>NC_041400.2:107334141-107650808 GCF_900747795.2 Erpetoichthys calabaricus | reverse complement strand
ACACCTCAGCACCACACTAGTTCAGATGGAATGGAACAGTGTGAGGTTTTTTATGGTGGCTGGAGTGCCAATTCTGCCACCAACCCCCAGGTTTTTCCCTGCAGGTCGGAGAGCCTACATGCAGGGATCGATGCAGATTAACGTCATACCCAGGACGGAGCAACTGCAGGTTAAGGGCCTTTTACGGGATTCGAACCGGCAACCTTCCGATTGCCAGTGCAGATCCCTAGCCTCAGAGCCACCACTCTGACTATGTGTGATTCATCAATATTTATTTTTTAAAACATATAACGTGATTATAAGTCTTAGTGTATTGTGCTCTTGAAAATTTACAAAATTACATGTCAACAAGTTACTCTGCACTTACTTTTACTAATACATCCTTGTAAAAAACATTTCAAGATAGTTTAAAGTTAGTAAGCTCATTACAGAAGTGTTTAAGTTGACATATCTCTCTCTGAACGAAAGACCTAATAGTTATTTCAGATAGATAGATAGATAGATAGATAGATAGATAGATAGATAGATAGATAGATAGATAGATAGATAGATAGATAGATAGATAGATAGATAGATAGATAGATAGAAAAGGAAACTTCTGATTTGGAGTCACAGTCACAGTCAGGCATTATGCCTCCATAAAGTTTCTTGAAACACTTCTGCTGAATAATTTGTTGGCTGAAATTACTCAGTGTGTCAGAGAGTAGATGTGCATCATTGTTCATATCAGCGCTCAGTTTTGTTTACGTTTTCTCCTTTACTACTACTACTACTACTACTACAACTGCTACGACTATATTAATGAATTGTCCTGTTTCTCATTAAGATATGAGAGTAATTTCGGTGTTCTGAACAGGGGTTCAGGGGTCTGGGGCACAACAACTGCTAGAACCTCAATCTGTAACTCACAGAGAGCTTATACTTGTGGTAACGCCTGCCACATTGTGTCTCTAGTTTGTCAGAATTCTTGTTAAACATACTGTATATTATGAGATTACAGGACGCAGGGATTGTTTTCTTTAAAGTAACAATATGTTTGAATTTTGGAGACTTTTCACTTTTTTCTCCCATCACTGCTTATGCAAGATTTAACTGGTACTTAATTTCTGATGTGAGAAATACATTTGGCTTGTAAATCAACAACCAAAAGATGAACTGCACCTTTACATTTATAGAGCAGCTTGAATAGTATTGATATTAGCAGTTAGGAAACCTAGAGACGTAAACTAAGGATCCAGTGTTTCCATATATTTCTTTCTCCAATACACAAAAAAATGAAGAAACAAAAAAAGTTACATCTGTGCAAAGAAATTATTCTATTCTACAAATATTTTATTGTGTGGTGTGTTTAACAAAGAAACATCCATCTACACAGAACCCTAGCTTTGAAAACTAATTATGGGGATGTCACTGGAATACATTTCCATTAAGCTGCAATGAACATGGTGTAGCAGTGGGGCACAACTTGATATATGTACACAAAAATGATGCTGAAAAGTATTGAGTGGTGAAAGATTGCAAAAGATCTGTGAATTTCCTTAGATGGCTTATAAGAGAATATCACTCTTTACAACATATTGATACAGTATGATTAATTATGCACTAGAATATTGTTTGAAATACTTTTGTTTTGCTTGGCTGTTTTTGAGTATTTGGCAGAGTTTCCTGCTAACTTTTAACATACTGTCCTGCTGACTTTGCTTGACATTTTGTACTTGCCCTTTTTTGTATTCTGTATTCGATTTTTACTTTTCTTAACTGCTTTGTAAAGTGATTTGGAGATGATATTTGAAACAAACATTGACATTGACCATATAACAAAGGTTACAATTAGTGCAATAAAATTAATTGCATCATTTTTTTTCAAAGAAGGAGGATGCAGAGATATTTAGCTTGTAATCCAAGGTAATCCTGATCTTAATAATGAAACATTTTATAGCACATTAGTTCAAGAAAGCTGCACTGAACTGTGTTTGCCTCTAAACTACAAAATGTTAGAGCCCAGTCCTTCAAATGATTACATTGCACATGAAATGTGAAAACTATTCACATAATATTCATTCCTTAACTGATAAATCTGGGATGGGAATCAAGCTGAAAAATTTTATTCTGTACATAATGGAATGTGTAGTGTGTTACGTTCTGTGAGAAGGACAAATGCTCAGTTAAGAAAAGAGGTAATAAGGAGGTGAAAGAAGACATGGTAGGCAGTCATGTCATGTTAGATGATATGAAAAGAATAGGTGTCACCCCAATGGATGACCTGGACCATGAAGTATGCAGGCAACATATTTGGGGACAATTGGCTTATTTGGGTAAACCCGCAAAACAGCTGTTTAGCTAGTAATGATAATGATGATGTTGTCTTGGAGGGTGGAATAAATAATCGTACCAAAACATTCCCTGAGAGGAACTTCTCCCCACCATCCAAGAACAGTTTGGTAACAAACAATGCCTTTTCCAGTATGATGGCGCACCATGACACTTTGTGAAAACCAATACTTGTGTCATGATGGAACTCTGCGCCATAAGGCAAAAGTGATAAATAACTGGCTCGGGGAAAAAAAATCACAATTTTGGGTCCATGTCCGGGAAACTCTCCAGACCATAATCCCATTGAGAACTTGTGGTCAATCCTCAAGAGGCGGGTGGACAAACAAAAACCCACAAATTCTGACAAACTCCAAGAATTGATTATGGAGGAATGGGCTGCAATCAGTCATGATTTGGCCCAGAAGCTGATTGACAGCATGCCAGGGCGAATTGCAGAGGTCTTGAAAAAGAAGGGCCAACACTACAAATATTGTCTCTTTGCATAAGCTTAATGTAATTGTCAATAAAAGCCTTTGAATCTTATGAAATGTTTTTAATTAGTATCAGTATACCATAGAAACATCTGACAAAAAGATCTAAAAACACAGAAGCAGCAAACTTTGTGAAAACCAATACTTGTGTCATTCTCAAAACGTTTGGCCACGACTGTATTTGAGTGGGTCCTGCGAAGACACAAGCAGTCAGGTGTTTGCCAAAGGCTGACAGGACTGGCTTTAGACCCCATTTCTCCTGAAATGGAGTGAACTGTTTTTAGAATGATACAATATGCTAGAAAAATTCAGTAAATGTGGGTCTCAGAAAAGTGCAGTGGTATTTGATAGGCACTTGCAGAAAGTGAGAGTAGATTTGTTCAACATTCACGTGGGAAGTTAGGAAATGTGTTTTTTTTTCACTTAATACCTTTAAAGAAATATAGAAGACATTAAAGCATAAACAACATTTTAGCCTTTTCTTATGCTGTGTGTGTATTGCTTGATAAAGTATTCACTTTCATTACGAATTCTCCTATTTTGCTGAATAACTGTAAAAAATTATGCGATGGCCCTTATCTCGTACTATTTTGTATGTATTGGATACTTTTACGCATGTTAGAGATGTTTTCACATACATACAAGATACAGTTAGATTAAAAAATGCAGTTTTCTAATTTTTTAAATCTAACTTTATCTTGTATGTACGTGAAAATATCTCTTATGTATATAAAAGTATCCCATTTGTAAGAGATATTTTTATGAATGTATAGGATAGGGGTTATACCATAATTTTTTTCATTATGCGGTTCAGAGCTTGTGTAAATAACAAATCCTCCATTTAAAAAGTTATTCTCAATGAAAGAACTAAAAATTAAGTTTGTTATGTGACATTGTTTAATGCTGGAAAAAAATCAAAAAGTAATTACAAAGAAAGTATACTGTTTGCATAAGCATTAAATCCAAAACTTTAAGATTTTGTAGAACCTCATTTGGCAGCAACAACAGCTTTAAGTCCTTTGCGTAAGTACTGCTTTGCACGCTATTCATGAGTGATTTTGGCCCGTTATTTCAGGCAGATTTTTCTCATTTCTTACTCCGATTGGTCAGATGACACTCGTACACTGCACTTTTCAAACAGTGTCACAGAATGAGTTCAAGGCTTTGACGAGGTCATTGTAGGACATACATCTTTTCAGTCCTTGAGCCATTCCAATGTTACTTTGGTGTTCAGACTGGGATCTTTATTCTGCTGAATTCACAGAATTCTCATTATTTTCACAGACTTAAATTCTCTTGTGGTATTTGCTTATATTTTCAGCCATCCAGTATTCACTCCATTTCAACCAGCTGCTAAGTCCCTGCTATCACAAAAGCAGTGAAAAAGGAAAATGTTACCACCACCATACTTCACTGTAGGTGTGCTGTTTTTTGCAATGTGGTAAAGTATGCTGATGAACGCATACTGATGACACGATGCTGAAAGGATGCATAGAGTATTTGTGAGGAATGAAAGACATTACTTAAATCAAGTGGACTTTTTACTTAATTGGTTCAATATGATCTCTCTTATTCTGAAATGATAATTGATTTTAAGAGGAGGGCAGTGTGACTTAGGGAATAAGGCTTTGGACTTCAAACTATGAGGGTGAGGGTTCAATTCCAGCTACTGACATTGTGTAACCATGAGCCTGTACTCCAAATTGGAAAAACAAAAGAAATGTAACCAATTGTATCTCAAATGTTGCAAGTCACCTTGGATAAAGACATCAGCCAAGTAAGTAACTCTAAAGAGGCAGAAGTCTGCATATTCACCCATCATTGTTCCAGGGAAGGAGGTAGAAATAGTGACTGAATATAAATACATAAGAACTATCCTTGATAACAATCTTAATTGGAATATAAATACAAAAAATATATACTCTAAATGCAATCAGGGCTTATTTCTCCTCCATAAACCCAGACTATATCAAGTGGACAATGACTTCATGTTGTTCTTTTATCACAGTGTGATCCAGTCTGTCGTCACTTTCAGCTTCATTGCCTGGTTTAGTGATCTTACAAGCAAAAATTTACAAAATCAGACTGCATAACCAAGCATGCAGCTAAAGTTATCGGGGCTGATGTAGATGATTTGGTAAGTGTGTGTCAAAGCGCAATGTTGAAAAATTTGGAAATCATCTCAAAAGATGGCAGACACACATTCCATGCAGAACTTAACTCTAGTAAATCAGTGATGATAGTCGCTTTAAATAACCCACTCAAATTGTTTTAGAAATTCCTGTCTTCCCAGTGCCATAAGTCTTTTTAATAAGTTTTTGTATGTATCATGTATCCATTTTAGGTATAAACACACTATCAAGCTGTTAGATCTTTTAAATATTTTAGCATTTTTGTGTAATTTTTCACCTATCTTGTCTCTATTTGTTTGTTTTATTTCATTTCTGTCATTTATTGGATGCAACTAAGAAGGCATATTTCACATTTCCTTGACTCTATTACTTTTGAGCCACACATGTATCTTTGAAGTTTGGCCAAAAACCTTTGCTCCGCATTGCACTCGAGGTTTTGCCAACTTCCAGGTGTGTTTTGACATGGTTCTTTATGAGTATTGATTTCTTTTGTGCCACCCTCCCATACAGGCCAATGTTGTACAGCGCTCTTGATACAGTTAACTAGTATACCTTTTGTCCAGTCTCTGCCAGGGAAACTCTGCAGATCCTTTAAAGTGATTGTTGGTTGTTTTGTGGCTTCTCTCACAAGTCTCCTCTTTCTTTACAGTTTAGATGGACCACTTTTTTTTAGGCAGACCTTCCGTTCCTGATAAATTGCACCATCAGTGTCAGCTAAGCCATCCAGACAATGTATATAGAGATATGTATCGTAATTTCCTATCATTTTACCTCTTAACCTGCTGAAAAATTCTCTTTAGTCTTCATTTTCAATGGTGTTCTTCAGATTCACAAGGGTCCCTTAACTTTGAATGTTTTATCCAAAAACACGACAGTTAATTTACATGACTCAGTGGAGAAGTCATATGGGTCCTCTTTAAGCAATTGTGTTCCACAACAAATAGATTAAGCACTTATACAAACAACATTTTTCATTTTGGTTTTCCTCTTAATATTTTTTTCTAGCATAAGACATGTCGAAATAAAAATACATTTTGACCTTCAGTTCTTTGAAATACAAAACTTCACAGAGAACAAAATTATTTTAACAGCTACACTTTCAAGGCAGGATTGGCACTCCAGCCACTGTAAAAAAAAAAACCTCACACTGTTCAGTGTGGGGCTGAGGTGTCACCCGTTGCATGGCTGCACTCAGATTCAAATCTTCATCGTATGGTGGATGCGGCAACCCGCCCAACTTCTATACTGTAAAACTAGACAATTGCTCAGGGGTCTGAGACAGAGCTAGTGGCTTACAGATTCAGACGCCAGAGACCAAACGTAGGCCCAGACACTTTCTCTGTTGAGCTTGCTTAATCTCTCCATGTCTTCATGCAGCTGACATGGCTAAGTTAACTGGCAATTCTAAACTGGTCTGATGTGAATATGCCTTGAAATTGAGTAGCATCTCATCCAGGGATGTCAAAATACAGATGCTATAATTGATTCATTCAGGTTATGAAATTGAATGGATGATTATATATGTAAATTAGAAAATTATCAAAGGATTTCTTTCTGGTTTTTGGGTTTATCGCTTTTAATTATGTGCAGTAGGTATTGTGAAATTCTGATAAATGTTAAAACAGCTCACTGGATAAAAGTTTTCATTACATTTGCAGAGACCTTTCAATGAAAATTACTCTGTGCTTATTTCCAATAATTTCATTATGTTATTTACAATCTTTTACCAAGCTAAGAGCTCAAGAAGGAAGTCATTAGGAAAAAAATGGTCTTTGAATCATTTTTCTTTAAAGCAAAACAAAGCTAAAATAATTTCCTTCACAGCAAGGAACAGAAGGACAAAAACACAGGAGTGAAAGAAATACCGAAGTGGACAAATGGTGCTATGCTTTTTTATTTTTTAACATCTTTCAATTAAGGCTGGTACGAGATTTTGAATCACGTTGTGTCGAAATGTAACGTCTAACCCAACCCTCGTCATGTTCTTTCTCCGTGCCCAGGTCTTGTATATTCTACAGAGCCTGTATGGATATTCCCCGTGGCACTGAACTGCTAGTCTGGTACAACGACAGCTACACTTCGTTTTTCGGGATCCCTCTGCAGTGCATTGCACAAGATGAAAACTGTGAGTGATCATTTTAGATTTTAAACAGAAGTCCCATGGTAGTAGAAATTGTAATTCGCAAAGCACTTAAAAATGGAATTCTCTGCATTCATTATGAAGATTGCTATGTAATTACAATCTGAAGACTATAGATTTTTTGTGAGGTTAGCAGTTACTGAAAAATAAAATTATCATGTAAAGTATATACTGTATGTATATTTATCCATCTGAATATAGATATTTACAATTTACTTAATATATGGAATATAAATTGTTATGTTGGGGCTATGTTTTCTTCTATAAAATCTATTTTAAAGTAAAAGCAATAGTGTTTGATGAGTTTATTTTTATTGATTGGTTATATTTTCTGTAGGACAGTCATTTATTTCTCCCTTAAAATCTATAATTCCATTCTGCTCATTCATTTCATGTCTTTTCCTATATCATTCACCTTGGTTTTTCCCATGAAACATAAATTTCAAAATATACCATACGTTTAAATGACATCGCACAATAAATTTTGATGGACTGCCTAAATAACAGCTTTGTAATAAAAACCTTAATATTCCCAATTTACTCTCTGAGGTTTTTCCACAGTGTAATATTTTTTTGGAAACACTTTGAAGCTAAATGAAATACATTTCTTTCCCCTGAGTAAATATCTGCATGAGTGTAAATTTAATGAATGTGCTTGTGTGAGGTTTGAACCAATCAGTGTCAGGGAAACCAGTGAAGATTGTGTTCTCAGATATTTAAAGAATATTCTCCCCAGATGGAATTCATAAGAGTTAAATAAGAATTTAAGAAATGCACCATGCCCAGATGTTCTAATCATTTAAAAATCTAGGGTTAGTATTAAACATGAAACTACCTCTTAATTTGCTGACTGATTGGTAAAATACTTGATTTAAGTTACTGTATATACATCACAGTCAAGTGATCTTCTTAAGCCGCTTCATTATACAGAATGACCACTACCTATACTGACTCCACATCTATGGAGCACTGCGCTGAGGGTGTGAGCATCTGCGTATCTCTTCAGTTTAACAAGGAAGGCATTAACTTTTCTAGTAATAAAAAAGCACCACGTAATATCCCACATGTATAGGATTACCATTTGTTGGATCTCTGTATATTTTTGTACCCAGCATGTGGCTTTGGTATGAGTGTGAAATGTGGTGTGTCTTCACATAAACCATTATGGCTTTTGCTTTGGGATATGTTTTTATTCAGAATTTAATAGAAAATAGAACTGAGCAATCTTCAAATGTTTTTGATAACATTCATCGCAAAGAAAATGTTTGTATTTCTCTTTTCTTCAACAGCTGGTTTTACTTTAGATTATTTTTATTGTAAATTACTGTGGAACATGCCACATACACGACCTATAAGAAATTAAAGTTAATGTTTGATTTTGTGCAATATAGCATCTCATACTTCAAGGAATCGGGTCAAAGAGAAATGTTTTGAATTTTTTAATGTTTCTCTTTTTTTTCTCTCTGTGCCTTTGTCTTTCTTTCCCTCAAAGTGAATGTCCCTGCCTCCGTGATGGAAGCCATGTCCAGGCATGACACGTTACAGCCCTTTAACAAGACAAGCAAGGCTCCTTCTGCAGCACTACTGCGCTCAATGGTTTTCCCCCATGCTCCATGCACAAGAAATTTCTCGTTACTGGACAAACCAGAAGCTGGGCTCAACCAAATGAACGTTAAGAACCAGCGAGTCCTCGCAAGCCCTACTTCGACAAGTCAGTTGAACACTGAATTTAGTGACTGGCACCTCTGGAAATGTGGCCAGTGCTTTAAGACATTCACTCAGCGCATTCTGCTCCAAATGCACGTGTGCACACAGAACCCAGACAGGTAATACAAGGATAAATCAGTATTTTACAGTTTCCCACCGTTCACTCGTGAAGGCTTTTAAATGCATTCTGGAGTTAGAACTTTACCTGTTATTTTGTTTTCTAGCAAAATTAAAATTGATGTTCTTATTTACTAAAAGCCAACATTGTATTTTTTTGATAGTACATGAAAACTGTATAATACTTAGCAGAGAAGAAAATATAAGCAAAGTGTTTTTAAATTCTAGTCTTGTGCATATGAATTATGTAATTCCTGTATTATGCAAAACACTAAATATTAAAAGACGTCAATTGGTTGAAGTGAGGCAGAGCATAATGTGACAGAGAGGAGGACAGGAAGTCAAGAGAATAATCCATCCATCCATCCATTGTCTCCCGCTTATCCGAGGTCGGGTCGCGGGGGCAGCAGCTTGAGCAGAGATGCCCAGACTTCCCTCTCCCCGGCCACTTCTTCTAGCTCTTCCGGGAGAATCCCAAGGCGTTCCCAGGCCAGTCGAGAGACATAGTCCCTCCAACGTGTCCTGGGTCTTCCCCGGGGCCTCCTCCCGGTTAGACGTGCCCGGAACACCTCACCAGGGAGGCGTCCAGGAGGCATCCTGATCAGATGCCCAAGCCACCTCATCTGACTCCTCTCGATGCGGAGAAGCAGCGGCTCTACTCTGAGCCCCTCCCGGATGACTGAGCTTCTCACCCTATCTTTAAGGGAAAGCCCAGACACCCTGCGGAGGAAACTCATTTCAGCCGCTTGTATTCGCGATCTCGTTCTTTCGGTCACTACCCATAGTTCATGACCATAGGTGAGGGTAGGAACATAGATCAACTGGTAAATTGAGAGCTTCGCCTTGCGGCTCAGCTCCTTTTTCATCACGACAGACCGATGCAGAGCCCGCATTACTGGGGATGCCGCACCGATCCGCCTGTCGATCTCACACTCCATTCTTCCCTCACTCGTGAACAAGACCCCGAGATACTTGAACTCCTCCACTTGGGGCAGGATCTCGCTACCAACCCTGAGAGGGCACTCCACCCTTTTCCGGCTGAGGACCATGGTCTCGGATTTGGAGGTGCTGATTCTCATCCCAGCCGCTTCACACTCGGCTGCGAACCAATCCAGAGAGAGCTGAAGATCACGGCCTGATGAAGCAAACAGGACAACATCATCTGCAAAAAGCAGTGACCCAATCCTGAGCCCACCAAACCGGACCCCCTCAACGCCCTGGCTGCGCCTAGAAATTCTGTCCATAAAAGTTATGAACAGAATCGGTGACAAAGGGCAGCCCTGGCGGAGTCCAACTCTCACTGGAAACGGGTTCGACTTACTGCCGGCAATGCGGACCAGGCTCTGGCACCGATCGTACAGGGACCGAACAGCCCTTATCAGGGGGGCCGGTACCCCATACTCTCGGAGTACCCCCCACAGGATTCCCCGAGGGACATGGTCGAATGCCTTTTCCAAGTCCACAAAACACATGTAGACTGGTTGGGCAAACTCCCATGCACCCTCCAGGACCCTACTAAGGGTATAGAGCTGGTCCACTGTTCCGCGACCAGAACGAAAACCACACTGTTCCTCCTGAATCCGAGGCTCGACTATCCGACGGACCCTCCTCTCCAGGACCCCTGAATAGACTTTTCCAGGGAGGCTGAGGAGTGTGATCCCTCTGTAGTTGGAACACACCCTCCAATCCCCCTTCTTAAAGAGGGGGACTACCACCCCGGTCTGCCAATCCAGAGGCACTGTCCCTGATGTCCATGCGATGTTGCAGAGGCGTGTCAACCAAGACAGTCCTACAACATCCAGAGCCTTGAGGAACTCCGGGCGTATCTCATCCACCCCCAGGGCCCTGCCACCAAGGAGTTTTTTGACCACCTCGGTGACCTCAGTCCCAGAGATGGGGGAGCCCACCTCTGAGTCCCCAGGCTCTGCTTCCTCATTGGAAGGCATGTTAATGGGATTGAGGAGGTCTTCGAAGCACTCCCCCCACCGACCCACAACGTCCCGAGTCGAGGTCAGCAGCGCACCATCCCCACCATATACAGTGTTGACACTGCACTGCTTCCCCTTCCTGAGACACCGGATGGTGGACCAGAATCTCTTCGAAGCCGTCCGAAAGTCGTTCTCCATGGCCTCCCCAAACTCCTCCCACGCCCGTGTTTTTGCCTCAGCAACCACCAAAGCCGCATTCCGCTTGGCCTGCCAGTACCTATCAGCTGCCTCCAGGGTCCCACAGGACAAAAAGGGTCCTGTAGGACTCCTTCTTCAGCTTGACGGCATCCTTCACCGCCGGTGTCCACCAACGGGTTCGGGGATTGCCGCCACGACAGGCACCGACCACCTTACGGCCACAGCTCCGGTCAGCTGCCTCAACAATAAAGGCACGGAACATGGCACTGCACCCATGGGGCTCGGCCGGGCACAGCCCGAAGAGGCAACGTGGGTCCCCCTTCCCATGGGCTCACCACCTATGGGAGGGGCCAAAGAGGCCGGGTGCAGTGTGAGTTGGGTGGTGGCCGAAGGCGGGGACCTTGGCGGTCCGATCCTCGGCTACAGAAGCTGACTCTTGGGACGTGGAATGTCAAGAGAATAAGTCAAGGCTTTTTAACTTTATTTTGCAAAACTAGACAAGTAATCAATTTAAAGGTCATGCTCCTTTTTTTCTTCAGTGAAGAAGGACATCTCATGGAGATTTTGGGAAAACCAAATTCTGTAGTGTCTGGTAGAACAACCAGTAGAAGAAAGAGATATTGCATTTTTGATCTGAACCAGTTTGTAATGTTAGTGGGAGACACGTCTTTAAATTGAAACGCACGCATGTGTAGAGAGCAGAATACGTTCTTAAATGGAAAAAATGGAGCCCAACAGAAACGACAGATTTAATAGATTAAAAGCGAAGGCTCTTTCAAAATGAAATAAAGTCACACCCCTTCTTTTATTTATATGTGAGATGGGAGATGTGAATGTACAAACTTTTTTGACTCCACAGATTTCGCCATTGTTTGAACCCTATGTTAAAACCACTCGAACAAACCATTCAGTTCTTTCGGGTGTTCTTTCTTCTTCCAGCATAGAGAAGATTCCCGTTGCTGTAAATAAAAAAATGATCATATTGTCGATTTTAATGAAGAATACAGGTGACAGGTGGTGAATTTGAATTGTGGGTAAAATGAGAGGGAAGACCCTTTATTTCAAAACAAAAATGTGGTGCATTAGTGGTTGAATCATCAGATGAATCATGGGAGTGATCAGGGTGGATAGCATTGGAAGATGACATTATGCATTGCCTTCTTTATAAAACAATCCTTCCTGTTTTGGAAAATGAAAAAGGAAAGGGTGGGAAAGGAAGATTTGTATCATTTTAATACCAAGCAATATATTGAAAATATCTCTGCAAATGATACAATAGCATCACGACACAGTAAACTGAAGTCATGAAATCAAAAGCTATACACTGTGGTCTGCAGGGGGCGCACCAGCCTCCCAAACCCAACACAGACTGACACCAGGCGTTTATTTTATATGTGGAGCACTTTCCTTTAGCTCCCCACAGCAGCACAGTACTATAAGCATCAATTAAAGCGCAAGCCACAGTACTTTTCTTTCTTTCTTTCTTTCTTTCTTTCTTTCTTTCTTTCTTTCTTTCTTTCTTTCTTTCTTTCTTTCTTTCTTTCTTTCTTTCTTTCTTTCTTTCTTTCTCTCTCTCAATCCTCTTAGCCTCCACTCCTCCTCTGACAAGCTTTGTCTTCTCCCTCCCAACTCTGAGTTCCAGAGCAGTGTCAGCTGGCTCCTCCTATTCTGTTCCAGGGTATCACCCCCGGGTGTGGTGAAAGCCCAACCTAGCAGGGCTCTGCAACCTCCACAGCTCCCACTGGTGGCTTCCACAGAACCCAACAGGGTCAAGACCATGCTCTCTCCCCTTCCATCATAAACTTGTCCCAGCTGGATAAGTGTCCTGGCTGTACAACACACAAGATGGCAAGTCGAAGGAGCGATATAATGAATCAGATACACAAACCAGTAAATTGGAGAAATTTAGGTAACATGATATTCATACTACACAGAGCACAATGAAATGAGATATTAAGTTACACACACAACAAAGTAAGGGAGGGAATAAGATAACAAGTGACACAAGTAAATACATGGTAAAAGATTAAAGACTCAAAGCTGTGCTTCTCTGTTCACACTGGTTCATGCACTAGAGGATGACGAGCAAGCAAAATAATGCATCATGCATATAAGATAGCTGTTAAAGTGAAGGAGATAAATCATATCTGCTTAAAGGAATGAGATAAAAGTTGTATCTAAAAGATAGTAAGTTGAGGGAACAAGATAGTAAGCCAAGTCTTAAAAACAGTAATCTAAGGTACTAAGATAAAAACATGTCCAGCATGCAGGATGTCAAGTAAAAACTGATAACTGAAGGCACTCATTCTTTTGAGTGGTATAAGCCAAATGAGCAAATTCATATTAGATAACTCATATAGACAAGATATGAAGCTGAAGGAGTGACATGCAGCAAGATGGGATATGCACAACACATTAAACCCCATGAAAAATTGCATCTCTTTAGTTACACTTAAATTTCATACTTAGATCGGAATTGGTGGGGGGGGGGGGGGGTCAATGTCATATACAAAGTCTATACAGTTTTGGAGAAAAGTAAAAACTTTTTAAAGAATGTAATAGCTGGAAGTCAAGTGAAAGTCAATACGAGAATGTGTGAGTGGTTTATTGAAGTACACAATTAAAGCAGGGAAGACATTTTAGCGCATGGTTAGCGTCTCTAGTATTAAGCTTGATTCAAAGATATGCAGTCAGGAGGACAATTTTCAGTGCCTTCTTTGAAGTTAACTGATAAAAACTCCAATACAATATTAACCAGGCTAAGAAGTAAGTGGCTTACCGAAACACTTGGAGGGTGTTTGGTTATTTTACTTTCAAGTGTGAAGTCTATAGTTTGTTTACAATTTAAAATTAAAACTAAAAGGAAACCTATAAATGTTACTTCTGGACAAGATGTCTAGCTTTTTAATATTGGTTGTGACAAGACATTTTTAAGCTAATTTTTTTCAAGATACTTACTGTCAAAGATTTCCACTGTCAACCAATTGATCAGCATTGAAACCACCAGATAAGAATAATCCCCAATCAGTGTACTATGTTTTTATTTCTATTTGGGTGGTCATTTAATGCTGGAAAGAATGTTGCTATTCGGTTTTACTAATTCTATGCACAGTGCTTATTCAGAGGAAAATGTTTTTCGATCTCAAAGGTAACTTTTTAGATAGAGTAGAGGTGTTGAATAAGAAGAAATGTTTACTTAAATTAGAATTAGAATTTTCAGCTCAATTTTATTTCTATAATTAAAATTTCAGAGAATATCTAGGAATAACATATAACACACATAAAAGCTGGGAGGCACGGTGGCGCAGTGGGTAGCGCTGCTGCCTAGCAGTTAGGTGACCTGAGTTTGCTTCCCTGGTCCTCCCTGCGTGGAGTTTGCATATTCTCCCCGTGTCTCCATGGGTTTCCTCTGGGTGCTTCAGTTTCCTCCCACAGTCCAAAGGCATGAAGGTTAGGTGCATTGGCAATTCTAAATTGTCCCTAGTCTGTGCTTGGTGTGTGTGTACGTGTGCCCTGTGGTGGGCTGGCGCCCTGCCCAGGGTTTGTTTCCTGCCTTGTGCCCTGTGTTGGCTGGGATTGGATCCAGCAGACCCCGTGACCCTGTAGTTAGGATATAGCGGGTTGGATGATGGATGGATGGATGGATGGATGGATACATAAAAGCTGCAATTCACTTTAAAACCATTAAAGAGATTGAATCTGCTCAGTTGTAACTGTTGTAGGCATCATGCATGTTAATAGTTTCTAACCAGTTCTTTAAGATTTGTATTCTTCACCATACTTGATTTGGGGTACTTGGAGGCCTCATCTGGTGGTTCAACACTGAATTAATTCCATTTTATTATAAGATGTCCATTATTTTAGAAACAGTGTCAATTAAATGACAAGGCAAATGAAGAGAGAGAAAACCAAGAAATTACCTGCAAATGTTTAGGAAATTACATGCATGAAATTACATACTGTGATTTAATGATAAGCCCATAGAGATATCTTAATATCTAGGAGCATATTCAGACCAGAGTTATAAGCGTTCGAAAAGGCTAATCAACAATTATTTGCAATCCTGAAGTTTGAGGATTGGAGTGTCCATCTCTGATCCTGGTGGTCCACAGTGGCTACAGTTTTCATTTCTCCCTGTTTCTTCATCAGAGAACAGTTCATGCTATTAATTGGCTTCTTTTCCATTTATTTTAGTTGACTTGTTTTTTTTTTCAGACCAAGTCCTCTAAATTACTTCTTTTTTTTTAAATGGCAGGTCAGGTCAGGTCAGGCTGAGGAGCATACATTGGTACAGTGTGTTGCCGCACCCACCACATGACAAAACAGCTTGGGATCCTGGTTGGCAACCCCCCAGGCAGACACACAGTACAGTCCCACCCTTTGGAAATGACCCTCTATCTGCCACAGCCATGTGTTACGTAGGTGTCCCCTTGGCCTGGTCCAGCCACTTGGGTTCTCAATAATGAGGATCCTGTATAGTCATCCTCTGGGAATCATGCCACATGGCTGTAGTGCCATAACTGACATGCCCTCACAATGCAGGTAATGTGCCTCATTCAGGACTCCGTGACCAAACCGCTCATTAGACCCAAAGTCAAACCAGAGGTACCCAAGGATTCTCTGAAGAGACACAGTACCGAATGAGCCTAGTGTTCATCTCAGGTCACTGGATAGCGTCCATGTCTCACAACCATTTAGCCATTTCAATGGCAGCCAGACAAAAATGAAATGTGAAGTGAGTCAACGGATGACCGTCTAAGTTGGGGCAACAAACTCCAAGTTGTTTCACTCCAACCAGTTTCTTAATTATCAGCTGATTCTTGTTGTTAATTAAACCCCTTATTTAATTCCATGGCATGTTGGTGCTCTCATTCTTCCCTAGCAGACCTTTCTTCTAAGTGAACCATCCAAATATTTTGTGGACCTGAGCAGATCAACATTACCAAGAACTTCACCTTTCTTTATATTCAGATATTGTATGATAGACACAGGTTACAGGTTATGTGTTGACTCGTTTTGTATCTCACTATTGTTTGGCTGCTAATTAAAGAAAAAAGAAACAACAATGAGGTATGAGTCTTAAATATAAGGCTAAACAAGTTCATTAACACCAAAACTGGTCACTACAAAGAAAACAGAATAAAAACAGGCAGCTACTGTGGCCCTACAGAATCGGAGTTGACCACCCCTGATAGGGCCAGTCCAGAATTTAAAAAAGCCTTGTTGGTTATATTTTGGCTTTTAATAAATTTTATATGGAAATTTGAATGTTTAAAAGCAAAATTAAATTGGTTGACGCTTTTAACAGTCGTGGTTGAAATCATCCATCCATCCATCCATTTTCCAACCCGCTGAATCCGAACACAGGGTCACGGGGGTCTGCTGGAGCCAATCCCAGCCAACACAGGGCACAAGGCAAGGAACCAATCCCGGGCAGGGTGCCAACCCACCGCAGTGGTTGAAATCATCAGTAGACAAAAGACACAGATGCCGATTTGTTTAGTATGGCCATTAAGGGAAAGATTAGGTCTCCTTAAAAGATGGCACTAATGTGTGTTCTTAACGATTCTATCACAGTTGGCCAGCACTTGACCACATTACAATCCAGGTGTAAATGCACTTGTGATAGGATTACTCAGACCACATATGTGGGTGAACAGAACTGTATAGCAACTACATTTAACACATATGTCAATATAGAATACATTTTCCATCCGCATTAAATAGAAGATTTGAATATTGTGTATGGAAAGTAACATCTTATCTTGGTCCAGGTATGATGTGAACACTAAAGATGCATTTGAATGCCGTGTCTACAAGAAATCTGGGTAATAATGTCTGGATACAATCCAGATACAAAACACACGGCAATGCCAAGTATAAAGGGACCCACAGAGAGTTCTCATAGTTTGGAGAGGATTTTTCCTGAGATGATGATTTTGGAATGCCCAAACCTTGGAAAATTGTATCCACTTTAGTAATGCAAGACTTAAGTTAATATTTTGAATCTGTGAAAATATTTCCGGACATAAATATTTTTCATCCATCCGCACATTTTTTGGATGAGATGCAAGTTCATTCCATTTCAGGGCACAATTTTACCCACACTTACCTATCAATTTAACACTCACATTTTTGGGTGTGGGAGGAAATTAACTTACTGTCCCTGCAGAAAGCACATATGTCTCTAGAACAACTCTAACCATGCCACCCCAGCAATAGTTATTGTTTTTCTTGCATTGAGGATTATGTTGTAAATGGAGCTAATCTGGCAAGCAGTGTAACTTAGGGTCTACTCACACTGGTAGTTTCTTCCATGGCCAAGCACGTTTTTCCGCATGTAACCCAGCTAAGTCTAGTTCATTTGATTAGTGTGATCACTCCATGCCAGGCCAGCAATACCATGCCCTGGCCCGCTTGGAAGAGGTGTGGTCCGAACAAGGAACAGTGTGAGCGCTAAACGTGCCCAAGCATGGAAAACAAACATGACGTCAATGATGCCACAAGTCATATAGTGCAATTCTCATTTCAATCAATATCTTTTGAGTTAAAAACATGTTTTTATTCTCACCTTATACATGAACGTGAATTGTAGTTGTCAAGAAAAGCTGCAAATTCCTCCATTAACATTATTTGTCACCGTAAAAATCTTCTCGTCCATGCATCACGATTTACTGCAAAATGCTGCACTGCACACTCAGTTAATCTGTAAGAATGTCAAAAATTATCCTGTCCTACACCACTCTAAAACAACCACAAAATAAGTAAAATCATTTTGACATGCATGGTGTCAGTCCGTGTTCAGATCTTGTTTTGGCTTTACATGAAGTTGCACGGTCATGATGAAAGCGTGCGTGCGTGCCAAGAACGTTAAGTGAAGGCCTGCGGAGGAGTAGGGATGGTGGACAATCGTGATTGTGCATGGTACGAAACAAACGTGTCTAGTGTGAGTACACCTTTAGAAGCTAAGGTGCTAGAGTGTAAACTAGAGTCTAACCTTTGTTGGGGATTTTACAGCTTAAGTGTATTACTGAAGTGTTCTTTTTTGTCATTATTGGATTCCTAATTAGAGTGGGATTATGCTAGATAAGAACACAAACATTAACTTTATACAATCTGTGACTTACTCCAGAGTGACACCTAATTTTTTTCTGTCTCAATGGGCAAACTGTGAGAAAAATTTGTTGTTTAGTCGGGGTAATTTGATTAACCATTTATACACCCATAAACTGAACCCACTTATTTCAACTCAAGCATCATTGGATGCAAGGAAAAAATTAAATCCAGATGAGGATGCCATATAATAAACCAACAAGGTCCTAATTTTCAAATTTTACACTTTTTTTCATTTGTGTCTTTCCCCTTCACCAAACTAACATAATACAATTTTAAATGTAGAAGCGCAAGTCATATTTTGTACTATTGTGTATAATTTTATTAAACGGCTTTTCACAAAAGTGACATTACTTTTCTGGTCATATTATTGTACAAGCTCATAAAAGATTAACACTGTTTCCCTACGACTTCTCAGAAAGCAATTTTATAAATCAAACAATGAAAATCTTTCATTGGTAGTAAAAAGCGGTTTTCTCTAAAGACGCTAGTGAGTGGCACTAGGAGATTAGTTTTGCTTTAACATTTTAAAAGGATGTGCAACATAATTGTTTAACCTTGCTGCATATTTTATATAGTCAACCTCGCTGATTGAATCTATTGGCAGGGTTTATAGCCAGTTTGGCTCCCACCATTAAATGTTCAATATGTGTTACTGTCAGTAGAGTTATTTCTTGGTCAATGGTGGTGGGTGGCGTAACAGAACAGCAGCTGGTGATAAATGGGAGTAAAGGTGTTAAGCATTTATTACCCTGCTACAGTGTAACTGTAAAGCACAGAACAGTACTCTCTGTGTGCTGGTGCTCTGTGGGATATTTACTACTTCAAATAAGCGTGACTTATGACTAGAAAAGGTCTCAAGCTGCTAATTTATATGCAACAATTAGATTGTGAAATATTCTGTATGAGGAGGCAGCAGTTCAAAAGGTTGAGAAAGTGCTTCAGATAAGAAAATGTATTGAAATGAGCAGTTTGGAAGTAATCTTACTCACCCTGCTGAGAGATTGGGACCTGGCTACAAGAACGACTAACAGACCAACTGACATGAGGCTGAAGGGCAACAGCAGGCCGTATAGACGTGATGGAAGGCCGAACAGTGGGAAGGAAATTTGTGAGCGTTTCTGGTATAGCTAGGATGGTAATATGTAAACTTAACCGAGGCAGAGTGTCATCCTTTAATGTGGAATTTTTAATATAAAGACCAAAACAATTTTTGTTTTCCAGCCATATTTATCATTTTCTGTAATTAAAATGTAAACTGTACTCATTTTAAAGCTTTAACTTTGATGATTACCCAAAATGATGTTTAAACATTTATTGTATAAAACCGTTAAGTAAATTGAAATACTAAGTGTTTAGTGCATGTAGTGTAGAGCACTTGTAAATGAATAGCGTTTATCCTTTCAAGTGTATATCTTGATTATATAGAAAGGCAAGCTTTTTGTCCAAATTAGAAGCGTAGAGCTCAAGGGCTGCCTGTTTATGCAGCACAAGAATAAATATCGGCATGGCAGGAATGAAGAAGAAAATTGGAAGTTGCTCTCTCTCGCTCTCTCTCTCTATTGCTTTCTTAAACGATCTATTTCATCAAAGATGTTAGGCTGCTGTCATACTCATTTCAGAGTTCAAATACAGTGTGCGGCACCTCTGAACTTAATTAAGTACTGAGAGGTAATGAATTGGAATTTTTTGCTTAGCACTATTTTTCTTCAGAGCATACAAACCTATAAATTTAGCAAAGCTGTCAAAAGGAAATATCTACCCTAACTGTGAAGTGGAGGAAAACAGATGCCACTTATTCAATAAACTAATATCCATACTGAAGAAAAATGTTGCCTGGATACCTCAGAGTCGAAGTCAGTTTGAGTGTTTGTCAATATGAAACTTTATGGTCCTGAAGTGAGAATAAAATTTAGCTGAACAAGGAAATCAGCTGGTCTGCATATTTGGAAGTGACGGCTACACGCTGAGTTGCTGCCAATCCTATATCTTCAACTTCCCAAATATAATTTTATTGCAAATGTATGCAGTTGTACTTTAATAGGTGTATAGATTATAAAGATACATTGTGGTTCTTTAAAGAAGGGCCTCCACCCTCGGAAGACAATTTTATTTGTTTTGCTTTTATTTACACAAAGCTAGATATTAAAGCTATACGTATATATTTTTAATATTTCTACTGTACATCGCATGATCATGATATCATGTTGTTTCACAATATACAAAATTAAAAATAATTATTACCCAATTTATTTTGTGGCCTCCATCCACATAATACCAAAAGTGCGTTCAATACATCTGTTTTATGAACCGCTGTATTCCAACGTGGAGTCACAGGTAGGTGGGTCAATCCCAGCAGGACTGGATGTAAGGAAGAAAGTCAACCCCAGATGGTGGCACTAGTGTAGTACTGGATGTTAGTGATCTTTTAAAAATATTAATTAGTTATGAGCAGACATTGGCTTTTAATTTTTGTCATTATTATAAGTTTTATCAATAAAAAATCAATCTATCAAAGTTTTATTGTCATATATTTAGAGAACAGTATACAAGTATATTTGCGTGCATACCATGCAGAATGCAAACATTGACTTATTGACAATACATGGTACAATTAGCAGTACTGTTATGCAACAATACAGAGCAATAAATAAGAGAGAGGGCAAAATACTGTGCGGTAGCTAACAACATACAGTATAGCCTGGAGTGCTGAAAAATGAAATAGTATAGGGCATTAAAAAAAGTGACCAGTGTTGTTAAGTGAGGAGTTGTAATCACCGTAGCATCTTAGGAATTAACAGTGAAGTGACAATTCTGGGATTCAGTAATAATAATAAGAAGAAGAAAGTGCAGAGTAGGAAAACTAAAATGGTGCACACAATAAATGTCACACAGATAAATGACAGTTCCTGGACCGGACAGTATAGTAAGTGACATTGTAAGATAATGTAGTGCAAAATATAGTCAACTAAGTAAATGATTATGTAACACTCTTTATTCAGTTAGCAGAAAACTTATAAAGTGCATTAGAAATGCATGATTTTTTTGGAAAACATCAGGGTAAGTCGTGAATCTATCAAGGTTCATTTTGCTCAGAGCTCATATTACACATGAGTTTCTTGCTTTATGTTTGTTTCAAATTAAGAATACAAATTCTTGTTAAAAGTATCCTTTGATGTGAAAAATATTATAAATGTATTTGAGTTCTTAGGTCTTGAAGAACAAAATCATAGGATGATGTATTCTTGTCTTTGTCTACAACATACTATAGCTTTGAATTTTTCTTTGGTCACCTTTTTGTGTTTTGAAAGCATTCCAGAATTTATCATTACTCTAGCACAAGTTCTTGTACCATTTGTTACCATTATTTGATTAGGACATAAAGTAATAAATGTATATTTATGAATGAGTCTTAGTGTTGTACATATGTGATGGGGTGAAGTGGACTAATCTTAATGAGCGAGGATAATAATCAGGGCTGCAGTGTACAATGATGGGACTGCAGGGTCTTGTAGACTTTGAATACTTTGACTTGTAACATTCCTGTAGAAATCAAATCTTCCAGGTTAGGGACTGGTCAATGTCCAGCCCTAGCCTTTTCTTTTGGGGATCTACTGTACAACACCATTAGTTTTCATTTTACCCAATATGTTGCTAAATATATGTTAGAGTTATGGGTCAGAAGGTGCGTGTTCAGGCTTTGTTTCTTTTTGTTCTTAGGGAGAACAAGCCTGGAATCACCTGTCTGAGGAGTTCAAATTGGGAACAAATGGTGGTGTATACCCCAGAGGGCAATCTGATTCAGTAATAAAATATTTAAATACTACGCTTGCTGCCTAGACTGCATATGGGCCTTTCTGCAATAGTAAAGTAAAAAAAAAAAAATCTATCTATCTATCTATCTATCTATCTATCTATCTATCTATCTATCTATCTATCTATCTATCTATCTATCTATCTATCTATGCACATTATTTAAAATAATGCATAATTCTGTAAATATAAATAAAATAAAACTAGTACAGAGACTGATACTTTAAAATAAATTTAATGATTTATTGCATACCCCAAAAACAAAAATAATGTAGTTTAAATGATACATTTTCAAAGGAATATAAAATTTCATTAGATTACAGAATGACCCATATGATTTGTGTTTTTGAGTGTTCATTTTTTTTAATGTATATTTTATATTTTGCCATGGTCTTTTTAAACATCTAATGGACACCTTCAGAGATGTGTAATGTGTAGGAGACAGTAATCAGAATTAAAATGTTTAAGTTGTTGTGGTAAGCCAATGATGTGCAATGCGATTACAAAGATTAAAATAAGTAAGAAATGTAATGCATGGATAAACTGCTTCTGGTATTATTATGTAATATAACTAAAATGACTAGTTTCTGTAGTTTAAAAATCATTTAAAATATCTGATATATGCTAAGCAGAATGTTTTCTTAATATGTTAGCATGCAAACTAACTTTAGTTGTTTGCTAATGTAATAATAAATAGTGGCCTCTATTATTAAACAGTTCCAGAATGTGCTCTAAATGTTCTCTTTATATTAGGGGTCCCCAACTGCAGTCCTGGGGGGCTGCAGTGGCTGCAGGTTTTCATCCTAACCCTTTTCCTAATTAGTGACCTGTTTTTGCTGCTAATTAACTTCTTTTGAATTAATTTTAATTGACTTGCTCTTGAAGACTCAGACCTCTTAATTGTTTCTTTTTCCTTAATTAGCCGCCAAACAATAATGAGATACAAAATGAGCCAAAATAACTGGTGTCCATCATACAATATCTGAAAATAAAGAAAGAGGAAGGTCTTAGGAATGTTGATCTGCTCAGGTCCACAAAACATTTTAACAGTGCTCTTAGAAAAGAGAAAATCAACAATTTCAAAAATGTATGCTACTGCACAATGAAAGCAGCAACAGGCCCTGAAATTAAAGTATGGGTTTAATTAACAACAAGACTCAGCACCTGATTAAGCAATTCGTTGGAGTGAAATTGGTGGGAGTTTGAGGCCCTGACTTAGTTGGTTTTCTGTTGGCTCACTCACTTCACATTTCATTACTGTTTGGGTGCCATTTAAGAAAAAAATGAAGCAATTCAGAGGAACGATAAAGAAATTCAGGGGAACAAATCTTAAAAAACAAGTCAATTTAAATGAAAGGAAAAGGAGTTAAATAGCAGCAAAAACTGGTTACTAATTAAGAAAAAGGTTAGAATGAAAACCTGCAGCCACTGCATCTATCCAGGACCAGAGTTGGAGACCATTGTATTATATGATTAAGTGAACATGCAACATTGCATCAAAGTTAACAAAATGCTACAGTAAGTAAACAAAGATAACACAAAAAGGAGTAGAATTTGTATCGTAGATCAGCATGGTAAATGGCAATGCTGCCTTTTTTTAATGTCATGTTTGAGATGCATTGGTCATGTCCATTATGAGATGCATTTGCTGGCCAAGGGTACACAGTAACAATACAAGAAAGCAGTGAACTATGAAAATAGATAGCCAGGTACGAGAACAACAGAACATTAAACATTTCATTAGTAAATTTTCTTTTTTCATGCCACATATTATTTTGGTACAATTTAAATGTTATCTACAGGGTTTTTGTGGGGCTTTGCTTGGGAAATTACTAAATAATCAACAACCTCCATTTTCTATTAACTTCAGAAATGCACACAAAAGACAACTAAATGTTTAGAAAAGAGAACACAGTAACAAGATCACAAGCTCTGTCCTTCTTTTGTTTGGCGAATCAATTTTCAAATGAAAGCTAACATTACAGCTGCAACGTTTCGCTCATTTTTCTGGAAACCTCCCGAACTTGCATGCAAAAATCAAAATTAGAAAAACAATTTATTCACTTTCCACAAAACTGGAACAACATGACTACACAACTTTCTATTGACAGCAGTGCAGAAGCAATCCTCCATTTTAATGGACAAGCATTCATGCAGCACGTTGCTTATATTCATTTGTTTGGTTGTGCTGAACCTCATCCTTCAGAAACACCAAATTTGTGCCATTTACTTGGCAGAAGAGAACTTTTTAAAAATTTTATTTAAGTTTTAAAAACCAGAACATTATAATGCAATGCTACTCAATCAAGCAAATAATAATGTAACAGATAGGACAGTTTGAACACAAAGAAGAAAAACAACAAAGCAAAACAAAATTTAACTCCCCACCCAAGAGAAAGAAAGAAAGATAAGATAAGAACACAAGCTAAGATAACAGAGATACAAGCCAAAAAAAAAAACACAAGTACTGTTTTTTTAAAATATGATAAAACAATTAATAATATGAGAGTCAGTCATAGGCCCAGCATGTTTATGCTAAGATAATATTAATGAATTCTTGCAATGTTTTATCAAAGCTTTTGACATGTCTTCCGAGAAATATTTACATGTTTTTCTAATTTGGGATAATATACAATGCTGCTTACCCTCTGAGTTATTGAGGGTGGGTTGGGATTCTTCCCATTGAACAAGATAAGTCTGCATGCTAGTAGGGTGTAGTAGGACATTACAATCAATTTCTCCCTATACACGTTAATGCCATCCTGGAGCACACCCAATATCACCAATAATAAATTAGGAGTGATTGTAACACCAAGATGTTTGACTAAAAAGTTGTTAATTTAGTGTATTCCCAGAACATGTGGCCTAGTGAAAGCCCAGTCCGTCACAGGGCTCATTTATGCACATACAGAACTGTCACTCGTGCAGGGAGAATTTATAATGCACAGTTAGCTTATTTTTTTTGGTTGTGTTCCTGGGAAAAACCCACATAGACATTGGTAGAATGAGGAAACTCCAAACAGACAGCAATCAGAAGCAGGATTTGAACCCAAAACTCCTGTGCTATGAGATAGCAGAACTACCATCTGTGCTACTGAGAGATGTTTCAGTGCTCTGAATAATTGTAATTAGAAAAAGCATAAACACTTTTAAAACTGGAACACATTTGGTGACGTATTAGTGTTTTTACTGTATAGTCACCACAACGGGATAATTTAGAACTTCAAAAATAAAGCCATAAGGAAGATATAGACTGAGTATTTTGAATATGTAAGGAAAGAAGCAGCTCCAAATTAATGAGGGAATGTGGGGAGCATAAGGCATGGATTTCAGACAGCAGTAGAGAGCGTGAGAGAGAAAGACATAATATCCGCAACATTCAGACAGACATAGAAAATATGAGAAGGAACAGACACTGCATTATGCTGTACAAACCAATCAAAATGGTAGGCTGATCTGAAGTAGGATAAAGTGATAAAAATAATAGAGTGGCTATCATTAATCTTATTTTAAAATATACACTGTGGTGAAGAAAGACATGGGGAAGGCCCAAAAATGTTGGGGTGCCAGCCGGGTCACCCCTTTAAATATGTTCTTATAAACACAAAAGAAAACAGGAGCATGATGACCTAAGATAATTGAAATAAATAAGCAAGGCTACCTCCAAGCAAGTACTATTGCTCAGCAGAGTAAGTCTGGTATGGCCGAGCTCTGCCCTGCGGTATGCTCAAGTGCAATTGAGACACCTCCTTCTGGAGACTGTCGGCTTTTATAGGACCAACCAGAAGGAACAAAGTTGGTTTCCTTCTTAGGGAGTATTCTCAGCGCTGTGGGTGAGAAGAAAGACAATACTGCTAACAACAGCGTCCCGGAGTGGAAGTACATACTTTCGACAAGTCTGGAAGGTGATCCCCAGACACGTGCGTGACAACAATTATTATTTTACCAGTAATGGCGCACTGCACGATAATGTGCAGTGAATACACTTGACTTGAGCATTCATAGTTTTCATACTCTTTCTCTGTACATTAAGCATTCGTTTGCTCAGAGGTTGATGTGTTTGCTGCTTCCTGAGCAGCTCTTCTTTTTTCAACCCTAGCGGCCCGCTTCTTCTCTTCTTTCGTCGGCATCTTTTCTTGTTAAAACTGATTAAGTCAGTGTTTGTGTTGCAATTACTTAGTACATTTTCTTTAATTTTTTACTTAAGCTGGCTATTAAGTCTTCAATCTGCCACAAGAATAATTTAAGATTTGGAGATATGACGAGGTAGGGGAAGTGACAGCGAAGATGGTAAGGATGAGAACGGCACCCGTATGCATGCACTGCTGGCCACAACCGAGAGTTGATTCTACAATAAAATAAAATAAAAATAAAAGAGGAATAACCTTGGAGGTCAATCATCACAACGAAAGCGGATAGTAGACGTCATGTAGTATATGTGTACCAAATTTCAGGTAAATAGGTTAAACGGTTCACGAGCTAAAGGTGATTTAAAATCCTGGACAGACAAACGAACAGCCACGGTAGCATATCCTCTTTAATAAAATCCGTGTGTGCGTCCAGGTGTCCATGTGTGTGTGTCTTCTGGTGAAGTGCGCATGCGTGGGGCATGGTGCGATGCACGATATTACTGTCAGAGAAAGTCACAGGCGTTTTACGGAAATACAAACCAGTATTACTGCGAGAGGAAATTAAAGGTACACAATACAGTGACGCATATTACAGCCACATACAAGCCAGTATTACTGTCAGAGGAGATTAAAGGCATATTACCGACGCGCACGCCTGTATTACCGCCAAAGAAAATTAAAGATATATTACGGATGTACAAGCCAGTGGACGTACAAGACAGTATTACTGTCACAGAAAATTAAAGACACACAATACATGGTGGCAGCCCACGAAGAACGGTCAGCTCAGCAAATAAACATCAAAAAAAGAAAGGCTAAAAGAAAGAAAAATACGACCAACAAAAAGAATGAGGTCAAAGTCCCTTGCCATTTAATATAGACTGTTCCTACTAATGTTTATGCACTACTGTTCTAGCGCCCGTTATTGTAACGGGCTAAATGACTAGTTATATATAAAGATGGTGTTTCTTATACCAACAGTAGTTCAAAATGATGCACAAATAAATCAAGAGATGTAAGAGAATGAAAATAATAAATAAAAATATACACTCAAAGTTTTAAAGTTAAATGAATATGACAAGTAAGTAACCACCATCAGTGTAGTAATGTAACAACCCTTCATTATCTTTCTCATCATCTTTACACTGAAAGTGAGTGATTAGGGAAATAGAAAAAGTACAACTTGCATTACGACTCTTAAACCCGGTAACAAATTTAAACCTACATACTGCTGAAGACACTTTTGAAGAGTAATCATATCCACCTAAACATGTAATGTAATGATATCATAGATGCAGAATCTACCTCAGTTATTTCCATGTGGAGCTGTATTCTCACTATAAGCAAGATGGAAACTGTAATTATTTTCCATATTCCCTGCACCCAACAATTTACTTTACCTGCTTAAAGCAGTACAGATCTATAGGTAGTCGAACTGGCCATGACAGAAATTGGCTCTGGATAGGATGTTTCCCCATTGCATGGCATCATAACTCACACCCCCCACTAATTCATACAAGGCCTCACTCATCTGTGGAATGTAGGAGGAAAACTCCCAGGTCAGAAGATCTCACACAGACACTGGTAGAATATGTCAACTGCATATAGTGACTGAGCTAGGAATTGAAGCTGGACTTTGCTATCCCATCATTTCACCCCAGCCTTTGTATATTCCTTAGCCTGAAAAAAGTTTGGTAATCTTTGCTAGTCAAACAATTAGATTGCTGGTAGAAAAGAGTCAAACAGGAACTGTATAACAGATGTCATCTAGGTGTGGATGTATGAAATTAACCAATGTCTCCACCATATAATCAAACTGTATTTTATAAGCTGATGTGTGTTTAAGATAAATGGCATTGTGCTCTGCTTAATGCCAAATAGCGAGAAGATTTTAGGATATGCTGATGGAGCAAAATTATTCCAGTCATAGCCAACAGAAACTGATGGAAAATCTAAGGATAATTATAATCTCTATGAGTAACATGTATATTTTTTGGTTAATAGTCAATTAGAGAATGTTATGTCAAGATACTTGACATTGATGGTAAAAATGTTTTCCCAAATAAAAAATTTCAAATATTCGATTTATCAGCAAAGGAGTTCGGGGCTAAAATGGGAGCTTCAAGTTTGTATCCTGCAGTGTCTTAGAAACAAAAACATAACAGGAATTGTGAAGCTAGTTTTGTGGGAATGCACAAACTCTTCAAGGCATTTTCTACTACCCCTATAAAAGTAACTGTTGAACAGGTTTGCTCTTATTGAATAAGTGATCTTTGTTAGTTATGTAGTCACACTCCCCTATCTATATAGGGAGGGAAACACATCATTGTGCAAGTTTATATTCTTGCTTCCAACTTTTATTTAAATAAGTGATAACTTCAGTGTAATGCCTTTGTATTCTGCTTGATAGGTTATTTGCGAACCCAACAATACATATATTTTTGGGTGCTACAAGACTAAGTAGCTGATTTGAGTGTAAAAAGACTGGCAGTTCACTTTGTAGTAATTATAGTGATACTGTAACCTTTTAGAATATTCTGTTTGAGATAATGGACTTGCAAAGAGATGACGCACCACGCAGGGTTGGTTCCGGCCCCTTTGTCTGATGCTGCAAGAATGTGTTCCAGTCTTCACCAACCCTGAACTGGGTAAAGCTCGTTTGAGAATGTTATGCTATTTAAAAAAGAATAATTATTGTAATATGAGATTGCTAAAGAAACGTGTGATTTATTGTTCCATTAAATCATGAATTTGCTTTGAAAGTGACTGGAAAAACTGGTGGGTATACCCACAACTGCTGCCTTTGGGCACACTTCATTCAAACCCTATGCCTCTTGTTATATTGTTGTACAGCCATTACTGATGCTGTATTTCTAAGCACGCGGCAGCAGTGAGCTAAAGAAGAATAATTGTCACTTGACGGCAGTTTAATATGTCATTAGGAAAATGGTTTTCAACACCTGTGCACTAGTTATAAACCACAGAGCTCATCACTATCATGGCTTTATTGTTAAGCAGAATCATCAGCAGGCTAAAGTTGACTAGGTTTTATTTAGTATCTTATTAGGATGATATCTACAGTATGTATAAAGTAGCCAGTAAATTAATAACAGATAAGTGGTAATGGCCTTGTTTATTATTACTGGAGTATTGATTTTCCTTTTCCGTAATGTAGGGCTAGGCGCATTTATGGGAGCCTCGATGTTAATTTCGCCCCACATAGATGGCTTCGTCATTAGTTATTTGTATCAGATTAAAACAACGTAATTTTCTCTAAAGGCTTCAGTGGGAGTGCAGGACCTGTCTTGAAGCTGGTATCCACTTACAATTTAATGTTTTTCATTTAACAGTGCTTTTAATCTCAGCTGTCCTAAGAGAACATTGTGTACATGAGACTATGTACAGAAAAGGCTACTTGGCCTTAATGATCTTTTATTTATTTATTTTTTTAATTTAAGAGAAGTCTACCCCTTTTAGGGCCTGTGATGACATGCCAAATTGTTATTATGTCATTTGCTCAAGGTTAAGCTAACCATTTCTCCAAATACAAACCCATTTAACATCAATACTCATCATATAGTTATTATCAGCATGCATATTTCTTCTTCATTGCCTGTTATTTTCTTTTTGATGGTATAGTTGTTCACCTACAGTGCCGCAGAAGTTTTCACATTTTATTATTGTACAAAATTGAGTCAAAGTGGATTTAATTTGGCTTTCTTGACACTGAACAACAGAAAAAAACTTTTTAATCTCAAAGTGAAAACAGATATCTGCACAGTGGTCTAAATTAAGTACAAATATAAAATGCAAAATAATTGATTGCATAAGTAATTGTATCCCCATGACGGTCTTGATGAGTCTATCAGTCAACCACAATTGTGCCTGTGCCAAAGAAATCTGCTGTTTCCTCCCTGAATGACTATCAGCTCATTGCGTTAACCTCCTTGGTGAGGAGGTGTCTGGAGAAACTGGCCATGGTCCATATTAGCCATAACATCCCTGCTACCCTGGATCCACTACAGGATGCTGCCATCTCCCTCAGCCTGCACACTGCTCTAGAACATCTGGAAAGGAAAGTCACCTACATATGTCAGGATGCTGTTCATTGACTATAGCTCTGCCTTCAATACCATTGTGCACACCAGCCTGGTTATAAAGCTCAGACACCTTGGTCTGAGCAGTACCATCTGTGGCGAAGTGTTTGACGTCCTGACAAATTCACTCCAGTCAGTGAGGATTGGTAAACAATAACAATAACAATGCCCCCCTCCCCCATCCAAACAGTTGGCAACTTCAGGTTGCTGGGTGTCCAGATCGCCAACTGCCTTTCGTGTTCAGTCAACACCACCTATATACTCAAAAAGGCTGAGCAAAAGCTCTTTTTTTAGAGGGTGGGATCTAAAACACTTGTGAAATTTTATCGCTATCCTATTAAATGTTTCCTGACCGGATGCATTACGATGTGGTTTGGTAACCTGATCTGCCTGGATTGCAAACTGGTCCAAAGGACTGTCTGTACAGCTTCTAAAATCATTGGGCCTGGCCTTCCTTAGCTTCATACCATCCACTCAACCAAATGTCAGAGGAAAGCTGAATGCATCATCTATGATGAGAGCCACCCAGCTCATCCATTGTTTTCACTTCTGTCTTGTGAGAAGCGGTACTACAGCCTCACCTCTCACTCCACCCACTTCAGGAACAGCTTCTTCCCCCAGGCCTCAAAGTCAATGAACTCCCAGTAACCTGATCCTATCTGCCCTGCTCTTTTGTACTACACCCATCTGCTGGTTTATGAATACTTTTTTTAAGTGTTCTTTCTTTCTTTCTTTCTTTCTTTCTTTCTTTCTTTCTTTCTTTCTTTCTTTCTTATGCTGTTTATGCATTACTAATATACTTATCTTCTTCTTCTTTCGGCTTCTCCCATTAGAGGTTGCCACAGCGGATCATCTTTTTCCGTATCTGTCTGTCCTCTGCATCTTGTTCTGTTATATCCATCATCTACATGTCTCCTCTCTCACCACATCCATAAACCTCCTCTTAGTCCTTCCTCTTTCCTTCCTTACCTGGCAGCTCTATCTATTTACTGTACTCTAATTATTTATACATCACTGCAAAGGTGGCACAAGAATTTCACTATGTTCTTCCAGTACATGAGACAGTAAAGCTATCTAAATTAATACAGTATGTACAAGGTGATTGGAATAGTCCATATATGGCTGTTTTAGGGCTGCAACCAGGCATGGTTTGAGGCACATTCACAAATTCCGTTTTACAATATGATTGAGATTTTTTTCTTTTAATTTAAGCAAATAACATTCCACACAATTAACTCAAAGTTAACAAACTAAAATTCACCCCTAGAGAGAAACACAGGAGAGACCACAACAAGAGCAAATATTTTAAAGCAGCAAGGAAGGAAGAGTATCCTTTTCCCTGATATAGAAGCTTATTCTAAAATGTTATTGATTAGATCCTGCCATATTTAAAAAAAGTTTTGAACAGATCCTCGAAATAAGAATTTAATTTTTTTTCCAATTTCAAATAATATAGAACATCAGTTACCCACTGACTTAAAAGAGCTGGTTTAGGATTCTTCCAGTTAAGCGAGATAAGCCTACGTGGTAGTAGTGAAGTAAAGGCAATTACAGTTTATTTGTCCTTCTCCACTTTAAGCCCATCTGGGAGTACACCAGACACAGCTGTGATTTATAAAGGTAAATTGCATAGAAAGGTGTGTATGTCGGGTTTTATAAGTCAGATTTTTTTTTGGTATGCCTGTTCCTATTTTTTGGCATAAGCATATTTTCCTTGAATCCATGCAAGAGATTTATAAATGAGACCCCTGGACATTAACATTGTTATACTTAATTCACTACGGTGTAACTTTGGCTTTATGCTTGGGGTTGCTGTCTTGCTGGAAAACAAATATTCTCTGGAGGTGCAGATTTTGTACAGAATGCATCAGATTTTCTTGTATTTTGCTGCATTCATTTTTTATTCCAGGGCCTTCTGTAGAGAAGCATCCTCGCAGCACGATGCTGCCATCGCCATAGTTTAAGGTGGGGATGGTGTATTTTTAATATTGTGCAGTGTTTGGCTTATGTCAAACATGCCATTAAGTCTAGTTTTGCTCTCATCTGACCAAAGAACCTTCTTCTAGTTGACTTCAGAGTGTCACTTTTGCCTTCTGCACAACTCACAACTCTAATCAAAATGTCATGTGCGTTTTCTAACAATACCTCTCTTTACTACTCTCCCATAAAGCTGTGACTAGTGAAGCAACTGGACAACAGTTGTTGTCTGGACAGTCTATCCAGTGTTACCACTGTAAGTTATAAATCCTTCAGAATTCTCACAAGTCATGTAGTGGCCTCCTTCCCTAAGCCTTCTTCTTGCACCATTGCCCAGTTTTTGTGGACAGCCTGTCCTAGGCAGACTTCCATCTGAACTAGAATCTTTTAATGGCTGATTTAACTGCACTGCAAGGGATATTCAGCAACTTGGATATTTTCTTGATTCTGCTTGGAGTGTTCTTTTATTTTCACTCTGTAGGTTAGGCCATGATACTCACTCACCACAAGTTGGACCTTGTAAATAAGGAGCACTGATACTACAGTCAGTTGAAGCTCCAGACAGGTGATCTCCATTTAACTAATGTTGTGACTTGTAAAGCCAATTGTCTGGTCATTTAGGTGTGTTAAATTAAAGGGGGTGAATACCGTATATACTCACGTTTAAGTTCTCCTGTGGATAAGTCGGGGCTTGATTTTACCATATAATTTCCAGTATTTTATAAATTTGATCGCATAAATCGAATGTGGAAAACTCACACTATTGATCCAAGAGATTATGATATGCTAACGCCCACCTGAGAGAGTAACCACGGAGCACACTGCCTTTTTTTTTCTATGTATTGTGCCTACGTGACCACACGGTAATACCCAAACTATTCAGAAGCGACATTTGCACTGTTTTGTGTATTTTGTATCTCACGCCTTTATCGTATGAGCATGCCTTATCTACAATGGAGCGTTTGATCAGAAGAACATATGAAGCTGGTTTTAAATTAAAAGTTGTTGAAGTGGTGAAAGAAATTGGTAACTGCGTCAATGCAACAAAATTCAATGTGTCTGAGAACAGGCGTATAAGTCGGGGTCTGATTTTATGATCGATTTTTCGGGCTTCAAAACCCAACTTATATGCGAGTGTATACAGTACTTAAGTGAATGAATATTTTGTGTTTTATAGTTATAATTAATTTAGGCCAATGTACAGAGATCTGTTTTCATTTTAACATCAAAGAATCTCTTTCTGCTGATCAGTGTCCAATAAGCTGAATCAAATATATTGTGATTCTATTTTGTACAACAAAAAATGTGAAAACTTCCAAAGGGTGAATACTTTTTTAGGCACTGTAAATTATATCATTCATTCATTAATTAAATTATTTAAATCTTTCTACAATTATAGCTGTTTAGTAAGATGTACTTTTAAACAATACACTTTAAAGAGGTATGATGAACTATTTAATGTATCAACGTAACATTGGAGCTGTAAAAATACATGCATTTTCAAAATGTTTGGGCTGCTAGGGTGTGTTTGGCAAATCAACACAAAAATCTACAGATGACATTTGCAAAGCCAGGCATGCTGCCTTTTTTTTGTTTGTTTTCACTCCCCAGTATCCACAGCAAGGTTTTTCTGTTCAAATAAGAGTTTTATTGTCCTGCAGTGGTGCCAGGAGCAGCCTCTGATGCAGTGTTCTTTACTCTAAGAAGATGGAAGGCAACCCATTTAATATAGTGTGTAAAAATTTCTTGGTGTGGAGGATAAAAATGAAGGAAGTGTCAGTCTGCACATGCTAAGATCCACTTTTTAGGATGTCCAAAATCCAGTTGCAGAAGGTGGCACCAAGTCCCAGTTTTAGGAAATTGATCGGCATATTTGATGATACAACTGTTTTAAACATTGAGCTAAAGTCTGCCAACAGTACCGTGGCATAGCAATTTTTGTTATGTAGGTGTGCCAGGTTAGTGTGAAGTTCTAAGAATATGGCATCCTCTGTGGACCGATTGTGATGATATGCAAGCTAGAGGTGGTGCAGCCTATCTGGAAAGTGCCCACTGTCAACCTCTTAAAGCATTTTATCATAACAGGAGTGAAGTATTTTCTAGTGTATTATTTTGAGGTTTTTGATGAAATGAAGTCATTTCTATTCCATTACAGTTTATTGGTATAGTCATTTTTTTTAACACCAAACTCAAAGCAGATTTTTGGTAATACAGTAAATGAAGTCGACATACTATAGCATATATTGTATTACCAAATTTCCAAACTGCTTAATATATATCTTCTTGCTGTACATTTTTACTACGCTGGTGAGTAGCACATCTGTATATTTAGTAAGTTACAATTCTATACATCAATCCAGAAATCTATAATAAATGTAATTGGCATAATTGTAAAAAAAAATCACCTCTGTTACCTTTTAAATTGTTCCAGTGATTCAAGAAGGAAACAGTTAACATGTTTGGTAGTTCTGTGCTTTTACAGCATCCTAAGAATTTTAAATGTAAAAAAATGACATTTAGGGTTTTACACTTAAATGTTTACAATCCCATTGTGATGCTGGTCTTCTGTCTTGCCACCTAGGCCTTACCAATGTGGTCACTGCTCTCAGTCATTCTCCCAGCCCTCTGAGCTCCGAAACCATGTGGTTACCCACTCAAGTGACAGACCTTTCAAATGTGGCTACTGTGGTCGTGCCTTTGCTGGAGCCACCACCTTAAACAACCACATCCGCACACACACTGGAGAGAAGCCATTCAAGTAAGTAACAGTGAGTACCAACGCTATGACCAATACTGTTTCATTCACATCTGCTTTGTTTACATATTGTGTTCTGAAATGGGAAACATTACAAAGAAATATATTTGATAAATTAAATTTATCATCAGAATCCCGATTGCATCATTCTCATGTGATATTGCCACCTTAGATCTTGCAATAAAAGAAAAAAATTAAATGTAAGCAATGCCATTTTTTTTTAACAAACTCCAAAGTAAAAAGCATATTTTCCAATAAAGATTGCAGATGGGTGGTCGGAACTCTGATTAATTTTGGAATAATACCGAATGTGCTGATTCATGACCTGTGCTTCAGCCAGCCAATCATCTGAAAACGTTAATAATAGTGCTGATTTGATTGAATTAAAATTCAATGGGGATTTTTTTTTTACTTGGAACAAATTGTGAGCAATGACTGTTTTAAGAAGAGGTGATGCTAAATTGAAAGTAGAAAGCAATTAAGCCCTTTAATAAATGATGCAACTATTGATTATTTTAAAAATTAAACAAAAACCACAGCACAACCACATGAGCCAAGGAGCTTACAGTTGATCGATGAACTACATTGTTAGTCCTGAACCAGATTTTTCTGTATAATTCCATAATAACAACAGTGGCACTGAAAAATTAGCATGTGTGTATGGGGCACTTATACTTTAGCCTATGGAGCTGCACAATCTGTGCGCAGTTTTCTAAAGCGTTTACCACCATTTACAAAGTTGTATCTGGTGGTGAACACTTCTGGAAGCTACCATCTACTCACCTTGAAATTAAAATAAAACCATGCAAAAAATGATTATGAATTTAATCTGGGGGTAAAGAGAGTGTCCTTTTTCATCTTACCCCAAATAAATGTTTGCTTAATAATTAGAAGTTGCAAATGTTTCTAATCACTGAGCCCATTGATATGCCCACTTTGCTAGCATATCCATTTTTACTTTAAGTAAGTATTCAAATTTAAAATGAAATAGATTCCTGAAGAAGTGTCTAATTGGAAGATTAAATTAATTATGAAATATTTTCCAGTCTCTATCATAGACCAGGATAAAATTTTAAATAAAAAAAGTTACCACTGTAGCAAGAAGAATGTTTCTAAGTGGGCTCAAAAGAACTTGTGAAGGACACAGATAATATTCTAAACCAGTAATGGCAGACTTCATGATAACATGCAGTGAATACACTTGACTTGAGCATTCATAGTTTTTATACTCTTTCTCTGTACGTTTAGCATTCGTTTGCTCAGAGGTTGATGCGTTTGCTGCTTCTTGAGCAGCTCTTCTTTTCTCCACCCTCGTCTGCATCTTTTCGCTTTAAAACTGATTAAGTCAGTGTTTGTGTTGCAATTACTTAGTGCGTTTTCCTTAATTTTTCCCTTAAGCTGGCACTTAAGCCTTCAATCTGCCTCAAGAATGATTTAAGATATGAAGAGGTAGGGGAAATGATGGCGAAGGTGGTAGGGATGAGAACAGCACCCGTACGCATGGCCGCCCTGCTGGCCACAACCGAGAGTTAATTCTACAATAAAATAAAATAAAAAGAGGAATAACCTTGGAGGTCAATCATCACGCCGAAAGCGGATAGTAGACATCACATGGTGTACGTGTTCCAAATTTCAGGTCAATAGGTTAAACGGTTAGAGAGCTAAAGGTGATTTAAAATCCTGGACAGACAAACGAACAGCCACGGTAGCGTATTATATAAGAAGATTACTTTTTAAATTTCTACAAACATATACACAGTATTTTATATAGTAAACATTAACATTTTAAATATTTGGATACAATTACACAACCAAACATGCACACACATTATCAAATGTTAGTGTGGTTTGTTTATAAAAAAAAAAAATTGAAAATGACAGAATTTATGACCATTTCCATATATTCAACATGCATCATAGAATATAAAACACAATCTTCCATAAGATAATAAGCAACACAAAACGTAGAATGCAAAACGCTGCAAATCACTTCAAAACACAGTAAAGAATATAAAACATAATCATTGACACAAATTGGACACACGTTAATAAAATTTTGAGTGACTTTTATTATTCCCCTGAAAACACATAATATAATACAAACACAATCATCTGGAAATATCACACCCAAACATGCACATCAGCTGACTAAAAATCTAAAACACCATCTGTATGGGCAAAACAGTTCACAAAGACCGGCCTTTTGTCTTTGTCTGTCTTTGTCAGTTTCTGTTTCACTAGCATTTTTGAAAAAAGACTTCGACAAATTCCACTTTTTCAGTCATTAAATAGAAACCTCATAACACCATCACAGTATTGTGATAAGCATAAGGTATTTTCATCATTTGAATGCACTTCTCATAATGCATGCGAGCCAAAATTACAAGTCTCAACATCAATTTTTGTGCTTTATGACCATTTTAAAGCAAGACATTTCATACTGGATACTGTAGTACGCATAAAATGTGTAAGGTTAATATTTAGACACAGGTCATCTCATGGTTAAGATTGTGTTTTATAAGTGGTCCCTAAGTAACCGTCAGCTCACTCCGACATGTACTGACATCTTTCTAAATGAACCATCTGTCTGTCCATTTTCTGAGCACACACGTTTCCATTAATAGAGTTATGGAGCTCTTCCATTGAAGCTTGCACAGCACAGAACTAACCGAGCAGGCCTTCACAGACACACACACACCTACTCACACCAGATCAATGTGGAGTCACCAGTTAACCTAAAGTCTTTGTAACATGGCAAGACAATGAACCCACGTTGAAAGAAACAGAACCTACACACTCCACACATGCAGACTCCAGATCAGAATTCAAATTCAGGTTCATGAAGGTAGCATTTTATTACCATGTCATTCTTTTAATGCTGCAACAATGAAAACTAAATACACCGCAATAGGATTTTGTAGACTGCCGACATTGCATAATTTACTTATTGCTGTCTATGTACAGACGATCAGATTCTCTCTCCCTATTGCAATTGTAAATACCCTAAAATAGAATGATCTTTGTTATAATAGTACAACCAAAAGCCATCTAATGGATTTGGAAAATGAGGAAATAACAAAGTGTCAGGGGTGTAGCTCAGTGATGATGATGAAGGTCACACTGCTGCTTACTCCAGCACACTGTGCTAATTTGATAATACAAAATATATAACATGCCTTCAATAAAAGATTTGACAAAATCATCATATTTCCTTTGATATTTTTTGACCTAAAAATTAGAAATAGTATTAGAAATAGTATTTGGGAAAACACGGGTGCAACTATTGTGTATTTTATAATTTTAGAAATGATGTCATTGATTACAATAAATGTATGTATAAGTAACCTACAGTTTTTTTTCTTAATTCTTCCTTTATTTATTTTTATTTTTTGGTGGTAAAGCTGTTATGCTAGTTTCTGTATGTTTGAATATATTTTATAAAACTTGTTATGTTTTAGGTTCATTGGCAGTTTCAGTTTTGGGATATATAAATAAAATATATTCAGATACACATTAGACATGTATATATGTATTTGGGGAAATTTGCTTATTTGAAATTTTGAAAGATCTAGAATGCCCATAAAATTTCTCAGTATTGTAAATGAAAGTAATTGCAATTGTAAAGAGGTCAGGACACCTTCAGTGAGCAGTTTATTATGACTAACGTTTGATACATTTATTTAAAATGTAATACAAATTTTGAGATACTACATCAATCTATGTTGTATATTAGCTGAAAAAAGCGTATTAACACAGTAGGATTGGAGCTGTTATAGTGAGTTGTATTAAACTGCTTGACTGCGAAATCCCCTGCTCACATTTGACTGGAGTCAGTTCAAGTTGCAGTTAAAAGGCCTTTTTGCAAGTAGACTCTGAAACATGGAAAGTGATTTGGAAAGATTTCAATATGATTGATTTTATCAGGGTTACAATGTAAATAGATTTTTTTAATTAATTGAGGAGGTTTCAGGGTCAAAATGGAAAATAGATTTCTTTTAACCTAAAGCTGTTACTTACGTGTGACCTTGTTGACTCAACTTAATTTTTTAACACCTTATGTCTGTCATGTTTTCAATAAAGCTGCCATGCAGCCCTAATTGAAGCTATTAAGAACCCTTATATAACTATAACTAATGCACGCATGAAGAGTTAGCTAAAGTGTACTTATAAACAATTACTGGTATGCATCATAGCCTTTAAGGAGGAATGTTAATTATTTAGAAAATTAATTAAAATTAATGATAAAAAATAAACTAACGTACAAACATACAGTATGTATATATAAACAGTATACATTTACTCTGGATCCATTCTTTATTTCAAATCAGGGTTGTGATGCAACGGAAACCATCCCAGCAGTAATGTACATAAGGCTGACATCAACCCAGAACATTATCATACATAATCACAATGGACCAATTTAGATGGGGTATCTTAAGAGACACAAGTCTTGGTAATGTGAGATGAAGGAGACAGTACCCAGAGAACCATCCATGCTAACACGCACTGAATGCCAAGGCCAGAATTACAATACATCACTCTGGAGCTGTAGAGTAGAAGGTTGAAGTATTACAAATATATAATTTATATTATATATGTTATTTTTCTGTGTATTGTGATATGTTTGAGTGAGTGAAGTGGAGGTAAGGAATACAGGAGATAATGCCTCTTCTTAGTTTGGATTAATGTTAAGGAGACTCAATCAACAGTATTAAAATTAAATATACCAAAATAGACCCTGAACCTTCATCTCTCAGGTGGAATGGCATGCTCACTTTTGCTTACAAATGTCGATAAGCACTCACCTCGTGTCTCTCTCATTTTGACCCTGACCTCTTCCCTCTACCAATGAGACTCCATCACTGTGGCTTTAAGTCCTCTCTAATGGGGTTAGACCCTTCTTTGCATACTCTCTTTTTTCTGCAATGGTGTAACTGCCAACTGCAACTCAAGCTTGATGTGCATGACAGGCACCCTATGTAATTTGCTTCCCACAAGTAACACCTGCCTTCCTGACACTTTCCTTTTGTGGTCCTCAGTCTTCTGCGGAAGTCTGCTGTAGGACCTTTCTGAACATGTTCTACTTTTAGGTGCCTTTACCCCTACCAACCTCATGCCAGTTAGGTACCCTTTCATACATAATGTATGCTATGCAGTATATCCTTTCATTAGTTTTGGTGCTAGTCAGGAACTGGTCCTAGCATGTGATACCAGCCTGGTAGTGTACATTCACATAATTGCCTGCACTCAATTGACTCCAATTAACCTACTGTAATTTGAATGATGCAGGGATCTGGACTGTCCAGAGAAGACCCATTTGGACACAGTATGAACATGTGCTATAAAATGCACCACTGTGCCATCTATATATTGTAATGACCTGGAGATGCGGAATTAGCACTCTGATAACATTGGCAATAGTTGAACCCATTAAAAAAGATCCTTGATTTCTACGTGGTTGAACCCTTTGTCTCCTTCAGCTGTTCTACAACTCTTCTCCAGTCCTGCTTTGCCACTACTCACCTGGGGTCAGTGGCAACACCATCTGCCACACGTTCCATAAGACCATGAACTGATCCAAACCCATGAGTCAACTTAAGGCTCACCAGAGGTCACACACCCAGAACAATGGACTTTAGCAGTGGAGGAGTAGCCCCGAAGTGCTTCTAAATAAGTGCTTTATCTATACAATACAATATAATACAATTTATTTTAGTATAGCCCAAAATCACACAAGAAGTGCCGCAATGGGCTTTAACAGGCCCGGCATTTTGACAGTCACCCTAGCCTTGACTTTCTAAGAAGACAAGGAAGAACTTCCAAAAAAACCGTAGTAGGGAAAAAAATGGAAGAAATTTTGGGAAATGCAGTTCAAAGAGAGACCCCTTTCCAGGTAGGTTGGACATGCAGTGGGTATCAAAAAGAAGGTGGAAAACACAATACAATACACAGAACAAAACACAAGTAATCCTCAATACAATATAAAAGTAAAGTAAAAATATTACAAGTACAGAGCAGAATTTAACAGTAGATGATATCACATGATTTGGATTTGGATTTTATCTATGCCCTATCCTTCAAAGCTCTCAGGTGTCACTTTTATGGCCACCTATTCTGATAGTTCATGGCCATCCGAGAAATGTGTCCAAATCAATGATATTAGAATATATACAGAATATGCACACATATAACAGGTGACTGCTGGTTTCTAATACAAACACACACTTGCTTGATACAGGAGCCTGACAAGTTAAGGGGTGTCTTCTTTAGTAAGAAGTTTGCATTCTCTGTCCATGTTTGCTTGACCTTCTACTTAGTCCTCTATTTGGGGTTACCATACTTCAAGATTTATAGTCATCTCTAAATTGTTTTGGTTTCTGCTTCTGCATACCATGGGCCTGGATGCTGTTGCTGTTGGCTCTGTACAACCCTGACCAGGACACACAAAAACAATAGACATAATACTTCTTTGCTTATTTTCATAAATTATACCAATTGTCCCAAATTTCACATTCACACACCATTCACTCACAAACAAACACAGCCATTATGTGATGTTAGTGTTTCCTGTTACATATTGTTTCATATCGTTAATGCACTTTAATAGGGTAACATTGCTTTTTATGATTTCATGTTTGAGGAGGAAAGACAATAACTTTCAAATGTGCTCCTGATGAAAAGACGTGTGTTGGTGCACAAAATCAAGTATCTAATCAGACTGGTAATAAGCAATTTGCAATACACAAGCGTGTCATCAGACTTCTGAGGGCTCCGGAGAGATCCACACTCAGACCTTAACAAACACACCAGAAATCTTTACTTGATCAATACTCTTTGAGTTATTGTCATTGAACCCATGGGTTTGACACATTTCAGCTGACAGTTTGCATTCGTCAAGCCGTCCAATCATCATGTACTAGGGAAGCAAATTGCCTGGAAGGAATACACAGAAAAGCTTTTAGACACACTATACAGTATTTTATTACCAACAAAAGGGGATATGCAACAAAGCTTAGTTTTAAATGTTCTCATGTTGGAAAAATGTGTAATTGCTTTGCTATTAATATGTCTAGGAATGGCATACTTATGTATCAATCACAGGACTATCTGCTGTTTCATATAGCAAGTATTGCATTCATAACTGAGGATATACCGTCCGCAAAAAAACAAAAAAGCTTTTGCAATTACTTTACAAGAGGCTGTTCCTTTCTTCTGCCTTTCTGGTGAATTAGCAGGCAGCTAAAATTTGTTTTGTCATCCATTCCTCCTCAGGGCTGTAGAGCAGAAAACAGGAGAAAGGATGCTCTCTTTGATAGCTCACTACTGAAAATCTCTTTTTGTTCTTTATCTATTTAAAGTGACAGTGATCTGGAGAGTAACTGGACAGGCCTCTCAGGAGAAATCGCCTTCTTCCCAGGTTATTGACAGAACCCTCTGTTCTGAAACATGCAGGCTCTGTCCCATCACAGGCATCAAAGTCTAAGAAGTAGCCACCAATTAGACCTCTCCAGACTTGTAAAATTTCCAGGCGCTTTTAAGTGTCGGTTGTGATTAGGATGGAGGACGTGAGGCCCATCAGATCACTGGTCTCAATTTTCTCGCTTGCCTCTGCAGGTGCGAGAGGTGCGAGCGGAGCTTCACACAAGCCACCCAGCTGAGTCGGCACCAGAGGATGCCCAACGAGTGCAAGCCAATAACAGAAAGCACAGAATCAATTGAAGTGGATTAACTGATTGACTAGCTGGAATTAAACTGCAAGGAAAGTCATGATTAAATGTCACGGACACTTAAGCAAAACCAAAGATTTCCTCTGAGCAACTTTCAATCAGTCCCAGAAAACCGAAAGCAGTAATAAAATAAGTAAGATGTTAAAAGATATTGATCCCAGCATGGATGAGAGACCGGCAGCAGGAAAAAAAAGAAAGCAGAAATTATTTATGTATGACTGGGGATCCCGGTACGTTCAGTGAACATCAAACCTGGGGCTGCACAGATTTCCAAAGAAGTCCCTCTGTCTATAGCTTTATTTCTCAAAGCCTTTCCTAGGAATGGCAGTTATAACCAAAGTGAAAAGACAAACGACTGAGAGCGCACAGGAAGCGCGTCTGTATTGGTTGCACCTTTTTTAAGCATGTGTCTAAAGGGGATAAGAGATGCCCCTCTGTTTTGTCTTGATGTGGCTATTATAATGAAATGTGATTTTATTTTATTATTATTATTTTTTTTTTTAGAACAGCGCTTTTAAACAGACTGAAACTCTCTGTACAATATAATACCAAAGGATATTTATCTTCTGTTTCTCTTGTATGTTTTGTGCACTTTTTGATAATGCTGAGTTTTGGTTTTGTACACATTACCAGCCACAGGAATGTATAATATACCATTGCGGACGTTTCGTGTAGAACTGTGTATCAATGTAGACAGCTGGCAAATCTGGATCAGTCAGGACAAATCATGTAAAAAAATTGTGGCTTCCCAAGGGGAAAAAAGTAGCTGCCAAAATGAAACAAATTCATTCAAGAAATGTTTTTTTTTTTTTTTTACCTGAGAATACACCTTTGCAATTAACAGAGCAATATATAGATATATTGTAGGTAACTGCTTTGTGACTTATTAAATCAAAATTTCTTCACCAAACAGTGAATGTTAGGCTACTTTGCCTACTATGTAAAAATAATGTGAATACGGTGGCCTAAAGGCAATTATTGTGATTTCATTTTTTAACTGAGTTCAGATTAATAAACCAACTTTCTATGTCAGATGCCATTATCAGGAATATGCACTACAAATACCAGATTGCCAAAGAGTTTGTAGGTAATTGCAGTCAAAATATCCATGATGTCATCTTTGAGTGTACCATTGATAGTTGTTGCTGGAATACAAGTGACTCTTATTTAAGCTACATTTTGCCCTTGGCCCGCCCCTCTCATTATTATACATTAGGTTCACCTGGAAAGGGTGTGGCCTCTGCACAAACACAGAATCCTTGGAAAAGCTGAAAAGTCACTTGCTATTTGTACCCACTAGAACGGCAGATCTACCATCATCTACCTTGTGAAAAGTACAACAAAGGGGCCTGGATTCTACTAAACAGACATACTGATCAGGTAATGCCAGCAATGTTGAAGATGTGGTGAGTTCTAGCATACCTTGCAAGAAATCTGCTGATCTGTTTTACAACAGAAAGTTATCATGATTTCTGATGCATGAACCTTGAGATGCTTTCACTTTGTATAAGGTACTGGTAACATTGAACAAACTAAAGAGTTGGGAATCTGTGCCTGTATGCTCTGTTTATTGTATTTATTGAATAAGTAACACAACTTGGGAGATTAATGTAAAAATATCTGGATGCAAGGTGTCATAATTGTTACCAAAAGTCATTTTAAATAAAAGTTAGGTCTATTCATTTTTATAAATAGATGTAAGGATTTCCTACATAATGCCAAAGCAAACTATTTCTGTAAATGTGCTATTAATAGTTAGAATGGTTTGTTTCACCCAGTCAACATCAGCATATAAAGATATACTGAAATAAGAAAGGTGTGGAAAATGTCACTAAATGTGAAAATCTAACTGTCCATATGAATTTTAAACTTATTCCAGTTCACTGCCAAAAACTGCAGTATGGGAAAAATAAGCACAATTGTATTTGTTATACTGTATGTAGCAGACGTTCATCAAAAAAGAGCTCTAATTTTAAGAATTTCAATTGTCCAGATGAATCCATGATTGTAAAGGCACAGGAAGATGTTTTGAGGCGGTGGCACTTCCCCTGCTGTTTCGAAGGGTGGGCATCTGTGACTTGTAGTGGAATGAGGGTGTGCCATTCTAATCCTGTAAAATGCATTGAGGTAACTGCACTGCACAATATTGTATTGTGGTGGGGACATAGGGTTAGTTTGGCACAATTTTCACTTAAAATGGGGGAGCTATTGCCATCATATCACCATGCTGTCTGTGCCTTTGTACAACAGGGCAACCGAGTTCAGTACACAGGAGGCTGTTTCATGAGTATAACCAAACACAACAACAACGGCAGCAATTTATTTCTTCTTTAACCCAAAATCACAAAAGGAGTGCTGCAAACACCTCGTGTATATTGACTTCTTGTTTTCTATTTCTGCTGTCATACTGTAGTTCTGAATTAACCAATAGTAGGTACATTCAGGTTGTGAAACTTTGCATATATATACACGAACACATAAGTATGTAGCAGTAGAGGCAGTACTGTCACGTATACAGAGTACAATGAAACTGTTACTATCACATCCAACCAACATGAAACTGTAGTGTCAGGGAAAGGAGTGTCAGTAAACATTTTATGAGAAAAAAATCAGGAACAAAGACATAGCCGGAAAAAATAAGTGAAGGAAAAAACCAGAAGCATGCTCGTCAAAGCCACTACTACTAACCAGAAACAATCATAGAAATTAGCACCAAAAAGTACCAAAGAAAGTAACATGTAGTCACCAAGGATTTTTATCCAATCTTGGACAAGTTAGCATTATTTGAGTTAAACATTATAGAGTCACAGCAATGATGTCACTGTTGCACCAACCAGATGCATTTATTGCTAAAACAAATTAGCATCACAAATAACATTGAAAAATGAAGAACTTTTAAAATAATGTTAACAATTTAGAAATAGACATGAGAAATAGAATTTTCAGGTCAGAAAAGTCCAGAAAAGATGTATAACTTAATTTTAAAACCTTAAGGAGAACCCAAGAAAAAAATAATTGAAATTATCAGTTATAACAGCTATACATCTCAAGTCTCTGAATATAGAATATTACACCATATGCACTTTTTGAATATTTCTGGAATGGATTCTTCATGTTGGAATATATCGCCTTCTTCCTGTGCCCTTCGTGTTTATCACTGTGATGAGTTGTATGTTGGTCAGCATGCAAGTAAGAATTTCCATGTACTCTGTACAGAAGACGCTACTATTTCTACAACGCTTTAAATGCTTTACTAGCTGTTTGCTTTTATTGTCTTTATTTAATGCAGGCAATTATGTCTGCACAGCAGTGAACTGACTAACAAGGCTGCCTCACAGTCCTAGGTTTATTTTCTGTCCCAATTACAGTGCGCATGAGGATTTTGTCTCTTCTCTTCTTTGCCTGCTCTGCTTTCTGATCCCTTTGCAGTCATATGTTATGAACGAACATGGGCTTGTACATAATTGTACCCTGTCATGGACTGGTATCTCATCCATGGTTGGTTCCTTGCCTTTACACCACTAATCCAGACATTGAGTCTCATCCAAAACTGCCTGAATGAGTTGCAGGAAAAGTTCAGAGTAAACTCAATGATCATGAATGAGCATCTTTTCCTTTCATACATTATTTGCCTGTTTATTAGGGCTGAACATGGAATATTTAAAAAATTATTTAGATAGACAAGTGGATGGAAAGCATTTGTACAAAATTTTCAGGCAAGCTAAATCAAAAGGTGGAGCCCCAGAATAGGAAAACAAGAAGTCAAATGAAATAACTGAATAGATAAAAAACCTGAATCATCCTATTATTATTAATGCATACTGTACATGCTACAATCATTAGATAGATAGATAGATAGATACTTTATTAATCCCAATGGGAAATTCACATTAGTCCAATTTTGGCAGCTTTCCTTTATTAAATATTCAACAAGATGGCGTTATTAGTATTTTTGCAGTAACAATGCATTTTCCAAGGTGTAATATCAGCTCAGCAGTAAGTGCTTCTGTCATTAGGGCAATAAAGTGTGTGCTGCATATTTTGTTATCAGAACCAAAGAATTTAGAGCATTAAAATTTGGTCTACTGCACTCTGAAACTGGAGCGACAATTTTATTTTAATTGTTACAGCTTGCTTATGTTGTGTTAAGATACATTTTTAAATGTGGACCCCGATACTATGAAAGTATCGTAGTACCTTTCTGGCGACACCCCCAGTTTAAGTGTTCTCTTTAGTATGTCCAATGCACCTGAAACTTACTTGACTTGCGTTTTGTTTAATATGGACACATGCAACTTCTTCCACCATCTACTGTATTTTCAGAAAAGACACCATTATGACAGCTGCATAAAGCAAAATTTTAAGCAATATGGCTGCTGTCAATATGCACTGAGAAACATTTTCTTCAGATTACAGCAATTTTACTACTCCTAAAATCTTTGAACTGAGGGGTAGATGTGAGCCATTAAATGTGTTTCATAGACTTTGTGACTTATTTCAAAACTCTATGCTGGTGGTTTCCACTATATTGAAAGCTATTTATTTTTCTTGTTTAGTAAAAGCTAGCATCCTATAGGACGTTGAGGTTACTGCAACCAGATCATCAGTGTACATGAATGGTCCAGCCACAAGTCGAAGTAGCAGACTATGGAGGTACACGTTTTATAAGGCAGATCTGAAGAATCTAATACTAGAGTAGCTAATGCAAAATAGGAAAGTACAGATGTGTGGAGTTCAAGGTCCATAACCTTTTATAAACCAGGTGCTAAATATAACAAACACTGTTTCATGTGAGCAGGACATCTTGTTACTCAGGTCTAAGGCAGCTGCTCAATGCTGTAGTCTTATACGACTAGTGCGGAGAGAACACATTCAGTTTGCCAAAGAATATCTACCACAGATCCGTGTTAAAAATCAGATCAACATCTTAAAGATGAATGGAGTGTGTAGGTGCTGTTACATTACTAAAGAGATAAACACTTGCAGTGTTGACCTAATGAGGAGGTAAATATTACTAAGAACTAATGGTAGACCAAAACAGTGCTCCACTGGCGCCTGCACGCTGTCAGCATATCGTTAACGTCAATCATATTTTCTCAGGATATTACTGGAATTAAAAGCAGACTCCAAAAAAATTTTTATTGCCAAAATCTTTTAGGTGTTATTCTGTTCCTTCCCTGCTTCACAAGGTATTGTCTGTTTAAAAAATATAACTGACAGAAGTGTCCTATTTCAACTCCTTACATAAAGGTATAAAATCTACAGCTGTATTATTAAAGACCCAATCTCTCCTAAAAAAAAATCCTGCAGACAATAACTGTATGTTAATGCTTAGCAGTGTCTTAATTTATCATTGCCTGCAATAACATTGGCTGCATTAAGCTTAAAGGAAATTCCAAGAGGATGACAAATTAAATAAATACTGTATTATTACAAATAATTTAAAATATCATCTGTATAAATAATACTGACCATTCTTTCATTTGCTTGTCTGGCAATTCCACTGCCACGGTACATCTTTTTCTTTTATTGTTTTTCCATGTCCATTAAGGAGCAGTTAATACGAAAGAAGGGTGAGCAGCTAAGAAATTCAATTGTGTTGCATCCCGGTCATCACTTGCTAAAATCATTGCTGTAGATGTGATGTTTAATCTTCAAAGCACCAGAAATTTGTGAAGTGAAAAAGTCATCTTCTGTCAACGCATAATGTACTTGGCACTCATCTTATCACTTTGGTTTTATCGGAGAAAGAAGGTCAATTCAGAACAGTGACATTTAAACTTTGTTGCAGATTTGTAACAATAGAAATACTAAGCATGATTGTGCAGGATTTATTTCTAATGTTGTTTTTCATTATCCATTTCTAATTTTTCAAGACTTTAAAAGTTACGTCTTTTCACAAATTAATCCTGAAATGTTTTACTTCCCAATAAAGACTGCAACTTTTTTTTTTTTTTTAATAAAATGGCATCAATATACTAAATATAATGCAAAAGTAACGGTCTTCTACTCATCGGTACATGGAATCATTTTCGCCATAGTGTCAACACTGCAATGCATGTTACTGTATTCTTGGGGTATAAAATGTAAAACATTGAAAAAAAATGAACAGTCAATTTGAACAAATGGACATATATTTGATTAATAAATCATTTGTATAAAACTCAACTCTAGGCAAGGTTTGTTTTTCATTTAATCTGTTCGTTTATTGATTGCTACCAACAATGAATTTACATTTTTTAACTGAGCATTATGTCATTATATAAAAATGTAAATTCTGAACAAAATTATTATGAAATCTCTGTCTTTCTAAATGCTTGTCATTATTTCCAAATAATTTTTATATTTTTGAGTTATTCTGTCAGAAATTCACGAAGAACCACACTAAAACATGCCATTTACAAACCCTAGACCAGTGTTCAAAAATCAAAGAGAGTGTGATTTTACCTTTTAACAATGTTATTTAGTCCAGTAATGTCCCGGTTCAGTCATGGGGGACCCTATGCTGTTGTGATTTTTTGTCCCAACCAGTTTCATAGTCGGTAAGATCCTTTCACTACTAATGCACCACATTTTTTAAATAGCTGGTGTTGTTTCTTCTCTTATTCTGAACATAGCAAAGACCATTAGTATAAGAGTTACATACAAAACTATACTTTAAAGTTCTTAAGCAACAAAGGAAATTTGACAAATGAGAGGAGGCAATTCAGTCCATCATGTCTGTTTGTTTAGCTAATAGCTAAGTTGTCGTTATATATCATCCATATTCTTTGTAAAGGTTGTCAAGGTTTCTACTTCAATTACATGTCTCGGTAGTTTGTTCCAGTGCTTCCCGGATTAAATGCACTTCTCTTTAATTTCCACTGATGTCTTAAGAGTATGTGATTCACCCTTAAGCTGAAAAATGTTGCTGGATCTACTTTATCAATGCCTTTGAGGATTTTAAATACCTGGATTAGGACGCCACTCAGTCTCCCTTGTCTGTCAGAGTAGGACATGACCTTCAGTACTGAGATGCATTTGGTTGCTCTCCTCAACACTTCCATTGCAGAATCCCAAGGCAAAGTCAAAAAACAGAGCACACAGGTGAAAATTCCAAAGAAATCAAACAGCACAGGCACAGCATAAATACTAGAACTCACTAAATTTCTAGAATGCATTCAAAATGAACTGCCAAGTAGTATGGGAAACCTTCTGGATTTGTAGGTTAAAGGGCACTTCCTGGCGGATTGGCTTACGGGCCACCCACAAAATACACAAAACATAACTCAGGCAGCCTGCATACATAGACACAATAAAACAAAGAATAATGCAAATAATCAACAAAAGTAACAATAATGTAAATAAAATAATCAAAAATGAACAGAACAGACCTAAAATCTGAATTTTACCCCCAGCCAGGTACAGAACCTTGGTTGAAACATTAGCTATTTAGCTTATGATTATGGGACAATATACTCTCACTATGCAACCACAGCTAAGAAGAACAAGAGCTTAGTGCTGGATTTGTCACTTACTCCTTGAAAAGTAATTGTTGATAAGCTGCAATGCATTATAAAGAACATCATGTTCCAAAATTGCCACAGTTCACTCTTGTGATGACGTAGCCTTCGACTCTTCATTATTTCAGGCCATCGATACCATGAAGATAGTATCCTGCAAGTTGGAATTCATGTAAAGGTGAGTCCTGGGTAGTATGAATTCTCTTCTTTAATGCATTTTAGGTTTTAGGCCACACTTTGCCCTGGATATTGCTGTTTTGAGGGTAGTCTACTCAAATAATGTCCTTACTAGCTGATTCATCTGCACAGTGGGTATCGAGAAAAATGCAACTTAACTGTTTTCTGAGAAGCCACCTATTAGGTACATTTTCTGTCACACAAACATGGCAAATAATTCTATAAATGAAATGGAGTTATACACAGTGGTAAGGCATGTAAGCTCATTAGCATGTTGGAGTTTGTAGACACCAATATTTTACATTGTGCATCAAAAGCATTACTATAAATTAACAAAGATATTTTACTCTACTTGCGATCAGATAAATCTTCCTCTAAATCAGCACATGGAACTAATGGAGGAAAGCACTACTGAAGGTGCATCTTGTCCCAACTGTATATTTGGTCTGGGTATTAGTATTGTACATTGAGCTTGAAAATAAGGTGAAAATTCCTGGCAACATTGGTATCAGAGGATTTCAGATCTTTATATGCTTACAATCAGAAAATATCATTGTATAAATTAAACATAGCCAGTCATCCCTGTGATAAGTCTCCCAAAAATTCTACTTTTCCATGAAAGTTTTTTCTCCCACAGCATTGACCCTGAGAGAAGCATTTCTTTTTTTTTTTTTTGCTCATTTTAGGGCACTTTTCAAAGCTCCTTGGCAGAGGTGCTGATGGCACATATGTATTCTCTTAATGTCACAGGAGGTCTCAGACTTCATATCTTCCCCAAGGCCTTCCTTTTTCATGTAACTCAAGCTGTTTGCAAATTCCTCATTCCTTCTTCATGGTTTTGTGCCTGCCATCCCTGGACCTCTTCTAAAATGAAAACAGTACAGCCCTCATCTCTAGTTTTATCTCAGTAAGGAGGATCAAGTACAGTTTCCTAAATCTAAAGGAATGTTTCTTGAATATGTAGAAGATTGTTTGAAGGCCCACAACAAGAGGTGAGTGTTCTGTTGATTTGTTTGAAGGTTCACAACAACAGGAAGGTTTTCAATTGATTTTTAGATTACAACACATAGGAAGGACTAAGCCAGAGTGCCCAGTTTTTTGAGAGAACTTGCTTTACATTAGGGTTGTGGAGGTTCATGCTTCAGTTCAACAGGATTTAAAATGTTTAGTATTTTTGCCTCTAAAATGTCCTTTTTGTAGATAAAACTAGCCATCCCCCGTGGCTCTGCCCATGTAGAAGTGAAACAGAACAGTGAGGAGGGCCATGCCTGGCTCCCTACTCCTGACGTCATGCTTCCCCCTCCCCTCGGCCCGCAGCCTCTGACTCAGATTAGCATGAATATATCGCTCCTGCAAGCAAACTATGATTCTTAGCTGTGTAAGAGCCAATCTTAGAAAGTTAATGCTTTAAGTTAAGTTAAATTCATATTAGTGTTTGCTTAGTCATAACCATAGACAATGGTATAGCCTTTTACCCCCTGTAAGTTAATAAGAACTTTCTTGCTATAACTAAGATACAGTGTGACAATTGAGTCAGTTGTTGTTTAGAATAGATCCCAGTGCACAGGGACTTAAAAAGACCCATTTTCAACATACTGAAGAAATGGGATAGGCATACAGTTTTCTGAACGTTTTGAAATGGTTCAGAAACATTTAGAAGTGATTTGTATTGATTAGAAATGTAACAAGATTTATAAGCTTTGAACACAACTTCTCTTAAACAAAAACTTTTCTGATTTTTTGCTTTATCATTTTTGTCTTTTTTGTGTGAACTGTTTTACTTTGAATTTTAACTAAAACTTTTAAAAACGAAGATATTTTGTCTGTGGAATCATTTCGACACATCAGGCTTTTGCTGAATCCCATTTAGAAGCTGGAGCTGCAGAATGTTGGTAATTTTGGGTAAATGCAGCTACAAGCGCAATGAGAGAAGTCGCAGAATCAACTGGAATGTTCAAGCAAATTTTAGAAAAAAGCCCAATCTAAATCCATTAAGCAGTTCTCTCGTTCACTAGCTAAACGGATGTAAGATACACCCCAAGGCTGGCATGTGAGTGAGGAGGGCTCCCCCCACCCCTTTAGGCCCGCTGTCTCTCTCTCGGATTCGCGCAAATAAACCGGTACCGCAACCGACCTATGATACTCAGCGCAATGAGAGAGGTCGCAAAATCAACCAGAATGTTCAAGCATATTTTTTAAAAAAAACCCAATCTATATCCTTTAAGTAGTTCTCTCGTGAAAATCGGACAGACATATGAACAGACCAACAAATGTTGGATTTTATATATATATAGAGATGGGCTTTCACAAATTACTGTGAACCTTACTTATTTGAAATGTACCTTTGAAGACTATTTCAAGACGTTAAGTATCCAGTATAATAGTTTATTTTGTTTTAGCTTCTTTCCTGCGATTTAAAGTACTGTACTGTATATGCACATGTGTCGTACAGCATTAGACAATTATCTTTCAACTCTGAGGATTTTCCCAGGTTTCAAAAAGTTGTACCCCACTGAGATCAACATTAAAGCTTTCCTGTTTCAGAGTGTGAGCTCGATGTACACTCTACAGACAAAGGGCAAAGTGTTACCTAAGGCAGAAAATCTAGAAAGAAGACATTAGGGTGTGCTGGTAAATTGGACACAGAATTCACACTTCATCTCTGGTCATTAAATTGATCATGAGTTTTTGTTTATGTTAAATTTCCTGCATTCTTTGTTATCAAATATGGACGAATTTACTTTATGCTCACTTTTGAGATATGGTAGAATGGTGGAGAACACAGAAAAAAAAAAACTGCACGTAGTGACCAGGCAGGGTAAGACACATTCATTTTTATCTTGCAAATTTATTTTTATATGGGGCATTTACGTAGATTATAATTATATGTACTTCAATTACAAATATAATATTAGTGTAAATCAGTCTTGTGTCATTTTCTGCAACAGAATTTTTCCAGTACACCGTCACAAGATGCTGGATGCTATTCTAGCAGCACTGAGGACAACATACAATAAGAACCAATTCTGAAAGGGAAGTCCTGAACTGCATTAATTTGAATGTGTGTGTGTGTGTGTGTGTGTGTAAAGGAACATGTAATAGTATATTCCCCCTTCTTGATTTCTTTTATTATTGCAAATTTTTGACAAATTGTTTTCGGGTCTTCAATGAAAATCTGATACAAGATAAAGGCCATCTGATTGAACTCACAGTTCATTTTTAACTTATTCCAGTTATCTACAAATCATCCAACGCCAATTGCCACTATTTGAAAAAGTAATTCAATCCCTCTTTAAATTAACCCAATTAAATGGATAATTAGAGAGCCAATTGAACACAGCCAAGCTTAATTAAAATCAAGTCCATAATAGCAGATAATTACTGGATTGTGGTTGAAGACTTGAAAACATTCATTGTCAAAAATAGAGGAAATCAGGAATAGGACAACTATTTTTGCCTGGCACTGTATTATTTACACTTACAAACTGTGAGGCTACATGCCTCATTGAGAGCTGCTCTGGATGTGTAAAAATCTTTTTTGAGCTGGGGATCCCAGCCTAAAGTAAATATCAATGCACCATGGTGGTCCCAAATTAAAAGTAGAATCTCTCTTACGTGCCTGTAACTAATGTCGACTGTTATCTTTATGCAACTTGGAAGACAGCAGTAGGGCATACTTTTCTTTTAGTTCATCAGGTATTTCATGGCCACTTACCAGGATATTTGGTAGTACAACACTCTCTCCTGAACTACTCCACCTTAGGTTCTTCTCTTCATCATCAGAGGAGTTGATTAAGAAGAATAAAAGGCACAGGCACAACATTTTCTTCACCTTTGAAGGTAGTTGTATTGGACTTTGGGAGACACAGCTCTAGAGACCTGCTACAAAAATTGCAGACTTTAACAGACCACCAGTTCTCTCTCTTATATCCTTTGTGTCAACACAATTTTGCCCTCAGACATCTGAAAATTGCATATACTGTATATATAAACTGATCAGCCATAACATTAAAACCACCTTCCTAATATTGTGTAGGTCTCCCTTGTGCTGCCACCTGTCGACATATGGACTCCACTAAACCTCTGATGTTGTCTTGTCATATCTGGTGGGGCCTCCGTGGGTTGTACTTGTTTTTACAGCACATCTAACAGATGCTTGATCGGACTGAGATCTGGAGAATTTGGAGGCCAAGTCAACACTGTGAACTCTTTGTCGTGTTTCTCAAATCATTTCTGAACAATTTTTGCCAATTTTTTGTGGCAGGAATGTATCTTGCGGAAAGAGACCACTGCCATCAGGGAATACCATTGCTGTATGTGGTCTGCAAGAAGGTGGTGCCTGTCAAAATAACATCCACGTGAATGCTAAGGCTGCCCAGCAGAACATTGTCCAGAGCATCACACTGCCTCTGCTGGCTTGTACTATTCCCATAGTGTATCCTGCTGCCATTGCTTCCCCTGCTAAATGACACACACACACCTAGCCGTCCACATGATTTAAAAGAAAACTGTGATTCATCAGATCAAGCCACCAATTTCCTTTGTTCTGTTTTCCAGTTTGGACCCTCATCTGCTCATTGTAGGCACTCTCAGCGATGGATAGAGGTCAGCATGGCCACTCTGACCAGTTTGTGATTACTTGGCTCTATATGCAACAAGATGCAATGCACTGTGTGTTCTCTCATGGTTAGCATTAATTTTTTCAGCAATTTGTGCTATATGATGGCCTTACTCTTTCAAGCTGCTGCAGCACTCAGTCTCAGCTCTGCTCTTCCAAGTCCTTAAATATGGCTCTGCTAAATATTAGAGCATTAACCAGTTAAACCTTTTACACTAATGATCTGATCAGTGATAGGAATATAGACTTTCTCTCACTAAGTGAAACATAGCTTAATTCAAATGGTGCTGCAGCATTAATTGAAGCTGCACCCCAAAATTACAGCTTTGCTCATTCAGTTTGCCAAGGAAAAAAAAGGAGACAGTTTAGCGAATATTTACTCAAGCTGATTAAACTGTAAAAATGCTGGTTTTGGTGTCATCACATCTTTCGAGTATATAGCAGTCATTATTCATGGAATCTCCCAGACTCTCATATTATCCGTTTATAGACCTTCAAAATATGACGCGTCTTTTATTGAGGAATTCCATAATAACAACGAACCATGATAGCTATCTAATTGTAGGCAATTTTAATTTTCATGTGGATAACCAATGTGACTCGAAAACAAGAGAATTCCTGAATTTACTGCAATCTTTTGATCTGATGCAGCATGTCAGCCAGCCCATGATTAAGGGAGGCCACACTTTGGATTTAGTGATTTTAAAAAGATTAAAAGTTGACTTGAGGCAGGTCATGGATGTCAGCATTTCAGACCATTTTGGCATATTATTTAATGCAGAAGTACTGATAACTACAACTAATGTGAAGCACATTGTTAAAAATCATTATTTTTTGTTGTAGTGCTTACTTCAATAGTTCTAATAGTGTGAATAATAAAGTAGAAATTTTTAATGCTAAGGTAAGAGCTGCAGCTAACATAGTGGCGCCTGAAAAGATATTAAAAAATTCTCCAGAGTTATTATACCAGTGTCTGATTTAAAGAGAACATGCCCGAGGGCTGGCCATATAAGAAGGAAAACTAAACCGCTAGTTCACTATGAAATACTGAAGGCAAAAACAACTGAATATAACAACGCAGTCCGCCTTGAGAGACAATCCTATTTCTCTAACATTATAAGTGATAATGCTAGTTTTATTTTCAACTATTGATTGTCTTTTAAACCCAGCACACTGTATAGAATGCCTCCTTAAAACTACTACTGAAACTTATGAAGCTTTTGCCGTATTTTTTAAACACAAAATAAATGATATGAGAAATAACATAGTGCAACCTCCCAAAGTTAATCTAATTGTATCCCAGCATACCTTTTTAAGTGAGTTAAATTCTTTTAACGGAATGAATCTACCCAAAGTATCTAAAATAATTTCTCAGTTGAAACCCTTCACCTGCTTCTTTGATCCAGTACCAACAGGCTTTTTTAAAGAAGTCTCCAATGTCCTAATTGATAGTGTATTTGACACAGTGAACTTATCATTAGATAGATAGATAGATAGATAGATAGATAGATAGATAGATAGATAGATAGATAGATAGATAGATAGATAGATAGATAGATAGATAGATAGATAGATAGATATTTATTGTCATTGTCACTTTTACAAAGGAACACCGAAATTGAAGGTACAGTGTGAGGCATAAGAGTTAAAAAGACAAGAAGAGAGAAAATAACAACAAACCGAATAGTAATAAAAGAACTTTACAAAATATACAAATTGCACTTGTTATATATACAAATTGCACTGGTTAAATGTACAAATTGCGCTGGTTGACTTAAGGTCTATATTGCACATTGGTAGAATGTTATGGAGCAGTTTTATTCTGAATTCAGGGCCATGATTGCTTTTGGATAAAAGCTGTTTTTAAGGTGGTTTGCCCTGGTTTTCATTGCTCTGTATCTCCTGCCCAATGGCAAAAGCTGGAAGAGGCAATGACCGAGATGTGATGAATCCTGTGAAATGTCTATTGCTTTTCTGCGGCATCGGGAGGTGTAGATTTGTTCCAGAGTGGGAAGGGTACAACCAATTGTTCTCTCCACTGTCCTGACGACCCTTACAAAGATAATAAAGAACAGCAATGCATTTCTTTTCTCTGTCCCAGTGTCTTCTTCTCTCTTTCTCTCTGTCCTTCTTTCTGCTTCCACCTCTAGTCCTCCTCCAGCAAGCTTTGCCTTCCTCCTCCTGACTCTGGCTCTAGAGCAGTGGCAGTGGGCTTCTTTTATCCTACACTCAGAAGTACTTCTAGTGGCCCATTAACACTTCAGAGTAAAGCGGAAGCCCAAAAAATTAGGGCTCCCTGCAGCACCCTCTGGAGGCATCTACGGAATCTAACAGGGCTGTGTTGAATTCCAACTCCGATGAATCCCTTTGGGAATCTGAGGCACTGCTTTTACCTGGGGGAACTGCCATCTAGCGTTTCGGGGGAGATAATGCCTTGTGCAAGTCCTTTCCCCTGGTCCTTTCATAACACAGGCACCCTGGCTAGGTAAGGGTCTGGCCATCCACCACTATATATATATGTCTACATGTGGAGATGTGGAAGTGTGTGTGTCTGTCCAGCCCGGAAGTAAGAGGTGGAGTCGGGCTAAGGGATCCATCCACCTCTGAGGATACACAAGCAAGGCCAGCACATCGGCAAAATGAAACGTCTGAAGAAAGACGATCGCTTAGCCACTAATGCACAAGCGATGTGAGCACGTCGGCAAAACGAAATCTCCTAGGAGAGAGATACCCAGAGTAGTTCCTCTCAATTAGCTGACATCTCTACATTTCAATTTTTTTCTGATGATTTCAATAGTTTCTAGGACCCTGGGATTTTTACAGCATGGGCTGACACAGCTAGTGTGTGTATATATATATATATAAATATATATATATATATCTACAATATCTATTATATAAAAAAATTTTGGGATGAGATGTGATCATTTCAGAGAGACACTTTCATGTCACGCGAGACTAGACATCACAACCTTAAGAAGCAAGACCCGTGAGAAGGTGACTTTTTCACGCCACGCCCTACTTATAAACAATTTCTCTGAGACACTTTAACATCCCATGAGAAAAGGAAGTGAGACAAAAGGACAGTTGCTGTACAGGCTTTTATATGATCGACACGCAGCGCGACATGCAGATCATGCAGCACAAAGGACAGCTGCTATAGAGGCTTTTAAATGATTGACACGCAGTGCGACATGCAGATCACAAAGCACAGCACAAGCGGCAGCTGGCTTAAAGCGTGCCTCCTGGGGAGGAGGAATAACTCATTCACTACAGCTTTATTACTGGCAAATATCAAGAAATAAAAAATGAATGAAAATGAATGAAATGAAAATAATCTCTTTAAATTGTATATCTGGTTCACCAAACCAAGGGTTATATATATTCTGGAGAACGATTTCTTCAGTACTATGGACTTGGTATAGACGTGAACTACAGTTAAAGAAGGCAGCTCTGCAATGTGCAGGATAAATGCCTTCTTCAATATCCTCAGAATTCCACAAGCAAATAAATGAAGTTATAAATCTTTCAGTGTCTTGGAAAACTAAAAATTGTCTCCCTGGGAGATAATACAACAAAACTAAGTGCTCCATGGTCAAAGGTCAAGAGATAATAGGATGATAGCTGATTGCTAAGAGCTGGTAAGCACCAATACTTAGCCTTGCTGTAGCTTCAATACTTATGTTTTGCTGCAGTTTATTTAAGTGTTGTTTATTGTACATTTTGTGAAGGATAAACCAAAACCCCACTCTCAAACAGTCAATGGCATAGCATACCACACAAATAAATATGTTTAGTAAAAATCTCAAATGATGCATCAGCTTCTGTAAAATTATATGACAGCTTTATTGACCAGTGAATGTGACCACATGCGTCAGGTTTATTGTATAGGTTTACTGAAACTAGGGCGAAAACTGGGGTGGAACTGGACCGCATATATGCCTGGGTGCCAACCAGGATCCCAGGCTGTTTCATTGTGTAGTGGGTGTGACATGCTCCCCAACTTGATCTGACCTGACCTGACTATGAAAATAAAATCTGATGGACAAAGTCACCTCATCACTTTTCAGTATCATCATAACAGCTTTCCGTTATGGTTGCTGCATAGCCTGGAGACGTTAGGTTTCTACCGAATAACTGAGATTATCTTTGTTCTACAGCTGGGGCATCTAGAAAGTAAAAAAAGAGTGGAAGTATTGCTTTCAAATTGATTACACTTATCTCCATTTGCTGTAGCAATTGCTTGACAGGGTACTTGCGTTTATGTTTTCATGTCAAAGTGATGGGCTGGTTGTTATCCAAATTTCTGAATTCTCCAGCCTTAGCTTATCAGAATAGCCCTCACATATTATTCTAACATGAGTCTTTTATAGGTCACGCTGTCTTTATCAATAGATGCATGTCACTTATAAGCCATGCCGATTATATGACTTTATTTTACAAATTCCATTTTTGGTAGAGGCTTGCAGCTCATTGTGTTGTAATATTTATATAATAAATTGTTTAATAACTATAAAAGGATTAAGTGTCTGTGTGTCTGTGTATCTGTGTGGCCATCTGTTTGCTATGTCTCTGTCACCCCAGCAGATGGCGATTCACATACTTTTGTAGTAATAAAATGCATTGCATGTGTCATTCCAACAGATGGCACATCACAAACATTAACACTGCTTTTATGAATGTTATACTAAATGACATAAAACAAAGACATGCATTGAATTTCTCATTCGAACAGATGGCACGTCACAAACATTTGTAGTAATGCATTTTTTTACTACAGATGTTTGTGATGTGCCATCTTTTGCAATGTCAAATGCAATGCTGTAATGAACCTGGAGTTCAAAGCACTAAAGAGTTCCAAAAAGACTATCAAAAAATGTCCACTAGGTGGGATTTACCTTCAAACCCAGATAAAAGGGAAAAAACTGGATCTTTACAAAATAAAAGATTTATTTCACAAAAGGCTTTGTTACACTGTAAAGTTCCCAAGAGCACACAATGCCTACAATGTCAGCAAACGGAAATTCCAAAAGCAACCAAGTCCCAATTCAATAATCCAGAGAATGGTCAAAATACAGTAGTAGGTCAAAAAATCCAGAAAAGCTTAACAGCACAAGCACAGCAAAATACAAGTAAACTCACCGAGTCCAGAAAAAAATCGGCAGGAACTGTGGGAAACCCCTCTGTAATGGGCAGGTGGTCCCATCACTTGGGAATCACCCACAAGACACAAGGTACATGGAAAAGGTTTAGTGAAGAAATCAAAAACAAGGAATAATGCAAAAAAATCAACAAAAGTAACGCTGATATAAATAAATAACAAAAAAAAAGCAAGGGATTGAGCCCCAGCCAGGAGGGAACCCTTGCTGTAATATAACAAATCCATCCATCCATCCATTTTCCAACCCGCTGAATCCGAACACAGGGTCACGGGGGTCTGCTGGAGCCAATCCCAGCCAACACAGGGCACAAGGCAGGAACCAGTCCCGGGCAGGGTGCCAAACCACTGCAGGACACACACAAACACCCACTAGGGCCAATTTAGAATCGCCAATCCACCTAACCTGCATGTCTTTGGACTGTGGGAGGAAACCGGAGCGCCCGGAGGAAACCCACACAGACAACATGCAAACTCCACTCAGGGAGGACCCGGGAAGTGAACCCAGGTCCCCCAACTACGAGGCAGCAGCGCTACCCACTGCGCCACTGTGCCGCCTAATATAACAAATGCATTTGATTACTACATGCACTACAAAATACATTCCAACAGATGGCGTACTGCAAATACACTGAGGTCTACATTGATTATATAAAATTTCATCCTGTTTTAGATGACACTAGCACAGCTAGTATATTATAAAAAATAATGTCTGGCCTCCACTTAAACATATACTGTATGTGTCAAGCGTTTTGAATAAAGAATCATGATGATATGGTTTTTGTACTTATTTAAAAGCAGTAAAGGCAGAGAAACAGAATAATCTTTAACTAATTCAAAATACTTGTTCTTACAAAATTCTGTGTAACCTTCACACTTGAAAGTGTATCTTAACGGAAATAAAAATAACTTTCATTGGTAAAAATGTAGTTTTGATTTATCAAGTTATTCTGCTATAATTTAGGTACATTCTTAAGATGTAACAATTCTGAAATGAAAATGTCTGCCCTTTATTTGGAAATAAGGAACATAAACATTGAAAGACGTATGATGTAGTTGTGGCCAGAAACAGTTATAAATTAGGCTGTTATAAAAAGATGAATAAATTTACTTGAAACGATGTTTTTATTTTTATTTTTTTCTAATTCTACTCCTAGAAATAGTAAAACTGTCTTATATAAACTTTTCATTGCTCTAATCCTTCTAGTATATTTTTATTTTTGCCACAGCAGACATATCATTCTCGGGTCTACTTAATTAAATTCAGGGTTATAGGGAACTGAAGTCCTTTTTTGCCAGCATCAGGTACAAATCAAGCACCGGTCCTGGATGAGGTTCCAGTTCATCGCTGGACTCGCTCACACCAACTGACATGGAGTAATTTTAGAACTGACGGACGACCAAATCTGAAATGTTTTTTAGGAAAGCAGAATATCTGGTGGAAAACTCACACAAATGTAGAAAGTACCTGCAAACACCATGCATACAGCAAGTTTCATGGAGTTTGAACCCAAGATGTTTCATCTGTGAGGCAGTAGCACTAAGCACTATGCCATCATGCGGCTGCTATAAAAATAAAAATGAGTAAAAATCAGTATGTATCAACATTACCATAAAAATGGGTAAAAATAAATAAACTGTACAAACCCAAGCCTTGTAAAAAGAAGTTCCCGGGGAATCAATTTTCATGTAAGCCTGTGCAGACTTGGTGAGAGGTGCGACCAATGGCTTTGGCTCAAGAGATGAGGAAGAGGAAGAAAACACACTCAACTTCTGATAGGTCAGAAATTAAAAAGGAGATAGTGATGCTGAATGTTGGCCTACCACTTTCCCAACTGGTCACACAGCTGAAGCCAAAAATTAAAGGAAAGGCAATTAGGGGATTTCCAATGTGAGGCCTGCAGTATTGACTCTATGCATAAACTTAATGTAATTGTCAAAAAAAGCCTTTGAAACTTATGAAATGCTTGTAATTATACTTCATTATACCATAGAAACATCTGACAAAAAGATCTAAAAACACTGAAGCAGCAAACTTTGTGAAAACCAATACTTGTGTCATTCTCAAAACTTTTGGCCACGACTATACACGTTTGATTGGCTATGTTGTCTTTGTGATGAATGACTTTGATCAGAGTGGTTGATCTTTTAAGTTCCTCCGTAGTTCTTCCATTTTCAAACTATAAATACATTCTGTAATTTCTAGCTTAGTCTAAGAATAAACACACAGCTCCATGAAACAAGTGAAGCAAATGAAACTGCCATCGGGTGAAGCTAGTAAACAGTGAGTTTACAAGATAAAGTTCATAAGGGAGTCAGCGCCCCTGTCCCACAGTTAAAGCGCACAATCAAAGATAAATTACGCAACTCGTCAACTGTGGCAACAGCATCTTCATCAACTATCACAATAGATTGTTCAGAATTCAATAGACTTTTCCAAAGGCTTCAGGAGCTTGAGTCCACAGAAGAAAGGCAAGAGCTACCAACATCTATTATAAGCAGAGGTGGGTAGTAACGAGTTACATTTACTCCGTTACATTTACTTGAGTAACTTTTTAAAAAAAGTGTACTTCTAAGAGTAGTTTTACTGCACCATACTTTTTACTTTTACTTGAATACATTTGTGAAGAAGAAATGCTACTCTTACTCCGCTACATTGGGCCCTACGGTTCTTCACTGTGTCCGTATTTTTTTTTTCACCGTGGCCCTAATACACTTCCGTATTGGGCAACACTCGAATCGTTACTTTTTTTCCATTATATACGCTATATTCCAAACATGCACGGCCCAGAAGCGGCTGCCACGTATTCTTTAGCTAAAACTCCCTAAACCGTTTTCCATTCATTCTCTATGGTAGTGCTAAACCATTACCAATGCAATCTATTTTCTGTCACTTCCATTTCGGGGGGCGCTGTTCTGCGCTTTTAGCCGCTCTGCCTGTCTTCCTGCAGCGTCTGCCTTCATAGACGTGCTGGGGCGTTTTTCTTTTTTTTTTTTCTTAAGTAAATCGTTAAGTTTAAAAAGTCGATCGCGGTTATTTCTGTTGATTAATTCATGCTTTCATTGATTATAGCTAATACTGTTATCATGTGGTTGCTGTTTTTGCCTGTTGTATACAATCTGTCTAGCGTCTTTCACATCTATCTCCACTCTCACTGCCCGCTTGCCTGCGTGCAGCGTGTGTCGATTGATATATGATTTAATGTATTTCTTTTTGACATAATTCTCCATGTTGTAAAATACATATACATTATATATAAAACAAAACTACTATATAACTAATACTGTTATGTATCTTTCTAGTGCCTTCTCTGTCTGCCTATTATATAAGTGCCTTCCCTATCTATCCGTTTATCTGTGCCTTTCACATGTGAATGTACTCTCACTGCCTGCTTGCCTTTCTGCAGCACCTGTCATATAGTGCCTTTCACATCTACAGTGGTGTGAAAAACTATTTGCCCCCTTCCTGATTTCTTATTCTTTTGCATGTTTGTCACACAAAATGTTTCTGATCATCAAACACATTTAACCATTAGTCAAATATAACACAAGTAAACACAAAATGCAGTTTTTAAATGATGGTGTTTATTATTTAGGGAGAAAAAAAATCCAAACCTACATGGCCCTGTGTGAAAAAGTAATTGCCCCCTTGTTAAAAAATAACCTAACTGTGGTGTATCACACCTGAGTTCAATTTCCGTAGCCACCCCCAGGCCTGATTACTGCCACACCTGTTTCAATCAAGAAATCACTTAAATAGGAGCTGCCTGACACAGAGAAGTAGACCAAAAGCACCTCAAAAGCTAGACATCATGCCAAGATCCAAAGAAATTCAGGAACAAATGAGAACAGAAGTAATTGAGATCTATCAGTCTGGTAAAGGTTATAAAGCCATTTCTAAAGCTTTGGGACTCCAGCAAACCACAGTGAGAGCCATTATCCACAAATGGCAAAAACATGGAACAGTGGTGAACCTTCCCAGGAGTGGCCGGCCGACCAAAATTACCCCAAGAGCGCAGAGACGACTCATCCGAGAGGTCACAAAAGACCCCAGGACAACGTCTAAAGAACTGCAGGCCTCACTTGCCTCAATTAAGGTCAGTGTTCACGACTCCACCATAAGAAAGAGACTGGGCAAAAACGGCCTGCATGGCAGATTTCCAAGACGCAAACCACTGTTAAGCAAAAAGAACATTAGGGCTCGTCTCAATTTTGCTAAGAAACATCTCAATGATTGCCAAGACTTTTGGGAAAATACCTTGTGGACTGATGAGTCAAAAGTTGAACTTTTTGGAAGGCAAATGTCCCGTTACATCTGGCGTAAAAGGAACACAGCATTTCAGAAAAAGAACATCATACCAACAGTAAAATATGGTGGTGGTAGTGTGATGGTCTGGGGTTGTTTTGCTGCTTCAGGACCTGGAAGGCTTGCTGTGATAGATGGAACCATGAATTCTACTGTCTACCAAAAAATCCTGAAGGACAATGTCCGGCCATCTGTTCGTCAACTCAAGCTGAAGCGACCTTGGGTGCTGCAACAGGACAATGACCCAAAACACACCAGCAAATCCACCTCTGAATGGCTGAAGAAAAACAAAATGAAGACTTTGGAGTGGCCTAGTCAAAGTCCTGACCTGAATCCAATTGAGATGCTATGGCATGACCTTAAAAAGGTGGTTCATGCTAGAAAACCCTCAAATAAAGCTGAATTACAACAATTTTGCAAAGATGAGTGGGCCAGAATTCCTCCAGAGCGCTGTAATAGACTCATTGCAAGTTATCGCAAACGCTTGATTGCAGTTATTGCTGCTAAGGGTGGCCCAACCAGTTATTAGGTTCAGGGGGCAATTACTTTTTCACACAGGGCCATGTAGGTTTGGATTTTTTTTTCTCCCTAAATAATAAAAACCACCATTTACAAACTGCATTTTGTGTTTACTTGTGTTATATTTGACTAATGGTTAAATGTGTTTGATGATCAGAAACATTTTGTGTGACAAACATGCAAAAGAATAAGAAATCAGGAAGGGGGCAAATAGTTTTTCACACCACTGTATCTATCTATCTATCTATCTATCTATCTATCTATCTATCTATCTATCTATCTATCTATCTATCTATCTATCTATCTATCCCTCTAGCTGTTTTTTTCCTGACAGTTTTATATCTTCTGTTATACAGTGCCTTCCGAGTTTATCTATCTAGTAACTTCTCTGTCTGTGCATTATTCAGTGATGTCTGACAGTGTATGTCTTTACAGAACTTAAAAATAAGAACAGTTATAAGGACACTTGTTCATGTTAATTGCAGTCTCAATTTTTAATTTTTTTAAAAAGAGCATCCCACATCTATTATACAGTGACTTTCCTATTTATCTGTCTATCTAGTGCCTTTCAGATCTATATGTACTCTAACGGCCTTCTTGCTTTCCTGCAGTGTTTGTTGAATAATAAACAGACTGAATCATTTTTCATTTATTTTATTGACACAAATCTCAAATACACACACACATACACTGTATATATATAATAAAACTAATATATTGCTAATGCTGAGATCTATCTGTCTAGTGCATTCTCTGTCTGTTTTCTTATATAGTGCCTTCGCTGTCTGCCTATTATACAGTGAATTCCCTGTCTATCTGTCTATGTAGTAATAATAGTATTATTACTTTTTGGTTTCCCTTTCTGCCTAGTATATAGTTCCTTTCCTATCTATCTGTCTTATATAATGCATTTCATGTCTGTCTATTTATCTACCTATCTAGTGGCTTCTCTGCCTGCTATATTATTTACTGTATACCCTGTTTTTTTCTGACAGTTTTGTATCTGTTATACATTGCCTTCCATATCTATCTGTCTGTCTAGTGCTTTTCACATCTGTATGTACTCTCACTATCTGCTTGCCTTCCCAAAGTATTGATTAATAAAAAGGCTGTACCATTTTTCATTCAGTAGTGTTTAATCTGTCTGTCTTTTATACAGTGAACTCCCTATCTATCTATATAGTAATAACAGTAATTTTATTATTATATAGCAGCTTCCCTGTCTGCCTATCATATAGTGCCTTTCCTTCCTATCTATCTACTGTATATATCTATCCCCTTAGTTGTTTTTTATATATCTATTATACAGTGCCTTCTCTGTTTATTTATATATCTAGTGACTTCTCTGTCTGTCTGTCTCTCTATTACACAGTGCTCTGTCTGTCTGTGTCTTATGGATCTTAAAAATAACAGTTATAAGGACACTTGTTCATGTTAATTGCAGTCTCAATTGTAAAAAAAAAAAATTAAAAGGAGCATCCCGCATGAAAATATAACGATCTCATTAACTGACAGTGCATACCAATTTAAAAATTTTATGTCCGTTTGAGGTTAAAAAGAAAAAAAAAATAACACTTTCTCCCCAGCAGGGAATCGAACTCTGGTCTCTGAGGCATGGCAGGCCTGCTGCGCTCTGATTGGCTGAGCAGTCTGTGTCAACTATCCAGTCAAGGTAAAGTGAGACTTCATGTACGTGCACAAGGTGCCTTCGTCTAATGTTATTTTCTATCAGCTGTGCTATTTGGAGGGCAAGTGAATATGCAGTATTATACTGTCAGTGTACAGTATATCTTGTCACTGTAAGTAGTTTGTACTGTTCAAACATTCATGTTACCTACTGTAGGTATTGGCTTCAAAAGCTTTGTTGTGAAAAACTGAGATTTGGAACTTTGTGCATCTTTATTTTGTAAAGATGTTATTTATTTTTACTCATTTTTTATTTTATTATTTAGAAACAGCAGAATTTGCACATTATTTTATATTTTTGTCTGTCTTATTACAACATTTCTAAAAAATAAATAATTTAATATGATCAAACAGTTACTCAGTACTTGAGTAGTCTTTTCACCAAATACTTTTTTACTCTTATTTTAGTACAATTTTTGGCAACTCTACCCACCTCTGATTATAAGCGCTAATGCCCAGAGTGTCCAGCAGGATTTGTGGGATATACGTCAGTTCATGCAGATGGAAAAAAAAAGTCACTGAAGTCAACAGAATGTTAGCCCAGCAAAGACATGAACAAAATGAATCACATGCATCACGTACTGAAGTACCACATGGACAGATCCCTTTATTTTCAGGTGACCCATTGGCCTACTTAGACTGCATCAGGGCTTTTGATCACAATGTAGGCAATGTGTTAGAGAACCCTTAAAATAAAATAGATTACTTAATCCAGTATACCAGAGGCTCTCCTAAAGACATGGTTACAGGCTGCACCCGAATGCCACCAAGGCTAGGCTGTGCAGAAGCCAGAAATCTACTTGACAGTTATTATGGTGACCAGATATACACAGCCGACGCATATCTGGACAAACCATGGAAATGGTTTCAAATAAAGCAGAATGATGGTGCAGCTCTGACTGCGGCATGAATATCATGTCTAATGTAGAGAAGGGTAAAGAATTCAGTAATTCAAATATTCATACTGTACTATTGAAGCTCCCTTTTCTTTTACGAAATGAATGGGGGAAGTTTGCCTACAAACTTCAAGAAAGGAAAGACAGAAGGGCAGGCATAGCCCATCTAATTACCTTTATACATTGGCAGGCTAAAATCTTACTGCATCTTGCACGTGGGAGTATTGCAGCATCTGTCCATTCCAAGATTATTAACTTATTCAAACAATTTCTGTGGCTCTTTGGTGTGTACTTGCCTTCTTTTCTCTCCATTAAATTGCAAACCAATTAATAAAAATGCACTAAGGTTATAATTTACTAGTACAATACAGTAAGAATGATCAGGAAAAGATGCTTGAAATGCCTGTAATTAAAGTCCTGTAAATTCATCCTGGTTCATTTGAGCAAAATAATTATAACATAATATCAGCAATCTGCAGTTTCAAAAGCTGAAGATTTTCCATTCCATTTAGTTTTATTTTTTCCAGTGATGACAATTGTTTGATTTTCTTTTACTTTAAAAATATTAAAATTAAAAAACTGAATTAATTGATATGTCACATTTTGATTATTTAAATATTGGAAAAAAATAAAATAAAATGTTTATGTTATGACCATTAATAAACTGGTCAGATTGTCCAGATTGCTGGAAAACATACAGAGTTACACAAGGTTAAATGTTTAAATAATTTACTAACAGCAGAGTCAAATTCATATCCCAAATAACTAATTCAGCTTCACTTCTAGGATCAGACAGCAGAATAGGGAAATATAATTTAATGATATTTAATGAGTTTTGTGCTCCTCAACAGGCATTAGCTTAGTTCACAATGCATACTTCTATCATTAAGAACCCTAAGAAAATTTAACAATATGTTTATGTTGCTGTACATACTGTAGATAATAATAGATTCATATCTGCATATAGAAATATTCTGTTTTATCAACATTAGATTTGTAAATGTATCTAATCTAATTTAAATAAGTGAACTGTTAAATTCAACATATTTTATTAATGAATTGCTTGTCTGTGTTAATAAGCCACTAGTTCATGACAATACTTTTTAAAACACAGCAAGCACATTCAGTCATGGTGGCCCTAATATTTTAAAGTACATTTACTTTAACAGTGCAGGCTTCTTTGGAGACGCTGGATTATTTAACCTGGAGAAACTAAACTCGGAGAAGTGCATGGACTTTGATTTATTAGTCAATAAACAGTCATCTTTCAAACGCTGATCTGTCTTGTCATTTTAGCACATTTTTTACACACATAGAAAGCACAAAGAAAAATGGCTTGTGTACTAAATCTTTCTTCAAGGCGTCTATCAGAAATAGTAAATACAAAAAAATGTCAACGTATATGTTTAAAGATTTCAAGTTTCAGACATTATATTTATGTATGTGTACATTTTTGATTAATGGGGTTGTATTTCTTTTAACTAGAAATAGCAGTTAAGGCAAAATTACACTTTTTCATTGAATTGGGTCTTTAAGCTACATCTGATCCAGATGTTAGTAGCATGTACTTTAATGTTATATTTAATAAAACATTTCCACAAAATCTCATACATATTATTTAACTGGTGATTCTAAATTGGCCCATTATGAGTGAGTGTGAATGTGTGGGAATGAAAGCGTCCTGCAGTGAACTGGCACCCCATTCACGGTTAGTTCTTGCCTTTAAAGATGCGGTATAAATAAAATGTATTTTTATTATTATTATTGTGCCCACTGGTACTTGATAAACTCTCAATTCTCATGCTACTGAAGAATAAAAAACAGAGAATGGTGTTATTAATATCCTTTACTTAGTTTATCTTTTGATTGTTACGGTCTAGGTATCATAAAATTTATTCAGAGAACTGAAATTCGCTATTTATTTATGAAATATATTTAGGTGCATTCATGGACTTAGTTAACTGTTTTGAAAGTTGACTGAAATAATAGATACAACAAATCTCAGTATTCCTTGCCACAAATTAGGGTTTTACCCTTAAACTACTGGATATCAACTTTTTCTGTCAAACAGACCATCATACACTTACAACACTCCTTTAGTTGTCCTGAACAGACACTGATGCCTCTGAGTTAAATTGCTTGATTGTCACATATATTGCTCGGTTATACAAATTCTTTACAGCTCTCTTTTTAGCTATACAGATGTACTGCATTAGATAGATAGATAGATAGATAGATAGATAGATAGATAGATAGATAGATAGATAGATAGATAGATAGATAGATAGATAGATAGATAGATAGATAGATAGATAGATAGATAGATAGATAGATAGATAGATAGATAGATACTTTATTAATCCCAATGGGAAATTCGCATTATGCATAACTGGCAGAAATTAAACTTGTTATGTTTCAGGCAGAGTTTTATCACTGGCTCTAATACGTTTGTTTCTTTATTTAATTTTTTTGAATATTTTTAAATATTATTTTGTGTAGTATGTTATTGTTTTTGGTTTTATTATGCATTTTATTTGTTTAGTATGCTGTTGTTTATTAATTATTTTGCAATTTTATATTAAGTATTGTGAAATGGACGCTATATAGCGCCGAACCAACACAGACTTGACACTGAAGCACGTGTAAAACTCAACAAAAGACTTTTATTTCTTTCTTTACAACAACAACATTTATTTATATAGCACATTTTCATACAAAAAGTAGCTCAAAGTGCTTTACATAATGAAGAAAAGAAAAATAAAAGACAAAATAAGAAATTAAAATAAGACAACATTAGTTAACATAGAGAAAGAGTAAGTTCCAATGGCCAGGGGGGACAGAAAAAAAAAAAAAAAAAACTCCAGATGGCTGGAGAAAAAAATAAAATCTGCAGGGGTTCCAGGCCACGAGACCACCCAGTTCCCTCTGGGCATTCTACCTAACATGAATGAAATAGTCCTCTTTTAGTTAGGGTTCTCACAGAAGGACTTGATGGTGATGGTCATGCAGACTTCTGGCTTTTAATCCATCACTGCTGGAACATCACAGTGCTTTGAGTAGATGGTGCAAGCCACCACCAAAAGGACACCGGAAAAGGAAACAGAAGAGAGAGTAGGGGTTAGTACAGATTTTAGAGCCACCATGAATAGTTATTATAATGAATTGGATATACAGAGTATCAGGATTAAATTAAAGTGAAGTTATGAGAAGGCCATGTTAAAATAATGTGTTTTCAGCAGTTTTTTAAAGTGCTCCACTTTATTTAGTCTTCCCATCTTCCCCATGAACCCTCCAGCCACAACACAGTCCCAAGCACAGTAACACAAACCACAACCCTTCTCTCTTTCATCACCACTCCTCCACAGTTTTGTCCTCCTTCCACCCGACTCTCGCCTCTGAGTGGTGTTCGCTGGCCTTTTTATAGCCCACCCGGAAGTACTCCAGGTGCTTGATCACCTGTTCCTGATTGCACTTCTGGGCGGGGCTGTAGAGTGGTCCAGGCTGGCTCCGGGATCCATGCAGAACCCCCTGGCAGCCACCCCAGATCCCCATAGGGCTGTGGAGAACTCCATCTCCCATGGAACCCTGTGGGAAACTGAGGCACCATTGTCAGCCAGGGAGGTTTCCACCAAGTGTTCCGGGGGAGGTACAGAGGAGCCCGTGGCTGCTCCCCCGGGACATAAGTACAAGGGGCATCCCGGCCAGGCATGGGACCCGGTCGCCCGCTACAGTGTCTATGTATTAGTATATGGTGGCATAGTGGTAGTGCTGCTGCCTCACAGAAAGGAGACCAGGGTTTCGTGTTCGGTGTCCTCACTGTGTCTGTTTGAGCTTCCTCTGGGTGCTCTTGTTTCCTCCTGAAGTAAAAAGACATGCATGTTAGGTGATTTGGTGATACTAAATTGGCTTTAGTGTGTGGTTGGGGTGTGTGTGTGTATGTGGTTGACCTGCAATGGACTGGTGCCCTGTCCAGGGTTTGATACGGCCTTTTACTTTATGCCAGCTGGGATAGGCTTCAGCAGACCCCTCTGACCCTGTTGGGCTAACAGTTGACTGACTGACTGACTGACTGACTGTATTAGTTTTCTTTGTTCATTGCCCTGTCCTCTTTATGTAGAGTCTAAAGGGACAGTACCGCCTAATCTTGCAGCTGGAAGGATGACACCCAGCAGTACTTAAGCCAAAGTTGGACATAGAATAGCAGGTTCAGCATAGCATTTTTGATTTTCATTCCTGTCATTTGGTTCTGAACTGTATTTCTCTTTTCTGGTTTCAACACCTGCAGTGTTTTATTTTTGCATTCTGGACATAAGATTTTATGGTTTTCCTCACCTCCATTTTGTGGACTTTTTTTTAAACTTTTGATATTTAAAAAGCCTTAACCATATTTTTGAGCCTTTGCAGGCCATAAGACCACCAGTTTAGGGCTAGACTACCTGGCATGAGACCTGCTCACTGGACCCAGACATGTGAAGAAGACAAGCATATTTTTGATTGTTTTACAAAGCCTGTATTCCTTTTTGCTATTTCAGTTTGGCAGGAATCATAACAAAACCTAATGTGCTGTGATCAGCCTAGCTATTCTACCAAAAATAAAATGATCCAATGTAACATAAATTATAGATTTTTTTTTTCACCAACAACATATAGTGCAGCATATGAGTAAGAGATTATAATTATGATATATATAACTGTGATGATGTGCTGGGTTCTGAAAAGTCTGAACTGAAGATGTGTCTTCAAAACCTGGGCTTCAAGGTTCAGGCTTAGACTCAAAATTAAACTGGGTCTAAAATTAAGAAACAGTACCAATAAAAAGAGATCAAGGCTTCAACATTCAAATCCTGAGCAATGGGAGAGGGGAACTTTGTAAAACCCTGGCCAAAAGTTTTTTAATGGTTAAGGAGTTTATTTTTAAGAACAAAAATGCAATAAATAACAAAAAACAACAATATAAAAACCTTTAAAAATATTTTGGCAAAACCTAAAGCAAGTCCTTGAATCAGAACTCAAATCCCAGAAAAAAAACAGAGCCAAAGTCCATAAACCAAATATCAGAAAAAAAAACAACACAAAATGAAATCCACAAATCCAAAAGACAGTCGATAACAGAATCCAGTAATGCTACAGTCCTGTGCCTTTTACAGAGTTATAAAGCAAGAGGGTGGTCACCCAGCTATCACTTCAGGATTTGTATGCATGTAGATTAAAAATTTGACATTAGTTTCAAGTTTAGTTTTGAAAATATAAAGTTGAATTTGAAATTGGTCACGTGACATCACAAGATGTGTCCTATAAATAGAGCAATCTAAACAATTCTCTGTATCCCATCTTTAAAACATCTTTCATTTTCAAGTAGGCTCTAGAGGTACGATTTTTGCCTAAGATTTCCAGTGTTGAGTCCAACATCATCTGGTTTGGCTGTGCCTTACTCTGACTTTATAATGGATAAAGTGGGTTCAGAAGATCAAACACTGTAACTATTTAAGAATCAGGTTATGAAATTGTATTATGGAAAATTTATTTAGCAGGTTATCAGTATCCTGTATCTGGACATAGTGTAATATGTATATCTAAAATAACAACTGTAAAATTGAATGTTACATTTCCTAGCTTCTGGCAATCTCGAAGGCACACTGTTTCCATTCATCAGTCTTTTTAAACTTGTTGATCCAGTTTATAGTGTTGGTGCTCATCCTGACAGCAAAGAGCAGAAAATGATAACTCTGGACTCACACAAACTCATGCTAAGTCAGTTTAAAGTTGACAGTTAACCTAATATGCATGTGTTTAGAATATGGGAGGAAAACCAGAGTGCCTGAAAAAAAACTCTGTGGTCACCTGCCAAACCTGCAGAGAAGTTGCAGGAAACAACCACATGCATATATTAAGAACATGCAAACGCTACACAGGTAGAACCTGAGCTGGGGTTCAACTCCAGAACTCTGGAGCTATGAGGCATCAGGACCACCCAAAGCACTATGTGATGTCCTGGGTGCCCACAGTCTTGGCAATTTCCTGTTCCCAGAACATCGATAGTTATGAACCAAGGGTAGACTAGTGCAATGAGGACATGAACAACATGACAATGGAAAAGTAGCGCAGTTTATTCCACACAGGCAGTATCCAAAGAAAAAGTGTGGTGCAAATCAAGTTGTCAATTAATAATCCAATGGATAATCCATAAAATCAAGTGGGAGTTAAAAATCATTCAATAAATAAATCAATCCAAAAAGATGTTAAAATCTGTAATTACACCTGCGAGCCTTCATTGTGCCTCTCCTCTCACCCATGGGGTCTTCACAGCATGGCTGAAACACCAGTGAGCACGGTCCTTTATCAATCAGCTTACATCCCAGATCACCTCAGCCGACACCCACTGGGATGCCCAAAGCCCAGCTTCATCCGACCACCATCCCTTGGCATTTGTAAAATGATCCACAAAGTCATTGGCTGCTCCTCCTTACTTTTAAGAATGAAAATGCATAAATAAAACAAATTAAAAAATACAATGTTTTGGCGAGAAAAACAAAGTCTGTGTCAAAAATCAAATTCCAAAAAAATAGAACCAAAGTCAATAAACCAAATATCAGAAAGAAAAAAAACTGAAATCCACAAATTCAAAAGAGAGTCGATAACAGAATTCACCAGCGCCACAGTCCTGTGACTTTTGCAGACGTATAAGACAAGGGGTTGGTCACACAGTTGTCACATTGGGGTTTTTATGCATGTAAATTCAAATTTTGACTCCATTTGGCGTGGTGATGATGTCACGGTAATGTCATCTATAAACAAGGCACCCTAAACACTTGAACGTAACCCATCCACTTCAGCCGGTACCTACTGGGATGTCCAAAGCCTAGCTTCATCATCCCACCAGCATCCCTTGGCATCCGCAAAGCCATCAGTTGCTCCTGCACCTTCAATGCTCAACAGGAGTAACGCACCACTGGAGTCTCCTACTCACCACAGGGCCTTTCAATCCCCTTGGTGCAGCTGTCCACTGCACCAGCTCACACTGCTGATCACTGCTCTTTCTTTCTTCTCAACTATCTCTCATGATTTCTCTCCCCAGACATCCTTCTTGATCCTTTCTTTTTCCCCCCACTTTCTGTCCTGCTTAGACTCTCATGCAATCAGCTGGTTTCTCCACTGCACACTGCACAGCTTTGCATCGGCATCCACACCCACCAAGCTTGAGCCGCACTCTTTTTATTTTAAAAACTCACAAACCACCATAGACCAGTAATTTGTTTCTCCACACACCATTCCTGCGCTCTTCAACAAATGAATATTTTTTGCTCTGATATAGTTAAGATGTTCATTTAAGGCTACAGTGTATTTTTCTTTTTCTCAAATTAACAGGGATGTTCTGTCAGGGTTGATTGCAGAATGTCTAAATGGGCTAGTTTAAAAGCCCACTTACAGTAACAGTATTGATTTTAATGTTCTTTTTCTTCCCCTGTAAGAAGCTTAATGCCTTCCATACTCCGTCTAGTTTTCACATTTACATTAAGTTGAACTTTTCTTTCTATTATAAAAAGAACTGTCAGAAATAAAGAAATTTAAGCATTCTTTTCCCTCATAAACATTAAAACCTTGTCTGGAACCTTAAAAAGTGTCTGTCTACATTTCTTTACCCCTAATCAAGTGGCCAAAATGTAATCATAATCCAGACGTCTCTCCAAAAATTTTAGAAGCCTTTGAGTGATTTGGAGAAATTTTTCTCCAGGGAGCTTTAAAAAAATCCCATAAAATAAACAGAGTTAATATTTCAGACATCAGTCTCATGTTACCGTATCATGGGAACTGAGGACCTGTAAAACACGATTTTACCCCGAAGCCTAACAAATGGTGACATTAAAAATTGTTGTTACTTTCTCTTTTTTTTCAGTTTTACGTGTGAAAGTGCTACAGTAGTGGAAAACTGTTATTTTACCTTTAACAGAATTTCCTGTCTTCAAAAATGTGAAAGAACTAATTTCTGAAAACAATTACATAATAAGTAATGGTTTATTTATTTTGTTTTTTAAGAATTTACTGTGATGCACTAATTGAAAGCAGGCAAGAAGAGACAAGAAGAGTTTAAGATTTGAAAATATTTATTTAACCTCATTTAATGGAGGGTTATTGAATTGATTGATAGTAAAAAATACTTTACTGCCTTGCATGGCTAAGAAAATAAGTAGAAAATGTGCCAAGCGAAGAAAATTAAATATTCACTAATATATTTGGCATTAAACAAAAAGGAGATTATACATCATTTTCAATTGTTAAAAAGAGAAATCATAAGAATGTAATTTAATGTATTATCCAGATTCATCCAAAAAATTAAAAAAAAAAATTAACAACCATCCAAACATCTGACAAATGTTGCATAAAAATACATTTTTCCGTCAGCCATTGAATATACAGTAGTTTGGTGTATTTAATGAGTAACCATCTCCAGGATAAGGGGCCGTGACAACATGTGTCCCTCTCAGGGGTGCCTCCAGAAGATTTTTAGTGGGATGGCCAGTGATTTAATAGTGGGATTATGTAATAACAACATTATATGCCACTCAGGTCATTCATTGGTCAAATTAATAGAAGTATCTACAGATATCACTATAATCTGATACTGATAGGGGTATGTATTCTATATTTTGGCGGACAGCCAGGGTCTTTACCTGGCAGGGACACCTCAATGATGGAAGGACAGAAGGAGAATTTATTCAGGACATTATCTCCCCCAGAGCACTAGAGGGCAGCCCCCCTGGCTTGTAGTGGGGCAACGGGTTTGGAACTACCTTGCTGGGGTCCATGTCCACCACCTGGGGGCACCTGGACATTGGCCAAGCCCTGATTGGCAGCAGTTCCACCACACCCAGAAGTGCTGCTGGAAGAAGCTCATTGGACACCTGTAGTGCTTCTTGGGTATCTTATAAAAGGAGCCAGCCGCCACTACTCGGAAGAGTCGGCAGAGTTGGGAGGAGGATGACAAAGCTTGTGGGAAGAGTGGAGGTGGAAGAAAGAATGAAAGAGAGAGAGAGAGAAGAAGAGAGGAAAAGGACTGTGAACTGTACTTTGATGTATTGTACTGTGCTGTGCTCTGGGGAGAAAGGAAAAAGCACTTCCCGGCTGTGAATGAAGGTGTGTTGCGTGCTGTACTTGTGTTTCTGCCTGTTTATGTCAGGTTAGGGTGGCTATACTCGCCCCAGTGGTCCACAATATATATATTTAAGAGTGAACTATAAATGCTAATGTTAATGGCCTGGTGTAACTAAAAGGCACCACAAACCAGATTTCATTTTCAATTTATTCCACAGTAAACTAATTCCAGTATAAACATATTAAACATTTACACAGAAGTAACTGGAATATACTAATATAAAGTATAACCATACTTTAATATACACATATTTATGCTCTCGCCTTGCAATGGACTGGTGTCATGCCCAGGCTTTGTTCCTGCTTTATGCCCTGTGCTATCTGGGATAGGCTTCAGAAGCCCCCATAATTCTAGTTTGGATTAAGTGGTTTAGAAAATAACATAACGTGACATATTTATGTTCTCTGTACATCTCCCTGTCAGTCAAAAAAATAATAGAAAAACAGCACATGAATGCTGTCAATATATATCTGCAAGTAACCTCCATCCCAAAATACAGATTCATTTTAAAGAAAATATCCTCATTACATTGTTGTTTAAGTCAAAGATATCCATAAATGGACATTCTGGATGCTCTGTCTGGATGCCTTGCTGCCCACATCTCAGTGATAATAGATCTGCAAAAATGGAAGTTTAGTAACATACAACCATCTATATATATATATATATATATATATATATATATATATATATATATATATATATATATATATATATATATATATAAACTATCACATTTGTCTGTCTGTGTTAATGGATTTAGATCGTTTTTTTTCCATAAATTGTTTGAACATTCCAGTTGATTTTGTGACTTCTCTCATCACATTAAGTATTATAGTTTGGTTGTGGCACCGATTTTTTCGTGTGAATCCGAAAGACAGTCTGCTGGCCGAGGGGAGGGGGAGGCGGGACCTCAGGAGTAGGGAGCCGGCCGGGGCCATCCTCACTCACACGCCAGCCTCCGTTTGAGTTGCTGTACCTCTCACCACACGTTGGAACCCACCTTGCCTCCGCTTAGCTAGCGATACCTGTTTGTTCAGCAGACAATATCATCTAGATATTGCTAAAGGGTAACGTTTGATGTTTTTGAGAGCTAAGTGTGTTTTAGACAGTACCTGCTCACTGCCAGAGATATCACATCCATTTTTACATTTTTGGCAAACAGATCACAGCTACATTCTCGCCCCTGATAGCAAAACCAAAAATATTGTATATCAAGATGCCCACGGATAAGAAAGCTATCTATATAAATCCTTCTCCATACAAAGTATTACATTTTTCTAATTGATTTTTAAAATTGTCCTGTTTCAATACTACACAGGTAGAGCTGTGGGGGACAGATAGTACTTCTATATACATATATATATGTTTATGTTATTCGTTCATCTCCATGTCAGTAAAGTAGTCTTCAATTAACACAATCTCATTCACACACACACACACTCCATGTTACAGGCAACATGTCATTTTTGTAACGTAGCTAAACTTAGCTTGCTAGTTACACAAATTGACTTGCTAAAGTTAACTAGTTAGCTAAATTAACATTGTGTTACTTACTGTATCTCTTCTGTGGCCGTAGTTAGCATTATAATTAGCCACCATATAATAAAGTTGCTTCAGCCAGGATTGACAGGCCCTATAAAAATTCCCAGTACAACTGAAGCTGGACCAATAAATGAAGTAATTTTCCTTTTAATCTAATGCACAATATTACACTGAAGAGTTCATGGGGTTTGGGGTGATCCCCCTTGGAATTTTGAGTGCAATGATGTAAGTATATGCCATTGAAGAGTGGTCTTTCTAGAGCATATCTAGTAACAAAGAACGTGGCTGGGAGCAGATTGGCCCCTTTGGTGTTTGAAGGCCACTGGTAGACAGGGACTGGGGTGTTAAGGGTAGGGGGTTTACAGTGTGAGGTGCTGGTACAGGTTTGATGATGCATTCCAAAACAGCTCAAAAATTGCTCCTTGTCTTTTTGATATTTTTACATTTGAAATGGTTTTAAACTAGCCTAATTTGGCGGAAAACCCACACATCTGTCAATCCTTCTGTGAAATGAGGGCACGAGGGCAAAGAAAATGTGCATTCTTGAAATGTAATGCTGCAGCCAAAGCCTTGAAAGTTCAGCCTCAGTTTTTCAGACTTTTTGAAAGGTGCAAAGTGTAGTAACCAATGAGATGGACGTTTTTAGTTTATTTTTTGGATGGTGGCCGTGGCTACCCTCTGCCACCCCTTGGAAGTACCATTGGGCCCTGAGGATATTAGAACAGGGTCAAGTAACAGGACCAAGGACCAGCAGAACAATTACAAGAAACAGATTCCTTGCAAAAATTCTGAATTATGAGTGTAAACAACCCACAAATAAATAAATGCAATCCTAAAAACAGCTCCACTGCACCATTTCAAAGAATGTGTGAACATTAAATAGTGACAAAAATATCTATTTAAAATAACAATCATTTGAAAAAAACCACAATAGGAACCTCCATTCATTTGTTTAGATCAATTCTATCTATGGTGCAAAAGCAAATTTGTTAAAGAAAAAAATCTTACAATGGCTAAAAGAAATTAAAAGAGAACCAGGCAAACTGGCTCCTGCACCTTATATACCTTACACAGGTGCCATCTGTTGGTGTTCTAAACTTCACTGTCCACTGTTATGTGCACACGCCACATTTTAATCATAAGCCCTATATCTACTTAATTCATTGAACTTGTACCCAAACCATGACAAAGACGCATTTATATTTGTGGCAGCTCATTCTCTCTCAGCAGGTGTCACTTATGTAACAATATGAGAATGTCCTCACTGCAGCATGCAGAAAGGGACATGCCTAAACCTATATAGGGTTAAATGTTTAGCCCTACCTATAATTCATTGATGTCATGCGTTTGGGTCGTGCCAAGCTACATGCTAAGGAAGGAAAGATGTGACCTGCATGCAAATAATGAAAACTGAACATTTATGTAACTTGGTTTACTCGATTATTTCAGGCAGATAACCCTTCCACAACCCTAATCTTAACCATAGTATAATGAGGCGTTATCTCATGTACAGTCATCATAGCCTGACAACTGTCACTCCCAGCAAGCAAAATGGGGTCTGACGCCAGTGAATTATGGACGGAGTTAAATGTTTAACTCAAACCATGAACAATTTGCTCAAACAATTTCACAGTAGAGAAAGTAAACTGTTTATATGATTGTTCAGAGAAAGATGGCTACACTCGATAAGACTCTGCTGATGGAAGAAGAGTTGTGCCTATTATGAACCTCTGAACCTATTACTAGCTTTAAGAGGAAAAAAAAAGTAGGAAAAGGTGGAGTGTCCATATGTAACGTTTGGTGAAAACCCAGCCCACGTGACTGGGGAACTCTTTGCGTCTGATGTCATTTTAATTTTTTTAAGGTCATACACAGCCCTTTGAGACCAGTGCGGACAAGTCAAGTATAAACCAGGCTTAAGACAATCAGTATATACTTGCATACTTGTGGAATGCAGAAAGGTGTATGTAACATCTTGCCCTATGCTGTCACCTTCAAAATGGCTGCTGCTGTTTTCACCACGTGGTATCACCGCATTAGCAAGACTAACTTACATTTATAAGCGAAACATAACATGAGAAGATAAAACAAATTTCAGATCATTAAACAAGAATCACTGGTACATAAACCCCCAGAGTGGGATGGACATACATATAATCACAGTGAAAATATTACTTTAGTAAACATTACTCCATATATATATATATATATATATATATATATATATATATATATATATATATATATATATATATACAGTATATATATATATATATATATATATATACAGTATATATATATATATATATATATATATATATATATATACATATATATATATATATATATACAGTACTGTGCAAAAGTTTTAGGCAGGTGTGAAAAAAATGATGTAAACAAAGAATGCTTTCAGAAATATAAATAATGATTGTTTATTGTTATCAATTTACAAAATTACAAAATGCAAAGTGAGCGAACAAAAGAAAAATCTAAATCAAATCAATATTTGGTGTTACTACCGTTTGCCTTCAAACCAGCATCAATTCTTATAGGTACACTTGCACAAAGTCAGGGATTTTGTAGGATTATAGTCAGGTGTATGATCAACCAATTATACCAAACAGGTGCTAATGACCATCAATGTCACACGTAGGTTGAAACATAGTCATTAACTGAAACAGAAACAGCTGTGTAGGAGGTTTAAAACTGGGTGAGGAACAGCCAAACTCTGCTACCAAGGTGAGGTTGTGGAAGACAGTTTCATGTCATGGCAAGATTGAGCACAGCAACAAGACACAAGGTAGTTATACTGCATCAGCAAGGTCTCTCCCAGACAAAGATTTCAAAGCAGACTGGGGTTTCAAGATGTGCTGTTCAAGCTCTTTTAAAGAAGCACAAAGAAACAGGCAACGTTGAGGATCGTAGACGCAGTGGTCAGCCAAGGAAACTTAGTGCAGCAGATGAAAGACACATCAAGCTTATTACCTTTCGAAATCGGAAGATGTCCAGCAGTGCCATCAGCTCAGAACTGGCAGAAACCAGTGGGACCCAGGTACACCCATCTACTGTCCGGAGAAGTCTGGCCAGAAGTGGTCTTCATGGAAGAGTTGGAGCCAAAAAGCCATACCTCCGACGTGGAAACAAGGCCAAGCGACTCAAGTATGCACGAAAACATAGGAACTGGGGTGCAGAAAAATGGCAGCAGGTGCTCTGGACTGATGAGTCAAAATTTGAAATATTTGGCTGTAGCAGAAGGCGGTTTGTTCGTCGAAGGGCTGGAGAGCGGTACAATAATGAGCGTCTGCAGGCAACAGTGAAGCATGGTGGAGGTTCCTTGAACGTTTGGGGCTGCATTTCTGCAAATGGAGTTGGAGATTTGGTCAGGATTAATGGTGTTCTCAATGCTGAGAAATACAGGCAGATACTTATCCATCATGCAATACCATCAGGGAGGCATATGATTGGCACCAAATTTATTCTGCAGCAGGACAATGACCCCAAACATACAGCCAAAGTCATTAAGAACTATCTTCAGCATAAAGAAGAACAAGAAGTCCAGGAAGTGATGGTATGGCCCAAACAGAGCCCTGATCTCAACATCATCGAGTGTGTCTGGGATTACATGAAGATACAGAAGGATGTGAGGAAGCCTACATCCACAGAAGATCTGTGGTTAGTTCTCCAAGATGTTTGGAACAACCTATCAGCCGAGTTCCTTCAAAAACTGTGTGCAAGTGTACCTAGAAGAATTGATGTTGTTTTGAAGGCAAAGGGTGGTCACACCAAATATTGATTTGATTTAGATTTCTCTTTTGTTCATTCACTGCATTTTGTTGAGCGATGAAAATAAATGATTAACACTTCCATTTTTGAAAGCATTCTTTGTTTACAGCATTTTTCACACCTGCCTAAATCTTTTGCACAGTACTGTATATATATATATATATATATACACATATCTGCGGTGGGCTGGTGCCCTGCCTGGGAATTGGGCCGTGGGATTGGATCCAGTTGACCCCCGTGACCTTGTAGTTGGGTTAGGATGGATGGATATATATATATATATATATATATATATATATATATATATATATATATATATAGTATTTTATACGATATGTATAGTATTTTACATCAAATTTGACATTTTGTGGAGGTAGGAAAGAACAACTGATGCAGTCTTTACATTGAGACAGTGTCACACACGTGCACTTAGGAGGCAGCCAACAAGCCCTAAGGTGAGTGATCTACCACGAGATGAAGGGTTGATTTTGGGTACTAACGCCTCTCTCTCTCTCTCTCTCTCTTCACAGACCCAAAACGGCCACTCCACAACCACCCCGCTTCAAACTCCCATGAATGACGTCACTTTCCGACTCCCTCGTGATGTTGTCACTTCCGGCTCCAAAAGATGACGTCATGTCCGGCTCCACCATGATGACATCACTTCCAGCTCCTATGGATGATGTCACTTCCAGTCCCACCATGATGACATCACTTCTGTATTGATGTAATTTCCTGCCAAATCATTTCCTGTCACCATTTTTGTATATAAATCCTCATTTCAACACTGCTTTGGTACATTTGATCATATTTTCATTCAAATCTTCATCACTTCTGACAGACATTATATGGGGCAATTTCCCCAAGTATCCTGAGTGAAATTATTTATTACCACAGCTAATAGAGAAGCATCAAGAAAAACAGAAAGAATTGCATATGGTGTTTATTGATTTGGGGAAGGCTTATGATAGAGTGGAATGCCAAGAGTTCTGGAGGTTCATGAAAGAGAAAGGAGAACCAGAGAAGCAAGTGTGGACTGTTCAGGATATGTATGAGGGAGTAAGGACTCTGGTTGAAAGCAGTGTTGGTTTAACAGACAAGATCCCAGTTCCAGTAGGTCTGCGCCAGGGATCTTCTTTAAGTCCTTACTTCATTGATCTAGTTTTGAATATGTTGAGTCATGGGTTAAAACACTAATTCCCCCATGTGCTTTTTTGCTGATGACATTGTGCTGTGATAGCACCAGAAAAGAGGAAACAGAGAGGATGTTGGAAGAATGGAGAAAGGCTTTGTAAGATAGAGGGTTGAAGATAAATAGGAAGAAGACAGTATATATGAGGTCTAATGATGATCAGGGTTCAGAGGTTAGCCTGCAGAGAGAACTATTGAAAAGAATGGATAAATTTAAATATCTATGATCAGTGGTAGTCCAAGATGGAAAGTGAGATGCAGAGATAACCCATAAAGTGCAGTGTGGATGGAACAATTGAAAGAAGGTATCAGGAGTATTGTGTGATCGAAGATTTAAAGTGAAAGTTAAAGGTAAGATGTTTAAGACAGTGGTAAGACCAGCAATGACTCGTATGTAGCTGAGACACGGGCAGTAAAGGGAGCACAGGAGAAGAAGTTAGATGTGGAAGAAATGAGAATGGTGTGATGGATGTGTGGAAAAAAAAGGACAGAATAAGAAATTAAATAATCAGAGGTGCAACGAAAGTGGAAGAGATATTTAAGAAAATATAGGAAAATAGGTATGGACATGTGATGAGGAAAGACAATGAATATGTGGGCAAAAGCATGATGGGAATGAAAGTACAGAGGGGGAGAAAGCGAGGGAGGCCAAAGTGAAGGTAGATGCATTGAGTAAAAGAAGATCTGAAGGAAAAGGGATTGACTGGCAAGGAGGTGCAGGAATGAGCTGTATGGAGAAGGCTGATCAAGCACATCTACCCCACATAAAAGTGGGAAAAGATGAAGAGGATGAAGAACTGGAGAAAGCTACATTATACAATAATTATTTCCAGCAAATATATTACTATCTCCTATGAAACACTTGTCCCTGGACCAGGATATTTTCCTACCATCCTGGCAATTTTATTTTCTTCAGGCAGGGTCCAGAAACCTGCCTCTGATTTATTGACCGATTCCTTCTCTATTCTTCTAAATTTACATTTTCTTTTCATATTCACCACCACCACTCTAGTTTAAAAAAGGAAAAACAGGTGATGGATATGTGTAGTGTTGAAGCAACATCACATATTCGGGAAATGTCTGAAATGTGACAGAGCCTGTAGCATGCATGTACATTTGAAGTTTATGGTGTGGCACGCGGCTGGGGGTGGTACCCAGCTGGGACGCCCAAGAGGACTGGAGGAGGGCTTGGCGCCTCCTCCAGACCATGAGGGGGCGACCGCCCTGGTTGCTTTATGGACCACGGGTACAGAGCTGTGAAGCTCAACCCTGTAGGGGCCCGTGGTCACCGTCAGGGGCGCCCGGATGCCTTGGGAGCCCTGGACCTCAGCACTTCCGCCACACCCGGAAGTGCTGGGGGGAAGAGGAGCAGGGACACCCGGAGTGCTTCCGGGGATGCAGCCGGCACTTCCGCCACACTGGGGAAATGTTGCTATATAAATGTGCACACCTACCTTTTCTTAAAGATTTCTGGAATTTAAGGTAGCCGAAGTATTGAGAACAGAACAGTATTGACTTGCATGGTGAACACCCCAATAGAAGAATCCTTTATTTTTTCCAATATGTTTGTCTTGCTTGTTTATTAACATAATGCAAATGTGTGTGAAAAAGACTTAAAATGCGTTTACACTACCTCTCCCTCATGATCACCTGATGCCAACGTTATCTGACGGACAGATTGGTGGCTCTGAGGCTAGGGATATGCACTGGCAATCGGAAGGTTGCTGGTTCGAATCCCGTAAATGCCAAAAGGGACTCGGCTCTGTTGGGCACTTCAGCAAGGCCCTTAACCTGCAATTGCTGAGCGCTTTGAGTAGTGAGAAAAGCGCTATATAAATGCAAAGAATTATGTCTAAACACACAAAAGCCAGATGATGATACAGTACTTATTTTTTTTAATATCAGATACAAGCAGTTTACATATGTGGAACTTCTACTTTAGAGGTGAACATCCATATGCAATCTGAGTTTAAACGGTCAGATCCAGTTTTCACTCAAGAATATGGCTTCACTTGTGAATTACATGATTGAGTATAAAATTCTATTACTAACCTACAAAGCTTTAAATGGCCTTGCACCAGACTACATCAGTAACCTCCTCCATCACTGTGCTCCTGTTCTCCCACTAAGGTCCACTGATTCTGGAAACCTCATTGTGCCCCAAATTAACTTGTGCTAAATGGGTTACAGAGTAGTCAGCTCTATAACATCCAGACTTTGGACCTCCCTCCCTAAATGAATGAGGTCAGCTGACTCAATTTGATTCTTCTAAAAAAAAACTTATCATGTGTTTGTTCAGGAAGGCATTAACTTACCCTGACATTCCAGCCCTTCTTTCAGTTTAACCTCTCTGTTTTGAATTTGTATCACAAAGTACATTCTTTATTAATCTGTATTTAGTGTTTTATATGGGTATTATAATTTGTGTACAATGTTTTGGTCTTTCTGAAAGTCTGTGAAGCATTTTAAGCATGAAAAATTAACTATATACTGTGTATGTATATATATATATATATATTGTGATGGACGGATGGCGTTTCAGTCTGGCCGGGACATCCCTCAACAAAGAAAAGGAGGAAAAGCAGCCTTTTCAGGGCACTGAATCCCCCAGGACGCTAGATGACAGCTCCCCTGGACGGAAATGGTTCCCTGGATTACCACAGGGCAGCATGGGACATGGAGTCCATCTCTTCAGCCCTGTTGGGTACTGTGGGTGCTGCCAGGGGGAGCTCACCAAGAACCCGGGGACTATTACTGTTATGCTAACCTGGAAGTACTTCGGGGTCACGAGGACGGAAGCCGCAGTACTTCCGGGACATTGAGGGAGGATGATGTGGCGTTTGACCTGGAAAAAGAGGAGTAACATTTCCGGGTCATGGAATATATAAAGGACTGTTGGAGACCCAGCAGGGCGAGCCGGAGTTAGCTGGGAGTGTGACGGAGCTGCTGGGTGTGGAGGATATTGTATTATTGTGATTATTGATTATTATTGCTTTATTATTGGAGAATTGTGGAGTGTGCGGTGCTTTGTGCACTTATTGAAGAAAAATTATTAAAGATTCTTCTTGGTGCTTTTAACGTGTGTCTTGGACGTCTGTCTGGTGGGTTCAACGGGGCAACAGCGACCCCTAGCATCCACAATATATATATATATATATATATATATATATATATATATATATATATATATATATATATATATAGCCATCCATCCATTTTCCAACCCGCTGAATTCGAACACAGGGTCACGGGGGTCTGCTGGAGCCAATCCCAGCCAACACTGGGCACAAGGCAGGAACCAATCCTGGGCAGGGTGCCAACCCACCACAGGACACACACAAACACACCCACACACCAAGCACACACACTAGGGCCAATTTAGAATCATCAATCCACCTAACCTGCTTGTCTTTGGACTGTGGGAGGAAACCGGAGCTCCCGGAGGAAATCCACGCAGACATGAGGAGAACATGCAAACTCCACGCAGGGTGGACCCGGGAAGCAAACCTGGGTCTCCTAACTGCGAGGCAGCAGTGCTACCACTGCGCCACCGTGCCGCCCCATATATATATATATATATATATAAGGTGGCACAGTGGTAGTGCTGCTGCTTTGCAGTAAGGAGACTGGAGGAGATTGTGGGTTCGCTTCCTGGTTCCTCCCTGTGTGGATAGCGCTTTGAGTACTGAGAAAGCGCTATATAAATGTAATGAATTATTATTATTTTAATGTATTATTATTATTATTAATTAAATCATTTTGCACAAAACTAGAGAGGTGTGGGCAGAGACCCCAAAATGCTAGTTGTCTCTTTGAAAGATCTCCCTCCATTAGGAGTCATCAATCAGCTAACCCATTGTATCAAGTGCTCTTAGGGTAAGCTCTGACTTTTCTAAGGACACAAAATGGTCCACAAAACAAAACCAAACCAACTAACCAACTGGTGCCATGTTTTATGAAGCTGATCGATAGATTATAATATTTCCTCTTCTCAAAGACTGGGAAATCAACTTGAAAACAAAAGATAAATTGTTTAAAGCACATAAAGTAGTTTTCTCTAATCAGAGAGCTTAACTGTGAGCATAATTAGACTAGAATGCAAAAGAGCTTCACCAAAAAAAATCCTATTTAATAACCAGAGTCAAAACACTAAAACGAAAACCTATTTGAGACAATGTAGCGAGAGTTAAATTTGTGTACAATGTGTTGGTCTTTAATCTCAAATATTAAACTTTCCACGACCACACATTTACTGGCTGAAGCCACACCTTGAACAAAGCAGCTGATGCTACTGCATTTTCACTTAAAAACTTGTATCTGGAGGGCAGTAAAAGCTAGCAGCCAGTCCATGTCCCACAGCAAACCATTGCCTGTAAAGATGTGACAGCGCTAGAAATAAAATGAAAAAGAATGAAAAACTTGATGAAACTGATGAAATCGATGAAAGTAACATGTGGAAAAATAAACATTTAAATATAAAACTATCATAAACTACAAGCATTATTCAAAACAAAAAAATAATTTAGAGAAATGACAGAAATCTTAATTTTGAACAATTCTTACAATGCCAGTACAGAACAACATAAAATAGGCTTTTATTTTTTTGGTTTTTTAACAAAAAGGTAGGAAAATACTTCAATTCGTATACATGAAAATATACCTGTATTTACAATAAGATTTATTTGCAACATTTCTGAACTCTGTCAATATACACAGGAGCATAGTACAGACTCTGGGAAATCTGCTAATCAACACAATTTAATGTCATCTTTAAATGTAATGATCTTGTTTCTTATATGTTTTTCTAAATCAGCTACATTACTTACAAACATTAATGGCCAGTACACTGATTCCGCTTGTTTATTTATTTTTTATGTTAGAGCCAATTTGGTTTGGATTTGTGCAAGAGCATTTATTTTGAAAGGCCAGCAAAATACTGCTAATAACTCCTCTTCCAAACCACATCATTGCTACTACATATGAAGAGAAAGGAAATTCTCTTAGTGTTACGACTCTCAGTAAGATTATTTTTTCTGACTTGATGTCTTTTTTAAAGAAGATAGTTTGGATGGGATACCATGAATACCACAGGAGCTGTATGTTGCCGGGGAATATGTTCGTTAGAGATTGCACTTTTTTACTAAACAAATGTATATACATATATATATATACTGTATACTGTATATATATATAGTGATTAGAAAGAGTCAAAGACATCATAAAGATTTGGGGCAGCCACCCGTATATTGTTTTACCTGGCTGCAAAAGTTTGAATTGAAGTAGCACGATGTGCATAGAACAGAGTCCAGAACAGAACTGATTGCATGGAGACAAGATGGCGGTTTTAACTGATAAAATGGAAAATGACGTCATTGTCACCAGAACCGGAAGTGATGTCTTCATGACCAGAAGTGACATCCTCCTACCCGGAAGTGACGTCATTGTCAGTGCCGGAACTGGAAGTGGCGTTTTCTTGACCGGAAGTGACGTCATTTTTGGTGCCAGAACCAAGTAGGATTTCCCAAGAGTGGTCTACAAGAGACTGAGAGAGACAGTTAGCACACTCTGCCACCCTCTGGTCTGGCATATAATTACTATTTTGTAGGCCCTTTAACTGTTTCCAATTAGCACGTGTGTGACTTTATCCATCCATCCATTATCCAACCCGCTATATCCTAACTACAGGGTCACGGGGGTCTGCTGGAGCCAATCCCAGCCAACACAGGGCTCAAGGCAGGAAACAAACTCTGGGCAGGGCACCAGCCCACCGCATGTGTGACTATATATATAGTGTTTTGCCCTCTCCCTGCCCGCTGGCTTACGTGGCCTGAATGCTTCAGCTGTGTCTATTCATGGCCTCAGCTACCCATCTTAAGTAATACAATGTAATATGGAATAAAAGTCACAGATCACAGTGGCACACTTTAAACCTTTGTCTACAAGCACGCATCAGGATATTCAAAGCTTCATATTAGCCTGTGATATATGTTGTTGGATTAATCCGACTCAAGTACCTTCCTAAATCTTCTACAACTAATAATCATGCAGTAGACCTTGGGAAGCCACCACCATGCATTTTAGTATTGACGTCGCACTATATTGGAGGTAGTGAATTGTTTTTCCTAATTGCATCCATTTTTTCCCATTTCTCATTACCTATAGCCATAGAATTAATTGATATCTTTTTGAAAGGAGATTTTTCTGTTTCCATGGCTTTCCGCTTTTCATTATTTCTGAGAAAAGACTTCAAATTGTTTTGCTTGTTTGTTAAATGTTTGTGCAAAAATAGATTAATTTGAACACAGAATTATTATCGTGAACCTAATGGGGTAATGGTCAGACTGAAGGAGTCAATAGCCCCTTGAAAAATGTTTTGCACTTCTCTAATAAGCAAGTGGAAAGTTATATTACCTATAATGGAATTCGCTGACAATATTTTGTTATGTTTCGTGTGGCAGAAGCGCTTGGTTGGCGCCGACCCGACACAGACTGACACCAGAGGCACGTGTAAAAATAAACAAAAAGATTTTATTTTTCTTCTGCTGGGGGATCACGTCTTCCCCGTGTCCCTCAGCTACAGCACAGTCCCAAAACACACTAAACGAAAATACCAACACACTCTTAAATCACTCCTCTTCCTCCACTCCTCCCAGGCAGCTTTGTCCTCCTCCTCCCGACTCTGGCACCCTGAGTAGTGGCTGTAGGCTCCCTTTATAGCCCACCCAAAAGTGCTTCACGTGCTCGTTGACCTACTTCACTTCACTGCACCTCCAATGTGGCTCCATCACAGCCCACATGGGCTCGTTAAGCCGTGCAGCTCCCCCTGGTGGTGGCCACGGAGTCCATCAGGGATGTAGCTCTGGTATTCCACAATTGTGGCCCCGATGCAACCCAGGGGGCCTGCCACCAAGTGTTCTAGGGGACGTAGTGTGCATCCCATGTCTGCTCCCCTGGATCCAGTGTCAAAGTCGCGCCCCAGCCGCCCGCCATATTCGCTGTAAATATGTCTTTTTTTGAATGCTTGTAACAGTTCCAGCATGTTCTTCTAATATTGAGCTGGGTTTCTTTGTCCTGTCCTAGTTTGGTTAAGTACCTTGTGAGGGTATATGAGACATGGAGCACTTAAGGATGGTGGATGCAAAACATTTGCTAACCACAGGCATAAAATAGTCCCAGAGTGTCAGGCTGGACAGAAGGTGTTGCTCACTAGAGTTCCGCAAGTTGGCTCCACTATTTATTGTTCCATATTAAATTTTTGAACAGGTTTGTTCTGTTACATATAAGCTTGTTCTGTCTCCTCCCTCCAACTTGATTAGGAACACAAATAATTTAGATTCCCATTGCCAGGGTTCTAGATTCTTATATCTGGCACATGGTTGTGGTTATGATCCAGAAAAATGATCTTGGGATCCTTCTCAAGATTATTATGTTCATTCCATCTTCACAATCCTGGCAAGCCTTGTGTGCACAACCCAGAGTTTATGCCTTATGATTTTCAGTAACTTTATTTTTTCTTGGTTCAATAAATTCTTGTTAAAGGCTTTATTTTTTTCTAAGATGATGGACTTTTTTTTTTTTTTTTTTTATTTCGTCTTATACGATTTCTCGTATTAGAAATTTGTTAGTTTTCGCATACCCCTTGGGGTTAGAGCGCAGGGTCAGCCATTGTACAGCGCCCCTGGAGCAATTACAGGTTAAGGGTCTTGCTCAAGGGCCCAGCAGAGTAGGATCTCTTTTGGCAGTGACGGGGATTCGAACCGGCAACCTTCTGGATACCAGTGCAGATCCTTAGCCTGAGAGCCACCACTCCGGACTTTGCTAATTTAGTTTTACTTTTAATTTTAGTTCAGTTTTATTTTTAGATTAATAGCTATATTTTATCATATTTTTGTGTCACCATTTTTGTTTTTTCATTGGTTCCACTGTTTAGAGTTTCATTCACTAACAGTGTTGGGGGTTAGGCATTAAAAGTAATGTGAACTATGTAGTCAGAATGCTTTTTAAACCAATGAGTAAGCTAATGCAATTCTTAATTTTTTGAAGTAAAAATATCTGACAGAAGTGCATTAGGCATTACTACAGAAGTTTATTCCCATCTCTCCATAAAAAAAGACTTTTTTCTTAGAAGTTTGCCTTTCTTTGTGATGACGTCACTTGTGGCTGCCTGTGTAACAATCATGCACGAGGGGGCTCTGGTGGTAGAAGAGTTTAAACACGTGCGTAGTGTGCAACTAAATGAAAAGAACTGAACAAAAGTTTTATGTATGCCTTTAATCCTGCATGTGCTGTGGGGTAAATTTCATCTGCCCAGTTTAGGGTCACAGAGAGACAGTGAGCATCATAGCAGCACTGGGTGAAAGGCAAGAAGCAAACATGGTGGCGGCCTACAGCAGGGCTCAATCGCACACACAGGCACAGACGCCTGTGATGAGTGCAATCCACTAATAGAAACCTGTAAATAAAGTGTTAGTTTAGTTTTAATCCATCTATTTGCTACAGATATTCTGATAGTGTGATCGGGTGGCACTGCAGCCAGTGTGCATAGCACACCTCTTTGGGGGCTCGTTTGGGTTGAAAAATGGGAATGGATGTTATTTACTTCACAGCACAAGAAGAACTGAACATATTATAAAATGCAAGGTTGGTTGGGAACATGCGCTGATTACAGTGTGTTGCCACACCCCCCTACATGACGAACCACCCGGATTGGGACCTGAGTTCAGCCATTCAATGGGTGACACCTCAGCACCACACTGGAACAGTGTGAGATTTTTTACAGTGGCTGGGATGCCAATCCTGCCACCCACCCCCAAGTTTTTCCTTCAAGTTGGAGGACCTGATTGCAGGGCTGGATGCAGATTAATGTAATACTCAGGACAAAGCAATTTGCATTTGAGAGCCTTGTTCAAGTGCCCAATGGAGTAGAGTCCCTTCTGGCATTTGCGAGATTTGAATTGTGAACCTTCTGATTGCTGGTGCAGATCCCTAGAAGAAAATTATCAAATTTGTTTCTTGTCAGCTTCATGAAGTTTCATATATGAGCTTCGGATTTAATAACAAATGCTGGTCAGTGAAATGTACAGCTCTTCCTGCACAAGTACTGTATATACTTGCATTTAAGTTCTCCCGCAGATAACTCAAGGCTTGATTTACTGTATAATTTCCAGTATTTTATAATTTTGGTCGTATAAGTCGAATGCAGAAAGCTGATGCTATTGGTCCAAAAGATTATGATATTCTAATGCCCACCTGAGAGAGTAACTATGGAGTACACTGTCTTTTTTTTTCTATGTATTGTGCCTATGTGACCACACGGTAATACCCAAAGTGCAAGATTGGAGGAAGCAAGAAGATGTTAAAAAAAAATGTAAGTGTCGTATTTTTATGATTGATTTTTCGGGTTTCAAGACCTGACATATACGCGAGTACTGTATATATGGTAATACAGAAGTAACACAATGTTTATAATTCATTAGAATTTATCAATAACTAAACTAGATAGATAGATAGATAGATAGATAGATAGATAGATAGATAGATAGATAGATAGATAGATAGATAGATAGATAGATAGATAGATAGATAGATAGATAGATAGATAGATACTTTATTAATCCCAAGGGGAAATTCACATACTCCAGCAGCAGCATACTGATAAAGAAAATATTAAATTAAAGAGTGATAACAATGCAGGTATACAGACAGACAATATCTTTGTATAATGTTAACGTTTACCCCCCTGGGTGGAATTGAAGAGTCGCATAGTGTGGGGTAGGAACAATCTCCTCAGTCTGTCAGTGGTGCAGGACAGTGCCAGCAGTCTTTCGCTGAAGCTGCTCCTGTGTCTGGAGATGATACTGTTTAGTGGATGAAGTGGATTCTCCATGATTGACAGGAGCCTGCTCAGTGCCTGTCTCTCTGCCACGGATGTCAAACTGTCCAGCTCAGTGCCTACAATAGAACCTGCCTTCCTCACTAGTTTGTCCAGGCGTGAGGCGTCCCTCTTCTTTATGCTGCCTCCCCAGCACACCACCGCATAGAAGAGGGTGCTCGCCACAACCGTCTGATAGAACATCTGCAGCATCTTATTGCAGATGTTGAAGGACGCCAGCCTTCTAAGGAAGTATAGTCGGCTCTGTCCTTTCTTACACAGAGCATCAGTATTGGCAGTCCAGTCCAATTTATCATCCAGCTGCACTCCCAGGTATTTATAGGTCTGCACCCTCTGCACACAGTCACCTTTGATGATCACGGGGTCCATGAAGGGCCTGGGCCTCCTAAAATCCACCACCAGCTCCTTTGTTTTGCTGGTGTTCTGTTGTAGGTGGTTTGAGTCACACCATTTAACAAAGTCCTTGATTAGGTTCCTGTACTCTTCCTCCTGCCCACTCCTGATGCAGCCCACGATAGCAGTGTCATCAGCAAAATTTTGCACATGGCAGGACTCCGAGTTGTATTGGAAGTCCGATGTATATAGGCTGAACAGGACCGGAGAAAGTACAGTCCCCTGCGGCGCTCCTGTGTTGCTGACCACAATGTCAGACGTGCAGTTCCCGAGACGCACATACTGAGGTCTGTTTGCCACCAGGTATGAATCTACTCCCATCTCTGTCAGCTTGACCCTAAGGAGCAGAGGTTGGATGGTGTTGAAGGCGCTAGAGAAGTCCAGAAACATAATTCTTACAGCACCACTGCCTCTGTCCAAGTGGTCGGTGATCAGTGTAGCATATAGATGATGGCATCCTCCGCTCCCACCTTCTCCTGGTATGCGAACTGCAGAGGGTCGAGGACGTGGCGGACCTGTGGCCTTAGGTGATATCTCGCCATATTTAAAAGTAACGCTTCCCAACACCATGTTGTTTCTTGGATGCCACTGTAAAATGCAACATGTGAATCCTTAGAGCTTTCAGTTAAAAGTCTTTTTGGCTAGGCTTTTCGGAATTCATTTTTTGGTTACGTTTTGAGCTTTGCTGTACTTTAGCATGTCTTTCTGGTTTTGACTCTTGCAAGTATTTGCTTTATGATTTCATTACCTGGTCCATCTTCTTGCCATTTTGGCCTGTCAGTTCTTTCTCAATTCTTGCAGTTCACTTGGAGAAAAGGAGAAATTTTATTCAATTGATAATTTGGCCTTTTGACTGTAAGTGTTCATTTAGTGAGCACCTGATTCATCTTGAACTGTTATGGTCTGCCTCACTGAACTTCACTCACAGTAATGAGATGTAGGGGAAGACGGGGCAGGTTGTCTCAGGGGTATGTTGTCTCAAGGGTCATCTAGCAAAAGTTATTATATCTATGGTGTGATGACGTCACTGGATAGTGTGTAAACAATACAGTGATGAGTTGCAGACAGTCAGGTAAACAGTAGGATTGTTAGTTACATCACGGATTAAAACTCATATTTTTGTGAATAAAAAAGCATCTTTTCGTGTGTCAGAGAGTTTGACATTTCTGGAGAGTATTTCAACACAGGTAACTTTTTTAAGCCCTCATTTGAAGATCTTTGAATCCTGAATTTATTGTGCAATGTGCTAGTTGTTTACGTTAACTTCATTGGTGCTGCTGAAAACTGAAATGTACTGACCTCTATTGGCGCATGTTGTCACATGTCACATGCATCAAATTCCGTCAAAACAAGACTTCATTTTCATCTTCCCGGAAAAGGATGAAATATGGGAGCATGATGCCACTGATATCATCATCAAGTTGCCTGCCCCCATTCACGTTGGTGGAACTGCCAGAAGCAGCAAGCAGTTTAGGTTTCTTTATGGATTGCTGTTCAACTATGGCGCTGACATAGGTCTGGACTAGACCTGTAACAGTGAGCAGCCTATGACTGTAAAATTGTGTTTTGTTACAGGAACATGATGCTGTTGCAACTGAGTTTGTCTGTAGTAGTTGGTATGTTCTAAAGGCCTACTTGATGACAGCTTTAACTATTTGTGGCAAAATGTATCTGGGGTATGTTGTCACATCTCAAGTGTCCCGGTTTAAATTAGTTTATTACATACTAAGTATCCCTGTTGATAATGCTTGTTATTTTGTATCTGTTTAATGGTAATTTACCTAATCAATGCAGGCCTTTGCTTAGCAATAACTTTATATTTGACCCATCCACAGCTGACTAAGTAAAACTTGAGACAACTTGCCCCATCTTCCCTTACTCTCAAAGTGCCGTTTTGGTGAATCTGAGTTGTGCCACCAGTGTAATAAGACCATTTTGTATTATCGGCAACCTCGGTGTGACTCTGTTCCATTGTGAACTAAAAAGTAAACTTGACTTCTGCCCTCTGTATGAAGAAAAAAAATGGGGGAATCTTAGCCCATCAAATTAAAGAACTCCTTTCTATGTGACAATGTGCATTTTTGACTACAGCATATGAGCTTGCAACAGACTCTTCCTCACAAAACTTTACCCAGCAAGGTGAGCTACTCTTTCCTACTAAATCTGACAAATCCAAGCCATTGCAACAGGAGTCATTTTGTATTGATGGCAGCCTACCAATGAAACATTCCGAATTCTGGGCCTTGACATGAACTTGAGTCTTGACCTTGACATGGCAGAAAGCAGCTGTCTTAACCTATCAAGCCAATTCCAAGAATTTAGTTCATTCAAATGACTGTTTGGGCTTTTGAATGACAGTGTTCATTTTGTAACAGGCTAACTACACTCATAAGGGCATTTAGTGCATGAGGAGTACTGTATAAATATTATATAAACACATTTACTATTATTATTAGTAGTAGTAGTAGTAGTAGTGATGTTAATAGTAGTAGTGTGTGTACTGTATATACTATGTAACCTCAATCTATACTGATTATACAGTACATACTGTTTATTGACACATTGATAGTAGATTAATTATTTATTTGCATGCTAGAACCACCGTATCAGTTCTTCCCTAAACTTTTCATCTAGAAGATAAAATTGGTCTTAAAGAACTGGCAGTCCACTGTGCGATGTCATTTGCTGAAGTTTGAACAATAGCAGGAGACTCCACTATGACCCTCACCAGGAGCTTAACCACATGAGTATAAAGGAGCACAACAAGACAGACATAACCTTGGATGGGGGTCTCAGTCCGTTGATGCACCCACTCATAGAAGCCAGTCTGGAAACACCAAATAAGTTTAGCCAAGCATCATTGGGATATGGGAGGAAAACCAGAGCATCTGGAGGAACAACCACACACACACACACAAACGAGTTGAGAGGCAACATAAACTCAGTTAAAATAAAATAGTTAAGTAGTTACTAATGCTCTTACTCTTATAATGAGGTTACCATATTAATAGTTTTTAAGAAAAATAAAGTCCCAGGTTGCAGACATGAGTCAGTTTTTCCATAATACGTACAAAATATACAATGACCACATTTGTCTCACTACTGAGGAAATGCCATGTTTATTAAAACAAATGTTAGTGACCAGATATATTTAGCATATTCTAAACTTCTTCTTCGTTGTTGCCATAGTTCAGGGAGGGTAGTTAAACAGTAATATTACGTAGTTTTGAAAATAAGTCTGCCAAGGTCCTCTTTCAGTTAATTGTCAGCTCCATGATGTTCAGATTTAACGCTTGTAAGAACTTTCAGGCCACTCAAAAGTAACTTAGGTCTTCTTAGACTTTAGAAGGCAACAGATTGTTTTTTTTTGCAAATCACTAATTATGCAAATGTGATAAAGCTACAAAGAAATATACATTGTAAAGTAAAACAGAGGAACATAGAAAAAGGTTTGGGGTAGCCACCCTGTATATTTGAAGATTCTGGTAAATTGAGGCAAAAATAAACAAGATGTCTTTGCAGATGTGAATTCAAAACACAGCTGAAAAACTGTAGTTATGATGGCCATTTATAGGTGGTAGGCAGGAAGAGGAGGGCTCAATGGTACCGGAGGAGGAAATGATGTCTTTGGTTGTCGGGTTCATGGAGACCGGAAGCAGAAGTGATGTGATCTAGGAGGTAGGTGTCACAAGCTGTCTACTATAGCAGATGGCCTGCTAATAGTTTGGGACCGACCAGGACTGAGGGGGAAATAAGAGAGGCACAAGAGAGAGGCAGATGTACAAAAAAAGGTATTTTTTTATTTAAAAATAGTGAAAAAAAACCAGTTGCTGATGTAAATGTTTGCAAAAAAATATGTATATATATAGTGCCTAAGGCAAAACAATTCTAATTATGAAAATGCAAAAAAGAAAAACAGAATGTGTAAAACAACACAGAGGCTCTTACCCTGATGTATACGCAGTCACTCTTAGTTCAGGTAAGAGTATTAGCAGCCTTGAAATAAAACAAAGCTGGACTTGGTTTCAGCCCGTGACATAAATTCAACTCCTCAAAAAAAAAAAAAATCTCAGGAGCTGTTTTTGTTTCTCAGCCACTCCTTAGCATCAACCACCTGCTCAGCCACCAGGCACCTCTTAGCCTGGCGCACCTTGCACACTCTAACCCTTCTTCCCAAACCTCTCCCCTCTTGAGGCCACAACTGTATTTATAAAGACGTCTCAATTCCCCTGGTCAGCTTGCCTACGCACAGGGAGATACCCTTTTGTACCTGCCGGAGGAATCACACACCTCGAACAAAAAAATCAAAACATCTGACAGCAAAATACACATATTTAAACACTAAATAACCAAAAAAAAAAAAAAAACATTTATACGTAACCTCGAGGGGAAAGGTGTTATTTAAATAAAATATATTATTATTATTATTATTATTACTTAGACACAAAAGAAAACATTACCGTACACATGTACTATTTATCCAAAATGGACTCCCCTGTAGCTACCTTTCGGCTTTCCCAGACACCCACGACTGTGCTTAGCTTTGGCGTCACCTTTAAAACACAGGCTGGTCAACATGGAAAACTATGCGCTAGGATAGTAGCTGGAATGATTACCGGAATATCCAAAAAAAAAAAAACAAGAAAGAAACAGCCTGCTGGTAAGCCTAAAACCTTGTTTTCGCACTGTAAACTCCCTGACATATTGCTTATTGCAGCTCGCCCATTATGCTATCTGTGAATTTTGCTGCCCGGTATCTGTTGGCACAATACTGTATTAGCGTCCTGGTGAGACTCTAGCACAGTGGTGGGCAAAGTCATTCCTGGAGGGCCGCCGTGGCTGCAGGTTTTTGTTCCAACCAAATGGCCTAATATGAAGCACTTACTGCTCAAGTAACACTTCTGCTTCATTTTAGTTGTCTTGCTCGTTACGATTTTGAACCCATATTGCTTATTTTAGTCTTAAACAGCTGTATTCTCTGTTTTTAATTGCTCCTTATTAGCAATAAGATGCAAATGACAAAGGAAAGCAGCATTTCTCCATTTAGCTTGTTACCATTTACACCTGTGTGTATTTATCTTGCACTATTGGGTTTAATAAAATACTTGAAAGAAACATGAAGATAAAAAAGTGAAAGACTGAGAATTCCTCATCCATTTTAGCCTTCAAATCATTTGGATGATATCCTTAGAAAGGAAAAAAACATCTAGAATATGAGAACGACTTGACATGGCAGCGTTAAAGCACTAACAAGCCATGAAATTAAATTATTGGCAAGGATTGTTTTCTAATTAAACAACTGCGTTGGTTCAAAAACCTGCAGCCACTGCGGCCCTCCAGGACTGACTTTGCCCACCCCTGCTCTAGCATCACAGTAGGTCCTTCAGATGGTCTGCAGAGGGACAGAAAAGGAAGTGTTAGAATGCAGCACCAACCCCTGTTCCAGTGGAGGAACACATTTATTTGAGCCCGTAAACTTTCTCCCACGCGCATGTGTGTGAAAACATATATACATGAATAAATATATGTGTGTACTGTCCAACCCTCGTGAGTACGGGGCACCTTTTATACTTTGACATGACATGTAATTCATCTCCAAACCAGGGGTCGGTGCTGTCACTAATTCATCTTTCACATTTGCCTTCAGATTGGAAGACAGACAGCCACAAGTATTAGAGTGTCACTTCCTCTGACGTCATAAAGCTTCCGCCACTTCCACCCTGGCCTTCATATAAAAACAGCAACACCTGGAAGTTGATACTGAATTAGAAACCCACAACTGCAAGGAGATGACTGTCTCCGTTAACACAACTCGCTTTTTTGTGAAAAAGATGACAGACTCACTAAGTCCCCTTTTGCTCTTTTCATCTGGTTTTTGTTTCATATTCTTTAATATGAAACAAAATGGTGGTACTGAGACTGATGGGTCTTCTCTGATAATAACTTTTACTTTGAGATAAAATAGGAAAGATAACGAAGACAGGTATTTTGAGTTAAGGAAGACAGAAGGTAGTAATAGTCGCTGATCATGGTGTTGGAGAGTGGTGACTTTGTTGAAATGTTGATTAGCACATGCTAGTATGAATTTCACTAGACTCTGTATGTGTGACAATATTGACCCTAAGAAGATAAACCCTAGTGAACATCTTAAATGTGGAACAGTGGCCACATATTTGTAAGAATGTGTGGTCCTATGTTAAGAATTGTCTTACATGTCAATGATAAAACATCCCAACTGGTTTCCCTCAAGGGGAACTCCAATCAACAGCTGTCGCTGCCCCAGGAGAGATGTGGGATTGAACACATGGGGCCTCTAATAACTAATAACAACCATAAAATTAGCCTGATGATGGTGATGGTTGTGGATTACTTCTCAAAATGGAAAGAAACTGTTAATTGCATCACATACAATTGTTGCAATTCTGGTTTTTCTTTCATTTTTCTATTCATTCATTTAGTGTTTATTTCATATTCTTTGTTTTTCTTTAATGGTTTTGAAATATAGAAAATTCATATATAACATTCTGAAACGACATGTAATTCACTCCAAAACCAGGGGTTGGCGCTGTCACTAATTTCCTCTTGCCTTTAGCTTTGAGAGTTGGTGACAGTCAGCCACAAGAATTATAGCATCACTTCCTCAGACATCATGAAGCTCCTGTTTTCTTCCACCCCGGTGTGGTGTAGCAGGTCCACAGCTCATGTCAAGAAGGCCACTTTTTAAATAAATAATCACCGCCTTCGCAGCTTAGAAAGGGGACGTGGTAGTGTACTGGATCGGTTCTCGGGGAATTCGTGATGCGGGCGATCCATGCTTAAGTGCACAGGTGAGGAGTCGTCCGCATCTGTAGTTGTTCCGCGGAGCTGCTAATTGCCACATCTGATCCACGTCCCCGGAATAAATAGAATCGTGAGGCAGCTAGGGATGAAAAAAGAAAAGGAAGAAAGAAACAGAGGTTATGACTGAAGAAGAAGGTAGGAAGCAGGGAGAGAAAAGCCGGTGCAGGAGAGAGCAAACGAGCAAGTGCAGGCTCGAGGGCAGCTGAGCAATGAGCCTGGGTGTTTGGCTGGCACCTGAGTAGCAGTCGATTGTGGTTGCTCCCGCTGAGCATTTTATGAAGAGCGAGAGTGACCGGAAGAAGGATGGCTCACCGCGTAAGGCCAAGAAGGCAGCAGGATTTGGGACTTGGGACGTGAAAGCCCCAACTTGAGTGCCATTGTCGCTGGGGAGCCCAAGTCACAGTTTTAGTGAAGCCTACTGGAGCCAGGGATCAGTGAGGCGAACGGACCAGCAGGAGAAGGCAGAGATGAAGGTCATCTGCAGGTAGGGTGGCTCCCCTGGTGCATAGCCTGGACGGGTGAAGCAGGGGAGTCACCAGTAGACAGGCACCGGGCTTTGTGTTTTAAACAGACTGCTTTCAGCCATTATTTTAACCTCGTTATTTTTAAAGGATTTTTTTTTCTATTGAATTTTAACCTCCACCTATCACTCATTTTTATGGATTATTTATTTAAGATTTTTAAAGCACTGCACTATTTATTTGAACACTTGTTTTGTTGTTTTAATAAAAGCACTTTACACTTTTGCACCATCCCCTTGCTTCATTGTTGTGCCTCACTGCCTAGCTCATTGGTGACATTACCGACAGTGTGGGGTTCAAGGGCTCCCAAAAGCGAGAGGGGAGCATGAAGCGAACCCGCATCGTCACACCCGGTCTTCATATAAGAACAGCAACACCTGGAAGTCGACATTCAGTTACGAACCTGCAGCCGTGAATGATGACCTTCAAACCCTTCTACTATATAATAAAATGCTCAGGTCTGTATGTGTGTGCGTGAGTTATTCAGAGCAATTTAAATTGGTCAGTTTGACTTTGGTTGCGATCAAAAGAGGAAGTGTGAGTGGGAGACACACAAGGAAGGAGGCACGCCGAGAGTCGTCTTCAAAACATAAAAGTGGACAGGAGCCAAGCAAGTTGCCTTAAAAATAATGACAGAGTCTAAGAAGCAGGCTTTATGGGAAAGCACTTGAAGGAGACATCATCAGTCAAGACAGAGTGAGACACGTAAGGATACCGAGCAAGGAACACGTAGGCAAGAGATATCAAATATTTAAAATCTATCCACTTTATGAACCTAATTGTTTCATTATAATTATTAAATTAAAAAAATACATGATTGTTGTGTCAAAATATTAACAAGTTTAAAGTACCTCTTCCTTTCATAGTGTGATTAGCCAGGGTTGCTCCAATTTATTTTCTTAAGGTGTATTAATGTTGACTTGCTTCTTCAGGAGCTTCCCATTATGAGAAAGTGGTGCTTTTTTTTTCTTTTAAGTATTTTCAGACCAGAACCATTTAAGTGTGAGCTCCACATATTTCATTCATGTCATGTTTGTTTTCTTAGGAGTTCTCTTGAAAGTGTTTAAATGTTTCACCCACTTTGCGGCCATGCAAAACACGATCTGTTTATCTTTAGCTATCCCTCGTGTATCAAGAACAAGAAAGTTTTAAACCCTTCGCTCAGGGCAAACTGATTTCATTTCAGACATGTAATATTTTTTTCTTAAAGTAAAGAAAAGGTTTATATATTTAAGACAACATTTATTAAAAGACAAATTTATTTAAATATAAAAGTATTAGTTCAGCTAGATGATTTAAGTGTGGGAAATGTCAAAACTGGCAAGAATATCAGCTTTATGCCTGTATTGATTTTCTACTACAAAATATGCTGTTTTGCAACTACAGCAGCTTGATTTTGCAAGATTCATTCCTAGAACAGAAAACATAAAAATTGCTTTAATTAATTGAATTAAACGTAAACAGATTTTAACAAAGACTGATATGGAGAAAAAGCTTACTGTCAACATGATCAAAAATAAATAAGACTATTTCAATCACTATGTTACATTTATATGCAATAGTTCCATAATACAGCTTGTTGATAATTTTTTTTTCATAAAGTTATGGTCAATTATCTCCGATAAACTACATATGGCTGGTAAAAATCACAAGAGAAAGACAAATTGATGAACCATTGTGATATTCTTAAAAAATGTTTTCTTTGTATTGGCTTCTGCCATACTGAAAGACATCCCAAAATAACCTGCAGACAAGTGTGAACTCTGTATCTAGAGCTGGTGTTAAGTCTCCTCCAGTAAGATAGCATTGCCTCCTCAGGATGAGAAAGAAAAAAAATAAAGTTAAGTGAGCCTGCCAAGTCTAAATGGCATTGTCCTCTACTGCTTCATTGATTTTATTATGTTATGTAAGAATGATAACTGAGCTTTTCCTATACTATACAATCTATCAATAAGAACACTTTCTGAAGAGCTTATATGTATCTGCCACAGTAAGCAGGCTATGACAAAATCTGTTTGTCAATCAGTATCCTTAACAAATCCTGAATTTACACAGTAAACAATACCAATTTACTCTCACTGTAGTATAGCTTTTACTCATTTGTTACTCTTGATTAATACAAAGCAGTGTTCATAAATTAAATTAGTTTCAACATGTAAAGAGCAAAGTAAAGAGAACTAAAATTAGATTAGATTAGATAAATATTATCAATCCTATGGGGAAATTCAGAATTAGGTGTTCATTTGAGAAAAACTATTTTTTCCACTTGTTCAGAAGTATTTTTAATGCAAACATTATTGATGATTGGCTAATTGTGGAGGATTAAATATTTTACTGAGACATGATAAGATAAAATAATAATCATGATGGAAATTGTCTGTCACCATCAATTAGAGGGTATATTATCTATACTGTGTGTATATATATATATATACTGTATATATATATATATATATATATATATATATATATATATATATATATATATATATATATATATACATACATATACATGTGTATATATATATATATATATATATATATATATATATATATATATATATATATACATTACAGGGGCAAAGCCCCCTGGTGCCTTCATCGCCCAACCCCCAGTTGCGGCCAAAATCACGAAATTCTATAAATATGTAAAAGAACATTTAAAAAAATTTTTTTTTTAATTTTATTGATTTTATTGAAATCACACAACATTCCATACAAACAGATCAATTTTACAAGAATAGGATTGAAAACAAATCAACCCCCACCCTTGAGAAAGAGAGCATGGGCAGCAGAATAAAACTTAAACCTAGTAAAAATAAGTAAATAGATAAATTATAAGTGAATATAGATAAAAGGAGAAGAAAAAGAAAAAAAAAAGAGAATAAGGAGAGAATCTGCTTCCTCAGTGCTTTAAAAGCTTATTCTAAAATGTTATTGATTAGATCCTGCCGGGTTTTGAAAAATTTCTGCACAGATCCTCTAAGTGGGAATTTTATTTTTTCCAATTTCAAATAATATAAAACATCCGCTGCGGTGGGTTGGCACCCTGCCCAGGATTGGTTCCTGCCTTGTGCCCTGTGTTGGCTGGGATTGGCTCCAGCAGACCCCCGTGACCCTGTGTTCAGATTCAGTGGGTTGGAAAATGGATTGATGGATATAACATCAGTTACCCACTGAGTTAAAAGGGGAGAGTTTGGATTCTTCCAGATGAGCAAGATAAGTCTATGTGCCAATAGTGTAGTAAAGGCAATCACAGTTTGTTTGTCTTTCTCCACTTTAAGCCCATCTGGAAGTCCACCAAACACAGCTGTTGATAAATTAGGAGGGATTGAGACACCAAGGCTGTCTGAGAGGCATTCAAAGATTTTGGTCCAAAATTATGTTAATTTGGTGTAGGTCCAAAACATGTGACCCAGTGAGGCTGGAACTTGATTGTAGCGTTCACAGGTTGGATCTTGCCCTGGAAACATTTTGGACAATTTTAAGCGAGACAGATGTGCTTGATATATAATTTTTAGTTGAATAATTGTATGCTTTGCGCATATGGAGCTCGAATGAATTCTCTGCATTACTACCTTCCACTCCTTTTCTGATATGTTGAGGGAGAGATCTTTTTCCCATTGTCCTCTTGGATCTTTAAAGGGGAGGGACTGTAAAATTGTTTTATATATTGCAGAGATGCTGTCTAAGTACTTGAAACTGATGAATATTTTTTCCTGCATAGAGGGAGGTGGGAGGTCAGGAAAATTGGGCAGGTTCTGTTTAACAAAGTTTCTAATTTGAAGATAGTGAAAGAAATGTGTTGCTGGAAAGTTAAAGTTAGAATGTAATTGTTCGTAGGATGCAAATACGTTGTCTTTGTACAGATCTCTAAGTGATTTAATCCCAAATGTTTTCCAGACATTAAAAACTGCATACGTTTGCGAGGGTTGAAAAAGGTGGTTCTCATGCAGAGGTGCCACCAATAAAAGATTCTCTATCTTAAAATGCTTCCTACATTGGTTCCATATTCTGAGTGAGTGAAGCACTGTTGGGTTATTAGTATATTGGCAATAATTTGCATTTTTTGGGGCACAAAGCAAGGAATATAAAGATGAACTGCAGGATTCTATTTCTATTGCAAACCAAGACTGCATATGTTCTATTTGTGTCAATGTCCAGGTTTTATAGCTTGTATGTTTGCTGCCCAGTAGTAAAATTGAAAGTTGGGTAGAGCCATGCCACCTTCTGCCTTTGGCCTTTGTAGGGTTGCTCTTTGGATATGTGGATGTTTTGAATTCCAAATAAATGTGGTTATGGTTGAATCTAATTTCATAAAGAATGATTTATTGATGTATATTGGAATAGTTTGAAATGAAAAGAGAAGCTTAGGGAGGATATTCATCTTAATAATGTTAATTCTTCCAGCTAAAGTGAGATGAAGGGTTGACCATCAATACAAGTCTTGCTTGATTTTTTCCATACAGACAGTGAAATTTTGTTGATAAAGAGCATTATGTTTACTTGTGATGTTTACCCCAAGGTATTTAAACTGATCTGCAATGATAAAAGGGAAGGTGTCCCATCTAATATTGTGTGCTTGAGAATTCACTGGAAAGAGCACACTTTTAGTCAAATTAATTCTGAGACCAGAAATCTTTTGAAATTCTGTAAGTGCTGTTAGGACTGCAGGCACAGTATTTTGTGGGTCTGATATATACAGTACCATATCATCTGCATATAGAGAAAATTTCTGTTGTTAATACAAACTGAAGGTTCTGGATTGGTATACAGTAGTTTATTATTATTTTATGGAGTAAAAATCATGAAATGAGAATAAAATATTTACTCTCTTACCGATTGAAGTATTCCCATTAAACTGAGGTCCACTATGCTTTATGAGTATTTATAAGAGACTAAATAAACAATCCATTTGTTTTAACTGACATTCTTATAGATAATAAAACCTTTTTTAAAAAATGACTAATTTAAATAACAGGAAAAATCACGTGAAAACTAAAGTGGTATGCAATGGGTCATGGTAACTTGACCTTCAGCTAACTAAATCACCAAAATACAAGCATTGGTGTTATGAATAGATAATTTTTTTTGTTAATAGTTTGTTCCTGTGAAAGAAAGTTTACTCGATCAAAAATAATGTAATTTATTGAATTCAATTATTAAAATAAATTATTGAAATAATAATGATTTATTGAAATAAAAAAACATGACTTTCTTGATATTAAAAACCATGACTTTCTTGATATTTTAGTTTATAATTTAAAAGCAGAATAATAATCTGAAAATCTAACAACATCACATTAAAGTTTGATCAATTCTGAAAAGAATGATACCAAACATATATATAAAGGTTTTAAAATAAGGCTGATTTAAAGCATGACAAAAAATGTGACATAAAAACATCACATAAAATCATTGCACTAAATCATATAGGTTGGGAGCATATGCTGATAGCACATTGAAGCACCCACCACATGGTGAAGCACCTGGACTGGGACCTAGGTGAAGCAAGTGACACATAAGCATCACACTGGAACAGTTTGAGATTTACAATACTGCCACCAATCCCCAAGTTTTCCCTGTGAAATTGAGGACCTACTTTCAGGACTGGATACAGATTAATGTCATACCCAGGACTAGGCAATTGCAGGTTAAGGGCCTTGCTCAAAGGGGTCAACAGAGTAGACTCACTTCTGGTGTTTATGGGATTCGAGTGCCACCGCAAATCCTTAGCCTCAGAGCCACCACTCCATTCACACACATATACTGTAGATACTGTATATACTGTGCATATACATATATACATATATATATATATATATACGCACACACACACATGTGTATATATATACAGTATATAAATTCTGTATATATATATATATATATATATATATATATATATATATATATATATATATATATATATATATATAAATATATATATATATACAGTATCAACAGCTGAATAATGACCCAACTAAAACCACACTTAACAGAATAAACACCACTCTGACCAAGCTCCAAAATAACAACTGCCTAGACTCACAGAATTATTACAAAATGAAATCCAGTGATGCTAACTGCCCCGAATTTTTCGGACTCCCAAAAATACATAAAACACCACTGAAATTCAGACCAGTGGTCAGCCTAATAGGTGGACCATCTTACAACTTGTCAAAAAGACTTTTCCAGATGCTCAAACATTTAACTTATGACTTGGAATATTCGGTGAACAGCGCCGAGTTGCAATTGCAACGCTTGAAAGATGTATCCATCGCTGAAGACGAGTTCATGGTCTCGTTCAATGTTGTGTCGCTATATACCATGATTCTGATTCATCTAGTCACAGAAACACTATTAATGAGACTGAATAATGTCCCCACTATAGAGACAAGAACTAAGCTATCCACTGAAGACTTAATGTACCTAATATCACTTTGCCAAAAAACTCACTTTCACTTCAATGGCAAATACTACATTCAAAAAGAAGGCATGCCAATGGGATCGCCATTATCAGGACTCCTAGTGGAACTGGTAATGCAGTGATTTGAAAACATGGGTCTATCCAATTTCACACCCAAAATTTGGATACGCTACGTAGACGACACATTCATCAAATTAAAAAATGACCAGCTGAACAAGTTCTACAACCATATCAACACAACATTCCCTGCAATCCAATTCACCATGGAAAAAGAAATGAACCGACACATCAGCTTCCTGGACATCTCCATTGAAAGAAATAACGACACCACCCTGACCACTAGTGTTTACCGTAAGGAATGCTATTTAGGCAAGATATTACACTTCGCCAGCAACCACCCATTGTCTCATAAACGGAGCTGTGTTAAAACTTTATTCAGAAGAGTCCACACCCATTGTAATACAAAGGAAACAGAAATGAATGAAAGACGCTATCTTTTCCATCTTTCACTTCAAATGGATACTCAAAGACAATCATTAAACAATGCCTGCACAGAAGATGCCAAACAACTCAGCAAACAATTGACTCGAACCAGACCCCCCCCCCCCCCCCCCATCCCACCTGGTACACACTTCCTTATCAACGCGGTGTGTCTGAAGGTGCAACACGCATCCTGGCCAAATCAGGCATCAGAATAGCACACAAACCCACGAACAATCTGCGCACTGTCCTTTTCAACACTAAAAACAAGAAATTGACAATAGAAACACAAAACGCAGTTTATGGCATTCCATGCAGTTCTTGCCCAGCGGTATACATTGGACAAACATCAAAAAGAATTGCAACTTGCATACAGGAACATTGCAACGGTGTTAGAAGGAAGGACTCACAATCACAGATCTATACGCATACAAAATCAACAGGACATACGTTTAACTGGGACAATGTACAAATAAGATTTAAGGCCAGTACTAAAAGTGCCAGAGAACTGGCTGAATCTTGGCTATCAGACAACAACGCCATTAACAGACATTTGGACATAAACCCAGCATATGCAAACTTAAGTAGAATATGTTCATAATAAATAAAACGTTTCAAACTGTACCAACCCAATGAATTGTGTTATATATTGCCTTTGATTCTTGTAAGCTTAAACATCATCCTCTGATGAAGGCTCCTGGTAGGGGCTGAAAGCTCAGGAATAAAAACTACTTTATGATACACAATTCATTTTTGTCCCTTTGTGGATCTCCAATATACACACACACACACATATATATATATATATATATATATATATATATATATATATATATATATATATATATATATTGTCACAAAAATAGCCAAGAGACATAGGAAGGTTTGGGGCAGCCACCCGTATAATATTTCCTGGCTGCAAAATCTGTCAAATGATAAAGACATGTTCATAGAACTGAGTCCAAAACAGAACTGAGTATCTTCTTTAAGATGGCAGCTTTTAAACCCTCACGGGAGGAAGTGATGTCATCAGGACTGGAACCAGAAATGACGTCATTGGTTACCCCAAACAAGGTAAGATTTTCCGAGAATGGTCTGCAAGGAATTAAGGGAGAGAATTAGCGCACTTCTCCATCCACTGGTCTGGCGTGGAACTGCATTTATTCAGGCCATTTGGTTGTCCCCTAAACATATATGTGTGGCAGGACCCCCCCTCAGCCCAGACCTGGCGGGTGTTGTGTCCTGCACCGAGAGGTCGTGAACGCGAGAGAGAGCATCGGCGATGGTGTGGAGAGAGCCTTTCCGATGAATGAGCAAGAACTTATAAGGCTGCAAGTCAAGGAACCACCTAGTGACCCGAGGGTTGGACTCCTTCTGTAGAGCCATACACTGTAGAGGGGCATGGTCCGTAACGATTGTAAACTACTGACCCAGAAGGTAGTACCTCAACTGTGTAATCGCCCACTTGATCGCCAGAGCCTCTCTTTCCACCGCCGCATACCTGGTCTCCTGATCCAGCAGTTTCCAACTCAGGAACATGACGGGGTGTTCAGCACCATCGATGCTTTGGCTCAGCACTGCTCCTAGGCCTGTGTCCGAAGCGTCCGTTTGGAGAGTGAAAGGAAGTGCAAAGTTAGGTGCTTTTAAAACAGGTGCTGACGTCAGGGCCCGTTTTAAGTCACTTAATGTAGTTTCCGTCGCATCAGTCTATATCACGGTGTTGTGGGCCCTCTTCTTTGTCAAATTACTCAAGGGCGCCGCTCTCTCCGAAAAGCAAGGCACAAACCAGCGGTAGTACCCGGCTAAGCCAAGAAATGCTTTGACCTGCCGCTTGGTTTGCGGAAGGGGCCTTTTCAAAATGGCATCTATTTTGGACCACTGTGGCTTCACAGTACCACAACCCACCAGGTAGTCTAAATATTTGGCTTCCTCCAACCCAAAAAAACAGTTTTTTGGATTGATCTGAAGACCGGCCTCACCCAGCATCTGTAATACTACTTGGATGTGCTGTAGGTGCTCCTTCCACATGCTGGAATAGATGACAACGTTATCTTGGTAGGCAGCACTATACGAGTTTTGGGGCCGTAGCACTTGAAAAGTCGCAGGGGCCCCGTGTAACCCGAATGGAAGGACACGATACTGTCAGTGTCCACTAGGGATGCTAAATGCAGTCTTGACCTTCGTGGAGTCCGTTAAAGGAGCCTGCCAGTACCCCTTGGTCATGTCAAGTGTGGTCAAGTATTTCGCCTGACCCAGCCTCTCAAGGAGGTCATCCACTCGAGGCATAGGATAAGCGTCAAATTGGGAAACCTGATTAAGTCGACGGAAGTCGTTGCAAAAGCTCCAACTCCCGTCGGGCTTAGAAACCAAGACTATTGGACTGGACCAGGGACTATAACTCTTATCTTTGACTCCTAAGTCCAGCAGGCGCTTGATTTAAAGTTCCAATTCAGTCTTCTTTGCCTCGGGAAGACAATAGGGGTGCTCTTGGACTATAACCCTGGGTTCGATCACAATGTCGTGGGCAATCAGAGAGGTCCTTTTGGGTTTTTCGTTTACCACCTCCGGGATGGACGAGATAGCTGCTTCGAGCTCTCATCTCTGTCGGGTGTTTAAATTAGAGCCAAAGTTAAGGATGTTGGTCTGAGCAAAGAATGAGCAGGGCTGGCCGGAGGAGGGATCAGGATTCCTTTCCTTCCATGGTTTCAGCATATTCACATGATATACCCACTCGCTCGGCCGACGATTGAGCTGTTTCACCAAATAATCGACAAACCTTTCCTCTCCTTTACCTCGTATGGTCCCTGCCAATGGGCAAGTAGCTTAGAGAGGGAGGAACTCCCGGAGCGTTGCGCCACGGTCGTAATAATGGGCCTGTGCTGCTTACACCTCCTTCCATGTGACTTTTTAGGATAGGTTGAATTTTTTTGAATCTATCATGTAACTGCATGCTATATTCTAAAATATTAGTTGAAGGAAGAGCCTCTCCTTCCCAGCCTTCTCTCAAAATGTCTAATATGCCCCGGGGTTGTCATCCGTACAATAATTCAAATGGAGAGAACCCCGTCGAGGCTTGAGGGACTTCCCAGTAGGCAAAGAGCACGAGGGGGAGGAGCTGGTCCCAGTTCCTCCCATCCCCACTGACCACCTTGCGGAGCATCTGTTTGAGAGTCTGATTGAATCTTTCAATTAAACCGTCAGTTTGAGGATGATACACCGCGGTCTTTAAGTGCTTTATTTTAAGTAATTTGGATGTCTCCTTGAATGTCTCCGAGGTAAATAGCGTCCCTTTGTCCGTAAGGACTTCCTTAGGGATGCCGCACGCGAAAAGATGCCTACCAGTTCCTGTGCGATGGCTTTGGAATTAGTGGAGTGCAATGGAACAGCTTCTGGATATCGGGTTGCATAATCCATGAGGACTAATATATATTTATAATAATAATAATAATAATTCTTTGCATTTATATAGCGCTTTTCTCACTACTCAAAGCACTCAGCAATTGCAGGTTAAGGGCCTTGCTCAAGGGCCTAACAGAGCAGAGTCTCTTTTTGGCATTTACGGGATTCGAACCGGCAACCTTCCGATTGCCAGTGCAGATCCCTAGCCTCAGAGCCACCACCTCGGGCTGAGGACTCCAAGGGTCCTACGATATTGACTCCTATTCTCTCAAACGGGAGACATCAATTAGGGGAAGGGGAATGAGAGCAGCACGGCCCCTACTAGGAATTTGCCGCAGTTGACACTCTGAGCAAAAGATACAAAAGCGGCGAACCTCCTCGTTAATTCCCGACCAATAAAACCGGAGTTTAATTCGCTCCAATGTTTTTTCGGTGCCCAGGTGGCCTCCTAGGAGGTGGGCGTGTGCTAACTCACAAATCTGCCGCCGGAAGGTTCACGGAATCAACAACATCTTCCCTGCCTCCCCCTCATGTTCACTAACTCGAAATAATAAATCATTTTCAATTACAAAGTGGGGGCCCTGTGGCATGGGTTGATTGGTGCATTGGCCGTTGACTATTACCACTGCATTCTTTGCAAACTTCAGGGAGTCATCATTCCATTGCTCCCTTTTAAATGAGACCGGCGTTTGTCTGAACTGAAAACCTAGATCAGAGAGCGCGTCTGGTCTGACCTCAAGGGGTGGGGAATCAGCCCGATCCGTCGAGGCGTACTCCGTTGACGTCACGGGTTGCGACGGACCGGGAAGCTCCCCATCCACGTCTTGCGACGTATTGTTCCCAGCTGTTACTAGGTCTAACTTAGCATCGGGAGTGAGTAGTACTTCACCGCTTTTAATGCTAGACCAGTCCCGCCCTAGAATTACGGCAAAAGGGGACTTCGGAAGGACCGCTACAGGGATCTATTTTACCAGCCCTCCTTGGCTGACGAAACATCGGGTGGTTTTATAATACTGGATATCTCCATGTACACAGGTTATGCTGGTCTTTACATTTATCCATTGTCGCGGCAGTACGTAACGACGGTCAACAATGGAAATGTTGCTGCCGAAGTCAAATAGGGCTTCCACTTTCAATCCATTAAGAATTACCACTCCGGTATGAGGCATTGATAAGGGGTTTGAAAGTGCGCACAATCCACCTCTCCATCTCCGCTTACATTCCGCCTTGTCCCCTAGTAAGCGGCGCACCCGCGGACCCAGGGATTCCGGTGCAAACTCCGGCTTGTACCGAGGGAGCAGTTTAGCAGTGATGCAACATCCATGACGTCTGCTAAAGGACCGTTCTGCTCTCCCAGACTGTAAGGTTGTCCTGGCGGTTTCTACGAGCCTGATGAGCTTGTCCATATTAATGAATTACCCCCAGACCGGCTGGGCAAGATGCTCCAGTATTTTGTTCAAAAATATAAAGCAGGCCACCTTCTTTACTAGTTGAAAGGTGGACCATTCAGAGGGACTCAACCACTCTGCTCTTGGGTAGATCTCTCTGGATCTAGCTTCCAGGTCTGCTAAAACCTCACCTGCTGGTCTGGGGAATTTCCACCCTTCACTGGGGCCTTAACCCCAGTGGAGAGGACAACCCTCTCATCTGTGAGGGCATAATAAGTCCCTGTCGCTTCCCCCACAGAGACCAGCCCAGTTCCGTGTGTTCCCTCGACACTCACCCTATGCATTTTATGAGGCCCGGAACTAAACAAAGGGAGTGGAGTCTGCACCAGTTCTTTCTGGAATCCGTAACGAACCCCCCACCCGAAAACTTGGCCCCAGTACTCTCCCACCTGTTTATAAGTCAGATCCAATCCCGTTTTCTTCTGGGACTCTTCCATCCTGCCGGCTATGCCACTGTCACAAAAATAGCCAAAGAAATTGGGAAGGTCTGGGGCAGCCACCTGTATAATATTTCCTGGCTCCAAAATCTGTCAAATGATCAAAACATGTTCATAGAACTGAGTCCAAAACAGAACTGAGTATCTTCTTTAAGATGGCAGCTTTTAAACCCTCATGGGGGGAAGTGATGTCATCAGGACCGGAACCAGAAGTGACATCATTGGCTTCCCCAAACAGGGTGGGATTTCCCGAGAATGGTCTGCAAGGAATTAAGGGAGAGAATTAGCGCACTTTGCCACTCCCAGGTCCTGTGTGGAACTGCATTTATTCAGGCCCTTTGGTTGTCCCCTAAACACGCGTGTGTGACAATATACATATACACACACACACACACACACACATATATTATATATGTATGGAAAGCCAGCCCACAGACACAGACAGATACACCAGAATGTCCAAAACACACACTTTTATTTTCTGTTATGGCACCACAATGCCTTATCCCAACAACTCTTCTTTCTCTTTCTCTCTCTTCCTTGGACCTCCACTCCCCTCCTCACAAGCTCCGTCTCCTTCCTCCCAACTCCGTCTCGTCTACTGGAGGGAGGCGGCCCCTTTTATAATGACCTGGATGGGCTCCAGGTGCTCCGTCTGATGACATTTCCTGGCGTGGTGGAAGTGTCAGGAGAGCACCCGGAAGCAATCCGAGTGCCCCTGGGATTTCTTCCGGCAACACTTCCTGGTGTGGCGGAAGTGCTGCCATCCAGGGTTCCATAACCATCCGGGTGCCCCCTGGCGGTGGCCACGTCCTCCCATAGGGAGGGAGAGAAAAGGATAGGAAGAAAGGTGTTTGGTGCAGGGACACTGTGTTGTGTGCTGGACTTTTGTAAATTAAAAGTGTGTGTTTTAGGAACATTGTGTCCGTGTCTGTCTGTGCCGAGGTTGAACTACCACAATATATATATAAGGGGTCTGGTGACGGTAATTTCCTGTCACTCCAGGGTTTGGCGCTGTGTACTAACACCTATTCTTTCCCTCCCTATGCAGATCGAAAGATTGACAGCTTATCATTTCTGGTGTTTGTACACCTGAACCCGCCTCTTCCTGCTGGAGAAGCCAGGAGATCCGCCATCTTAAAGCAGTCAACATTTAGTCACCTGTCTCTAAAGATGCTTGTTTTCAATACTATTCTGTATAGTGTGTTTTATTTTCATACAGTTATTTGAGGTTAGTGAATCTTAATGATTGGCAAAAGTGGATATAATGAGGATATCCTCTTTAATAAAATCCCTGTGTGCATCCAGGTGTCCATGTGTGTGTGTCTTCTGGTGAAGTGCGCATGCGCGGGGCATGGTGCGATTCGTGATATTACTGTCAGAGAAAATTACAGGCGTTTTACGGAAATACAAACCAGTATTACTGCGAGAGGAAATTAAAGGTACACAATACAGTGACGCATATTACAGCCACATACAAGCCAGTATTACTGTCAGAGAAAATTAAAGGCATATTACTGGCGCGCATGCCTGTATTACCGCCAGAGAAAATTAAAGGTATATTACGGACGTACAAGCCAGCGGACGTACAAGACAGTATTAGTGTCACAGAAGATTAAAGACATACAATACACGGCGGCAGCCCATGAAGAACGGTCAGCTCAGCAAGTAAACATCAACAAAAGAAAGGCAGAAAGACAAAGAAAAATACGACCAACAAACAGAATGAGGTCAAGGTCCCTTGCCATTTAATATAGACTGTTCCTACTAATGTTTATGCACTACTGTTCTAGCGCCCATTATTGTAACGGGCTTAATAATTAGTTAGAAATAAACTTGATCCATTAGGCTTAAAAGTCAAGACAGAGGTAAAGAATTTAGGGGTCATTTTAAATCACATATTAATCAGATCACTAGGACAGTACAGTAATCCCTCACTATATCGCGCTTCGCCTTTCGCGGCTTCACTCCATCACGGATTTTATATGTAAGCATATTTAAATATATATCGCGGATTTTTTGCTGGTTCGCGGATTTCAGCGGACAATGGGTCTTTTAATTTCTGGTACACGCTTCCTCAGTTGGTTTGCCCAGTTGATTTCATACAAGGGACGCTATTGGCAGATGGCTGAGAAGCTACCCAACTTACTTCTCTCTCTCTCTTGCGCGGTCTTTCTCTGATCCTGACGTAGGGGGGGTGTGAGCAGGGGGGCTGTTCGCACACCTAGACGATACGGATGCTCGTCTAAAAATGCTGAAAGATTATCTTCAAGTTGCTACCTTCTGTGTGCAGCTGCTTCGTGAAGCGACATGCTGCAAAGTGCTTCGCATACTTAAAAGCTCAAAGGGCACGTATTGATTTTTCACTGCTTGTTTTTCTCTGTGTCTCTATCTCTCTCTCTCTCTCTCTCTCCCTGCTCCTGACGGAGGGGGTGTGAGCTGCCGCCTTCAACAGCTTTGTGCCGCGGTGCTTCGCATACTTAAAAGCCAAACAGCCCTATTGATTTGTTTGCTTTCCTCTCTCTTTCTGACATTATCTGCTCCTGATGTGCACTCCTTTGAAGAGGAAGACATGTTTGCATTCTTTTAATTGTGAGACGGAACTGTCATCTCTGTCTTGTCATGGAGCAAAGTTTAAACTTTTGAAAAAGAGACAAATGTTTGTTTGCAGTGTTTGAATAACGTTCCTGCCTCTCTACAACCTCCTGTGTTTCTGCGCAAATCTGTGACCCAAGCATGACAATATAAAAATAACCATATAAACATATGGTTTCTACTTCGTGGATTTTCTTATTTCGCGGGTGGCTCTGGAACGCAACCCCCACGATGGAGGAGGGATTACTGTATAGCAAAAATGAGATCCCTAATAACTTTGCAAGATACTGAAAAATTAGTTCACACTTTTATTTTTAGTCGGCCTGATTACTGTAATGCACTCTTCTCAGGACTACCCAAAAAAGACATCAATCAATTACAACGAGTGCAGAATGCAGCTGCTAAAATCTTAACTAGGAAAATAAAATCCAAGCACATCTGTCCAGTTTTGATGTCACTACACTGGTTACCTGTGCCATTTAGAATTGACTTTAAAATACTACTCATGGTTTACAAAGCCTTAAATAATCTCTCTCCATCCAATTCTTTGGAATGCGTCTCACCTTACACTCCAAATCGTAACCTTAGATCTTCAAATGAGTGTTTGCTTTTAATTCCAAGAGCTAAACTTAAAAGAAGTGGTGAGCAGCCTTCTGTTGTTATACACCTAAAATCTGGAATAGCTTACCGATAGAAATTTGCCAGGCTAATACAGTGGAGCACTTTAAGAAACTGCTAAAAACTCATTATTTTGACATGGCTTTCTTAAAGCTTCATTTTAGTGTAACCCTGATATTCTGTATATGCACTGAATTATCAATTTTATCATGGCTCCAAAATCCGTACTAACCCTTACTTTCTCTGCTTTTCTTTTTCTGTTTTTCTGTGGTAGCGATCTGCACCACCACCACCTGACCAAAGCACCGTGCAGTCCCTACATTGATGGATTGAAGGTCAGAGGTCCACATGACCATCATCATCTAATTGTTCCACGTGAAGCCTAAAAACTATGAGGACTGATTTGGATCACTGATGTTAGGTAGAACGCCCAGTGGGGGCTGGGTGGTCTCGTGGCCTTGAAACCCCTGCAGATTTTGGTTTATTTTTCTCTAGCCCTCCGGAAGTTTTTTTTGTTTTTTTCTGTCCTCCCTGGCCATCTGACCTTACTTTATTCTTTGTTACTTAGTATTGCCTAATCTTATTTTTATATTTTTCTTTTTTCTTTCTTCATCTTGTAAAGCACTTTGAGCAACATTATTTGTATGAAAATATGCTATATAAATAAATGTTGTTGTTGTTGTTCAGGCGCCCAGAACTTCATGTTGTTTCTACCTTGTTTCTTATGGTAATATATTATCACACACATGCCTTTTCTCTTCTTCCCTCTGCAGAAGTAGTGACTGACAGTCGCAACCCCAATGACGTTGCTTCCGGTTCCTGACCTCCTGAACTCACCTCTTCTTGTCCTCCAAGTTGAAAACTCGCTCCACTGCCATCTTAAGTTAGTTGACTTCTGACTCCTGTTTGAAAAGACATAACTTGCTATTTTCAACACAATCAATTTTGTGTGCCTTATCATCAGTTATGCGGGGATTACCACAGTGGCCCAACTTAATATCTTTTCTCTTGTTGTTATTTACAACATATATATTGTCACGCTATGCCTGTCGGAGGATCACCTTCCAGATTTATGAGAGGTGATCAATACCACCCCAGGCTGAGAGGGGTTGCAGTTGCTAACATTATTGTCTCTTTTGTCACCCTGAGCAGTGAGAAGATGCTCACCGAGTGCAATTGGCTCCACCCCTAATAGTCAGAGGAGTAATAAAGAGTGGACACCCCAGAGTAGGGCAATTTCATATCGGACCCAAACTGCAAGCAACTCAGAGCCCCCAAAGATGACCTACACCATTGAGCTAATTACCATTAAGAGAACATCACAAAGACTCCTTTCATTTGAATTGTCTGTAAATGCCAACAAGTGTTCCTTTTGCTTGCTTGATGTCTAAGAGAGTGCTTATATATTCATTGTGATATTCTCCCTCTCTTTTTCTCTACCTTTATCACACTCTTCTCTGGAGCATGGACTGCCAACCAGAGTTCTTCAGGCATCTCAGCCCATCTTGGTCCATCTGGCCCCAGGCATATCCCATTCTCCTATCATTTCCCTCCATGTCATACCATGGCCTGCTTCTTTTCCTTTTTCCCTGGGGGTTCCATGTAATGGCTTATCAGGTGATGCTAGAAGCTGCTCTGTAGGAGTTCTCGCTTATCCACCTGCATCACTGCCAAAGAATCTCTACCTTCACATCACTGGCTCTTGTCTTGTTCACTTCCACAGTTCTTGGGTGTCAATGGTATCAGGCCAGTGTACCTGGAGGATCCTTCTCAGACAAGGGTTGATAAAGGTCTGGATTTCCTTAATGGTGATAACAGCTGTCCTCTATGTCTCTGCTCCATACATTAGGACTGACTTCACGTTGGTATTAAAGAACTTGATCTTAATTTCAATGGAAAGGTCCCTGGACCCCCAAATGATCCTTAACTATAGGAGAGCTGCCTTTGAGTTGCCATTCCTGACTCTGATGCCAGTGTCTGTGTCACCAGGGGGATTATCCACAATTTCAAATACTGTGCCTGTAAAACGACTAAAAGTATTCACCCTTTGCGAGTTTTCACATTTTATAGTTACTTGAATCACAGTGGATTTAATTTGTCTTTTTTGACACTGATTAACTGAACTCTTAAGACTCTTTAATGACAACATGAAAAGAGATCTGTCTTCTGTTGATTGATTTACTTGAAGCTCAGTTTTGCAAGTCACCTCTGATGCTAATACCTTGTAGTTTCAGAGTTAGTCTTCCATGTGGAAAGAGAATCTTGATGTACTGTATTGCTCAAATATCATAGCCTGCATGTAGATTTTGTACTCATTTTCTGCCACTTTGTACACTGTTTATTACAATTTTACCATTACAAACTATTGTATTCAAAAGAATTACGTCAGTTGTTTTTGTCCGTCACTTCCTGACTAACTAGTACAAGTAAACCGCCACATATGATATACCATTTCACTCATCTTGATGTCTAGTTACGCAAGTTGCCAAGCTTTTTGGGGTTTTCCCCTTATTTTTGGCTCTCTAGACCCAAAACACTGTTATTTGTGTGCCATTTTTATCATAAAAGTATGCCCTTATAATAAACCAATAGGTGGTTTCAGCTAAAAAGACTTCAGGTTGTGCATGTCACATCACCCAACCCCACGGGTTCACCACGATTTGAACACAAGGAGTCAAATACTCCTTTTCACAAAACTTTGAAAAAATGGGGATCAGTAATATAGCCTTGTCAAGTGTCGCTTCATTTTATTCCAATGTAGTTAATTACGAATATGATAAAATTTTTGATATCTGATTCATTGCTGGTTGTCCCAAATCTCTAAGAACCACTCCCAGAAGGTTAAAAATGACAGATTCCAAACTTAAGCATGTGGGGTATTGTTTTAGACTCTTAACGTCAGTGATTATGAATATGATGTTACTTTAGATTTTTTGATCCCTGACTAGAGCTCTAGCCCTCTCTAGACTTGCATCAGACGGTAAAAATGACAAATATCTATTACAATGAAGAAACGTTAGCCTTAAAAAAATTAAATTGAAGCACACATGTTAATTTTTCAGATATTTTAATAATCTATTCTTGTTTGTTATGTGGTAGGCTGGTGCCCTGCCTGGGGTTTGTTTCCTGCCTTGCACCCTGTGTTGGCAGGGATTGGCTCCAGCAGACCCCCATGACCCTGTAGTTAGAATATAGCGGGTTGGATAATGGATGGATGGATAGATGTTTGTTATGCACTTCTTCCTCATGAAGAAAATTATTACATTTCTTATGAACCCCCTGAATTAGAGCAGCTTACACTGTTACAGACTTTTAAACTATTTTTTGCTTTTATGTCAATCTATTTATTTTACAGAAGGCGTATTTAACATGTTGAATTTTTAGTCATTTACATGGTCTATCTAAGCAAAGTAAATGATGGAATTAGTTTTCTTTACCGTTAAAGTTCTTAATGATTCTTGACATTCAAGAGCATAAATAAACCATACAGCAACACGAGGGATTATTTTGTTCCTTGATAAAGCGGGTTATCATCTTGAAGTGTTGCACTAGTACCAGAGGTGGGGACTACTTATCAAATCAAGGAAAAATATAAATCAGTTCTTAAGATGAGGCATGTGGAGGACTTCAGAAGGGAGAACAAACTTTGTATATATAAATTGCATAAGCTGTCTGTGATAAGCTGTCCTCTTTAAGGAACAGCTTTGGAGACTATGTAAACAAACTGGACGCCATGCCATTAACTATACAAACGGAGTCCATTCCATCCTGTTTAATGTGAGTTTTTTGGCTGTTGTTTTTTTAACCTTTTGTCTTTTCTTATTTGATGGTGAAAATATTACTATACTAAATAAAGTAAGATTATAAGACTTATCAAACACTTTGAAATTAAATAAGGCTTTTGGAATAATTGACAGTAATGTAACACCCCTGATATCTGTTTATAATCACAGAATGACAGTATTGACAAAGGGCCAAATATTCACATAAGCCACACTCAAATCAGGAGTATAAACACACAAAATGAAAATGGAAAAACCCTCTAAGAGAAGCTTTACAATACCAGGTTGCAAAGATTTAATGTACAAAAATTTTGGAGGCTATTGAATTAAAAAAAAATGCTCTCATCTTCACATGTACACAAACAGTACCATATAGAACACTCGCCCTTGAACCTGATTCTTCAGCAAGTATATGAGGAAGAAACTCACTTCACTCTTAGTCTAAGTGACTGAATGTTATTAAAAACAACAAAAAGAAAGGCAGAGGGATTCACATGTTATGAACGCTAATATCCCATTTTGCGATTGTCACAGTATGACAGCCCCAGTTGCTCCGTGAAATGTCCTATACATAGTCCCTTCAGGTAAAATGACAATATTACACTTTGATCAAATAAACTACAAAACCATGCTGTATATCAGTAAAAAAATGGGTTGGTATACAAGCTCACATGGTGTGCCTTTGAAAAGAACATTTAAATTACTTGATCAATAAAATCAGATAACATCAAGGCATGCCCTAGTCTCACTTAAGCCAGATGTATAATATATATGCCTGGAGACAACTATAAGGGAATTTTGCTTAAAAGTTTATGAGAACAATCAGACGGCTCACTGATGGTCACATTTCTAAACCAATCCAATGCTTCATGAAGGTGGCACTCAATGAACGGGTGGTGATTTCGAACTGCCAAGAGCAGCGGTGCTCTCGTTAACCTGGTCTGACAGACAGCAAACATTGGATTATGATGAATAGTCAAAAAGACTCCTTAAAAAACTTTATTACACTAGAGGGCTCTGCCCCCTGCTCGCTTCGCTCGCCGACCCCTGGGCAGGCACAACACGCTAGCTACTTTGCGGCTCTGCCGCTTGCGTATGGGGAAGACGATGTACAATTTAAACAACTTGTTATTTTTATGGGAATTGTTACAAATGAATAATCTTCCGCAAATAACATACACCAAAGGAGATCTTGATATGCCATTCGTATTAAAATGTTTACAGTTTCCTGTTAGAATAGCTTTTCATGTTGCTTTAGAGGTATTCGTTGCGTTATACATTTTTGTTCTGTTTGGCTTGGAAATTAACATGCAAATACTTTTTAAACTTACACTTTTACTGTAAAACTTCAGTAAAAACAATATTTGGACTCAACTTTTCGTCAATATCAAATTGAATTTTGATTCCGTGTTTGGAGTTACACTGTGACAACGCAACATATAACTGGCCGTAAGTGAATATCATTTCTTTCTCTCTAATAAATAGACTTTTTCAAATGTTTTTCCCTGTGATTTGTTAATTGTCATAGCAAAAGCTATTCTACCGGGAAACTATAAATGTTTTAATATAAATGGCATATCAAGATCTCCTTTGGTGTCTAATGTTAGATCTTCTAGTGAAGATATATTCCCTTTTTTGTCGCCTGTTAAAATTTTACATGTCAGAATTGTTTGACCAATTTTGAATACAACTAATGTTGTCCTATTGCATAGCCCATCACTCATACATAAATTATCCGTACCATCACCACCAACTGTTTCAGCATAGTTTACTGATATGCATTTAACCAATTTGCCGTCTAACTGATTGACAATTTTCGTATTAATTCGTTTGATTTCTCTGTGCTAGGATTGCTTGCGAACTCCCTTGATAACCCTTCAAGATGAAATTCTTCAATAAGATTTAGACATAATAAGTATTCTTTAATTGGAAACTGAAAGTGAGGAAAACGTAAAAATTTATAAGAGCTGTGAGTGCAGGAACTGTGTCTGACAAAAGCATTCACATGAATGAGAGGTGAGAGGACCGTGGGTGTGGGCCATTAACCTGAAATGGTTGAGAGGAGGCTGGGACTTGAAAAAATCTCTTGGCAATAGTCTACTCTTAAGATTTTCTTTAGTAATACAGAGACATATAAATTTGTGTTGCGTGTGCAGACAGCACATTGTGTGTTTTAAAAATAAACACAACCTTTTTATAGCATCAGATTATTTATTGGCATTCGGAGGCATCAATGAATGAGTTGTAAATGTGAACAATACGTTGTCACAGGTGCTGTGTGTGCTCCATTGTTCACCGTTATGACAAAATTGTAGGAGTCAAAGAGTTTGAAAGAATTAGCAGCTATGCTTGTGAAAATATGAACTGCAAAATATGCATTTGAAATAAACCCTGTTAAATGGATTGCCATTAAGAGAGCTGATGACAAAGAATCACAGTAAATGCAGATTTTGGTACTCAAAACACCAGAATCAACAACTCTGACTAGCGACACCAGTAAAGCATGGACAAGGATGCACAGCACTCACATTCCAACTGTATGTCTAAATGAAGAAAGTAATATTACTGTCTAATTGGAAATGCAAATGTGCCATACCAGAATAGCCACAGAATTTTAACACGTTGTACTGTATATCCATAGACCACAATGTTTATCTTAACTCTGTTTGTTGTTGTTATGCCATATGTGATATTCAAAATGAAACAATGATATCTGAGCAAATAGAAGCATTTCTCACATGCATGTAGCTTTGGTGGCCTATGTATGTGTGTCTGTCTGTCTCTTCTGTCATTACAATATACAAGTTATTTTTTCAGCTTCAGTGCCTTCTGCTACTGAGTTTTGGATTTTTATTTCCTTTCAGCATCAAGACTTTTATTCAGTTGCTTTTGCTCACTCCCTGAACCCCAATGGTTTAGTTTAGTGCACAGACTGAAGAAATTAGTGGGGACTGTTTTACAGTGCATCCGGAAAGTATTCACAGCGCATCACTTTTTCCACCTTTTGTTATGTTACAGCCTTATTCCAAAATGGATTAAATTCATTTTTTTCCTCAGAATTCTACACACAACACCCCATAATGACAACGTGAAAAAAATTTACTTGAGGTTTTTGCAAATTTATTAAAAAATAAAGAAATTGAGAAAGCACATGTACATAAGTATTCACAGCCTTTGCTGTGAAGCTCGAAATTGAGCTCAGGTGCATCCTGTTTCTATTGATCATCCTTGAGATGTTTCTGCAGCTTAATTGGAGTCCACCTGTGGTAAATTCAGTTGGTTGGACATGATTTGGAAAGGCACACACCTGTCTATATAAGGTCCCACAGTTGACAGTTCATGTCAGAGCACAAACCAAGCATGAAGTCAAAGGAATTGTCTGTAGACGTCAGAGACAGGATTGTCTCGAGGCACAAATCTGGGGCAGGTTACAGAAAAATTTCTGCTGCTTTGAAGGTCCCAATGAGCAGAGTGGCCTCCATCATCAGTAAGTAGAAGAAGTTCGAAACTACCAGGACTCTTCCTAGAGCTGGCCGTCCATCTAAACTGAGCGATCAGGGGAGAAGGGCCTTAGTCAGGGAGGTGACCAAGAACCCGATGGTCACTCTGTCAGAGGTCCTCTGTGGAGAGAGGAGAATCTTCCAGAAGGACAACCATCTCTGCAGCAATCCACCAATCAGGCCTGTATGGTAGAGTGGCCAGACGGAAGCCACTCCTTAGTAAAAGGCACATGGCAGCCCGCCTGGAGTTTGCCAAAAGGTACCTGAAGGACTCTCAGACCATGAGAAAGAAAATTCTCTGGTCTGATGAGACAAAGATTGAACTCTTTGGTGTGAATGCCAGGCGTCACGTTTGGAGGAAACTTGGCACCATCCCTACAGTGAAGCATGGTGGTGGCAGCATCATGCTGTGGGGATGTTTTTCAGTGGCAGGGACTGGGAGACTAGTCAGGATAAAGGGAAAGATGACTGCAGCAATGTACAGAGACATCCTGGATGAAAACCTGCTCCAGAGCGCTCTTGACCTCAGACTGGGGCGACGGTTCATCTTTCAGCAGGACAACGACCCTAAGCACACAGCCAAGATATCAAAGGAGTGGCTTCAGGACAACTCTGTGAATGTCCTTGAGTGGTCCAGCCAGAGCCCAGACTTGAATCCGATTGAACATCTCTGGAGAGATCTTAAAATGGCTGTGCACCGACGCATCCCATCCAACCTGATGGAGCTTGAGAGGTTCTGCAAAGAGGAATGGGCGAAACTGGCCAAGGATAGGTGTACCAAGCTTGTGGCATCATATTCAAAAAGACCTGAGGCTGTAATTGCTGCCAAAGGTGCATCGACAAAGTATTGAGCAAAGGCTGTGAATACTTATGTACATGTGCTTTCTCAGTTTTTTTATTTTTAATAAATTTGCAAAAACCTCAAGTAAACTTTTTTCACGTTGTCATTATGGGGTGTTGTGTGCAGAATTCTGAGGAAAAAAATGTAACATAACAAAAGGTGGAAAAAGTGATGCGCTGTGAATACGTTCTGGATGCACTGTATGTACAAGCCCTGTAGGTATAGCCTTTGAGTTCACCACTATTGACTACAAATTTTTTAACAAGTTGTCCCTAGACGTCTGAGAGTAGGTGAGACTAGGTTTGCCCAAGAAGCTAAAGCAAAGAGTTTACAAAATGTCAGCCAATACACCATGCTAACTTCCTCAAGTTGGATTTTCTTTTTCATATGCTATCATTTTGTTGGTCTTAGCCTACATTTGCTACTATGCTTTCCTAGAGGATCAACCTAACCAGACTTTAGGGGGCTTTCTATTCAGTACTTGCTGCTTCTAAAATACACAAGTGAGTTTCACATGTAATTTTCTTTGTTAGAAAAAAATTAATGGCTACTCTTTGACTTGGCAAGATAGAAAAAAACATGACCCAATTTTGTAATAGATTAATAATGTGTCAGGGGTTCGCTCATAAATTACAGAAATATGGCTACACTGCTTGTTTGTTTTTCTTTCTGCACATATAAAGTTGAAGGTTAAAGAAATTAATCTGCTGAGCATCTCTGCATCGTGTTTCTTAGGAAAACAAGTAGAAAGGAAGGAGGATAATTTTCGTTTTGTGAATGTGAAGGTAAACACTAGAACTGGGTGATATGATGGAGCAGGGATTATTGGTGAAGTTATAAATCACATGGGCCTTGGTTGAGATTATGTGACGTTTGTATGGTTTCCCTCCAACAATTAACAGACATGGTGTTACAATAATTAGCAATTCTAAACTGGCCCTGTTAGAGTAACTGGGGGCACACTAAGTGCTGGAGTCTGCTGTGTGATAAATTTCATCACATGCATATCTGTTGATTTAAGCTCTGGCTTCCTGCCATTCTGTACTTGAAAAATTGGTTAAGAAATGTGTTTGTGTTGATAAAGACAACAGTTCTTAAATACATAACATTGTATTTTCTCATCCTACACTTCTGATATGAATATTATCATCAACAGCACCATATTGTGTTCTAGTTTTTCCTGGTGATGTGTTACAGTAATGTTGCATTAGTCATAAATATTCTTTATATAAATATTATTACGTTTCTGATTCTTGGTTTCCACACCATCCAAACCTTTATTGTTTGCAGGTCAACAATCGGCGCAGCGTTTGATTTTTAGAGTGCAGCTTGTGTTTCAAAGTGTTGGATGTATCATATCAGCAAAATCCAGTTCGTTCAGCTTTACCAAGGACAGTCTCACTCCAAGAGAATTTATGATTGTGGTTTTTGTGACTACTTGTGGGGAAGGAAGTACTACTTCAGGTTCATGTTATCACTTAGTTTTACGGTATTTGTGTTTTATTATTGAATTCAAAGTGTGTATAGGCTATTGTCTATTGCAAGCACTTCAGGAAAAGCATGCTAATCCCAAAGCAAGTTATCGTTGTGTGAAGCAGGTAATAGGTGATATCTGCTCAGCAAGTATAACAAAGTTCTAACATTCTTTTTGATGTCTTATAAAAAAAAAAAAAAAATCGGGAGTGGTCTCCCCTAGACTTTCTCGTATACTCAGATATGCGGATGGATATTTGAGGAGTAAACCGCAAGGCAATAATTATATTTTTATATTATGTACATTAAAGATCCATCAATAACAAATCAAATTAATAATATATTGATCAATTATTATAAAAGTAAAGTTGAATAAATCTGACTCTGCAGCTACATGAATAACAAGTAAAGTACCACTTCCGGTTAGCAGAAATAGCCTAAAAGTTGATAGAAATCTTCGTTTTGTACCTAATACTTGTATGCAAAATTTGGTTTACCTAACTGAAAGTGTGCTCAAGTTATTGTGTTTACACAAATGCACACGCACAAAGACATAATTCCAAAAATGGTACTTTCGGACTCAGGGAGGTCTAAAATATTGAGATTCATCAAAATCTCGAAATGGAATATTTGGAGGATTCCAATAATTTCCCTATACTTGTTATACGAGAAAGTCATGGAGGTCTAAAACATCGAGATTCAGGATCCATCCCTGCCTGCCTCTCAAACACCCGCCACTATTTAAAGACCACCAAGGGTTCATTGTTTGACACACTTCCATAGACAATGGAACCTCGACTCAGGAAGACTACTTAAAGGAATAAAAACTAGGCTGTGCCTAACTAGCACCACACATTATTTTTTTTGATCTACAATTCCATCCATCCATCTTCCAATCCGCTGAATCCGAACACAGGGTCACAGGGGTCTGTTGGAGCCAATCCCAGCCAACACAGGGCAGGAACCAATCCAGGGCAGGGTGCCAACCCACCGCAGGACACACACAAACACACCCACACACCAAGCACACACTAGGGCCAATTTAGAATCGCCAATCCACCTAACCTGCATGTCTTTGGACTGTGGGAGGAAACTGGAGCGCCCGGAGGAAACCCACGCAGACACGGGGAGGACATGCAAACTCCACGCAAGGAGGATCCAGGAAGCGAACCCAGGTCTCCCACCTTGCGAGGCAGCAGCGCTACCCACTGCGCCACCGTGCCGCCCTGATCTACAATTGTTTTTTTCAATTTCAGGTTCTTTTAGACATTAACTGGGGCCTCCCCTGGAGTCCCAACTCTTTTTCTGTCTCCAAGCCTGTTGTCAACAAAACAGCTATTGCTCAAGCAACATGATTGTGCTTTCTTTAAGATTCAATTGCGTGTTTGATTTTCAGTCTGTAATTAATTTTTTTCAGTCTGTTTTAATTGCTTTTTAACCATCTTAACCAATTGCCAATTAACAATGAAATTCAAATGACAAAAGAACCAGCAGCTCACCATCTAACTTTGCTCCTTCTACACATGTGTGTGTGTGTGTTCATCTTGAAGCATGCGGCTCTCAGTTCCTGCCATCCTTTACTGGAAACAGCAGTTCAGAAAATATGTCAGTGTTAATAAAGGAATCAGTCCTTAAATACATGCCATAAAAGTAGTTCATCTTACTGTTTTCATATTAATATCATCGTGATCACTATATTGGGTACTAATTTTTCCATATTATATACAATTTTTTTAAAGTGAGGACTAGTCTAATTGAAGAGGAAAAGCACAAAAGACTAAGAATTAGTAATCTGCTCCACTCCATACTTTGTTTTTAGCACTGTTTACGCTGAACATTTTTTTCTGCCAACTTTTTTGACATGGAGGTACATTATGAACTAAAGTTTGCAATTTCTGTTGATTACTGCCAATAGGTACTTAGGCATCTGTTTTGTCCTATATTTCTCTACTCTCCCCTTTTGTATTCTTCAATGTGTAGCCTTTGTCAGAATGCCTCAAATCCCATAGGCTTACCACTGTAACTTCTCCTCACCTTCTCTTCTACATCTGTAACCTCAGGCAATCACAAGGAGTACAAGACAAGCAGGAGTTAAGTTACAACTTTAAATAATGTATCATTGATAATATTCGTAAAATAATAACAATAAGCAAAGTACATGTGAATACTGGCAACCATACAACCTGATAAATGTTGAAGTGTAGTTTCAGGTGGCACAAAGACAGTTACTTAAAATGTCTCTAGTTAAGCCATCATTTTCTAGCTTTCTTCAGAGCAGGCCGCATGCCTGTCTCAATATGGCTGCTGAGTTGTGCTTCTCAGTGTGGTCTTCCTTTCAGTCTATGGTGTGTGATGGTGTGAGAGAGGGATACAGGTAAAGCAGGCAAATTTATACATTCTCTGTTCAAATCATACGGTCAATCGGGCATCGTGGAACAGAATAGCTTCTGATTCAAAACCAAAAATCCAACTTTTAGCTTGCCAGATAGGTAGTTTGACGTTCCTGTGGGGGTTGATAGAAAGAGTCCTTCAAAGAATCACTTGCCAAACTGGTTTTAGGCACTACTTCCAATCCTGTCATAAAATTCACTTTCCGAGTCAGTCCTAAAGACGGATTAGACATGAAAGCACACCAATGAAATAAAACACTAATATTACATTTGCTTTGTCTGACTTACAAATAAAGACATACAAAATATTTATCAACTTATATACAAAATTTCACACCACAACATCATCTTTTTTGGTTCAATAAACCTGTCACTTTATTTTACATAAAAATTTGTGTTTTATATAAAAAAAATCCAAACAAGCAAAGCCAAAATCTAAAAACAGAATTCAGAGCAATAAACCTGTTGGACAAAAAATACTTTGGATATCAACACAGGCTCTTTATAATGCATCAAAATAATGGGACTTCCCCCTTTATTTTGTAAGGTCCTATAAAGCTAAAAGCCAGGCTAGTTTATTTCTATCTACTGGCTGTCTTGGCTATAGTGCCATCACTTAATAGGATGGATTAGTAGTACTATGTAACAAACTGAGTATTTTTCTGTATACAATAATTATTCTTTTTTTTTTTTACCAGGGGCTAATATTACTAGTTTACTGGAACTCCTTACTCATAAGTATGCTACAAACATTTGGCCTAGTGATTGATCTCGACTCAATGATATTACAATAGCGTACTTGCTAAAGCATTATCACCAATAAATTTCAGTAAATAAACAAATGTATTGGCTAATTTTCTTTCTTCCAGAACATCAACAAATTTTAATTAAATCAGTCAAAGCATTTTTGAGATATTGGTAGTACTAGGGTGTTCTACCATGTTAGCCATTATGAATGTAGAGAAAAGCCAAGCAAAATGACACCTTTTATTGGCTAACTAAAAAGATTACAATATGCAAGCTTTCGAGGCAACTCAGGCCCCTTCTTCAAGCAAGCTTGCCTGAAGAAGGGGCCTGAGTTGCCTTGAAAGCTTACATATTGTAATCTTTTTAGTTAGCCAATAAAAGGTGTCATTTTGCTTGGGGAATTCAGGTTATCTATTGTATTGCAGGCTGGGTGGTGTTTTGGTTTTACCCCTTTATATTGATATACAGTGCATCCAGAAAGTACTCACAGCACATCACTTTTTCCACATTTTGTTATGTTACAGCCTTATTCCTAAATGGATTAAATTCATTTTTTTTCTCAGAATTCTACACACAACACCCCATAATGCCAACGTGAAAAAAGTTTACTTAAGATTTTTGCAAATTTATTAAAAATAAAAAAATTGAGAAAGCACATGTACATAAGTATTCACAGCCTTTGCCATGAAGCTCAAAATTGAGCTCAGGTGCATCCTGTTTCCCCTGATCATCCTTGAGATGTTTCTGCAGCTTAATTGGAGTCCACGTGTGGTAAATTCAGTTGATTGGACATGATTTGGAAAGGCACACACCTGTCTATATAAGGTCCCACAGTTGACAGTTCATGTCGGAGCACAAACCAAGCATGAAGTCAAAGGAATTGTCTGTAGACCTCAGAGACAGGATTGTCTCAAGGCAGAAATCTGGGGCAGGTTACAGAAAAATTTCTGCTGCTTTGAAGGTCCCAATGAGCAGAGTGGCCTCCATCATCCGTAAGCAGAAGAAGTTCGAAACCACCAGGACTCTTCCTACAGCTGGCCGGCCATCTAAACTGAGCGATTGGGGGAGAAGGGCCTTAGTCAGGGAGGTGACCAAGAACCCGATGGTCACTCTGTCAGAGCTCCAGAGGTCCTCTGTGGAGAGAGGAGAAACTTCCAGAAGGACAACCATCTCTGCAGCAATCCACCAATCATGCCTGTATGGTAGAGTGGCCAGACGGAAGCCACTCCTTAGTAAAAGGCACATGGCAGCCTGCCTGGAGTTTGCCAAAAGGCACCTGAAGGACTCTCAGACCATGAGAAAGAAAATTCTCTGGTCTGATGAGACAAAGATTGAACTCTTTGGTGTGAATGCCAGGCGTCACATTTGGAGGAAACCAGGCACCGCTCATCACCAGGCCAATACCATCCCTACAGTGAAGCATGGTGGTGGCAGCATCATGCTGTGGGGATGTTTTTCAGCGGCAGGGAATGGGAGACTAGTCAGGATAAAGGGAAAGATGACTGCAGCAATGTACAGAGACATCCTGGATGAAAACCTGCTCCAGAGCAATCTTGATCTCAGACTGGGGCGACGGTTCATCTTTCAGCAGGACAACGACCCTAAGCACACAGCCAAGATATCAAAGGAGTGGCTTCAGGACTTTGCAGCCAGGAAACAATATACGGGTGGCTGCCCCAAAACTTGCTATGGCTGTTTGTCGAGTATGTGACAACATATACACACATGCACGTACATATACACACACATATATGTAAATACAATTTTTTTTCTTCCAAGTTTGAAGACTGTGTTGTGTTTAACTTCATTCCCAAAGCTTTTAATGCTATCACATTTTACTATTAGTTTTTTGTCCTTATTTGGTGTTTATTATTTTGGTACATTGCTAGGGGTGTGCCTTAGATGCATCAGGATACATGATTAGTTATTCTCTAAACTTTGTTACATAGGCAGGCCTTTTGACACAATAAAGAAAACTCATTTTTCTGGCAAATTCTTTTGCAGCTTTATTCTTTTTTAGTTTTTGTTTTGACATTTTACTTTACTATTTCAAGTTTATTTGTTTTGGGTAATATATGATTCAGGCGGCACGGTGGCGCAGTGAGTAGTGCTGCTGCCTTGCAGTTGGGAGATCTTGGGACCTGGGTTCTCTTCCCGGGTCCTCCCTGCATGGAGTTTGCATGTTCTCCCTGTGTCTGCGTGGGTTTCCTCCAGGCACTCCGGTTTCCTCCCACAGTCCAAAGACATGCAGGTTAGGTGGATTGGCGATTCTAAATTGGCCCTAGTGTGTGCTTGGTGTGTGGGTGTGTTTGTGTGTGTCCTGCGGTGGGTTGGCACCCTGCCCAGGATTGGTTCCCTGCCTTGTGCCCTGTGTTGGCTGGGATTGGCTCCAGCAGACCCCCGTGACCCTGTGTTTGGATTCAGCGGGTTGGAAAATGGATGGATGGATGGATGATTAATTCATGTTTTCAACATCCCTGATCCGATCTGTAAAGTTCCTGGAATGTTTGTGTGTTTATTTCAAATTGTTTATTAAATTTACCATTAATTTTGTGAAAGCCTTTTGTATTTTGTTTTCTTGTACTGTTGTTGTGATTTTTTATTTTTTTTACATGGCCTACATTTACAGCCTACCTTGCCCACTGTATTAAGTATTCTCATTCCACCTATAAAAGATGGCAGTGTACATTTTCTGCCATCTGAGAATTGATCAAGGGCAAAAGAAAAAAAAGATAAATATTAATGGAAATTAATAAAAGTTAACAAAATGTGAGGTGTGATGTCTTGTACAACAACCATGAAAATCAGTCTCAGTCATACATTGAACCAGTTTTGGATGATAACGTCATAGTGCCTGTTCAGTCTTATATGTATTGGGCTGCTGAAATGTCCAATACAATTTAGATTCAGAATTGTGAAGGATATTGGGCATTAACTTCTAAGATTGGATAGCAAATATCTGCTTGAATTCATTTGCTTTCAGTGCCACAGTCTATTTTCACAACCCTAAAGTCATATCTAATAGATGAATGCCTTGTTTATTGGTTTACCGAAACAAGCACTTATTCCTATGCATTTTTTTTTTCTCCAAACACTGTAGCTGAAAAGTTAATTTGTTTCCAAACTAATTTGTTATATGAAAATTTAATCCTATTTAAAAAACTCTTTGGCATATTTTAAATGTCGGCAACGAGTCCTATAAAAAAGTCTTTGAAGCTCTGGTAGCATCTGCTATTTTACATCTGGAGAATGTAGTATGTATTCAATTTTTTTTCTTTAAACGTAGGGTATTATTTTTACAAATATTAATATTACTGCAGTATGTTTGTTTGATGCCTATTTCCTATATGATCAGGATCAGCATAAGATCAGGATAAATTACAACACAATATTTTTAAAGTTGACACATAGGCGGGTTAAGCAACTTGCTTAACATAGTGTATTGCGGGCACTGAGCCAGCAGCCTTGGGGTTTAATGCCTAGTGCCTTAGCCAATACACCACACTGTCCTCCTAATTTATCACAAGCCTATAAATATATGCCTATTTTAACTCCTTAATGATCTACATATGATTAAAATTTTACTTTACTATTGTGTTTATATTCATAAATCTTAAAATAATACCAAAGATGAAAACATGAAGCAACACCCTCTAAATCAGAGCCATCAAATAGATTTGACTTGCATACCAAATACTGTTTGGGACAGGCAAGGCCGCATCATAACAACCCACAAACCCATGCTCCCACACACGCACTACTTCATTCACTTTCATCCAATCATCCACTCACTCATATCACACATTAAGTCAGTCCAAATCTGCCAAATTTATATCTGTACAAGATAAGTAATCACAAACCACATGTTGCACTGAAATCATTGTGATGTTAGTATAACTCCAAATGACCAAGCTTAATAACAAAAAACAAATTTTTTTTTCTCTAGTAAATCCAGTGTTTGTACTAAATCACATCTTTTCTCTCAACGTGGAAGTTAGCTATCAAAATGTCTCTGCTAAATTGTTCCATGAGGAAAACTAACACAGAGAATTGCCATTTCAATGATGAGTGGACCAAAAACTATATCTTTGTAATGCCATCATTCCAAAAATGTTCAGGAGACCTGTCTGATCTGAAAGTGAAACAGTCAGTATCATAAAAGACTACAGTCTTAGGTGGCACTCTTCAGAAACATGACACTTTCAATGAATCTCATTTAACACAGTCTGAGGCCCAGTGCAGGAAAACCAAAGCAACTTATGATCATAACAGGAAAATTGTTACGTTCACTAATTCCACAAGAATGAGTAACAAATGTTTCCCTCCAAGCTACATGGACACTGAATAAGCACAGTAATCATACACACACAGTACATGCTGTATGTTTGCATTCCATTTGTTACAACAATAAAAAGATAAACAGATTCCTTCTTACTAGAAGAGGCAAAATTCTTGGTGAGAAATAAAAGTCTGCACTTTTTAAAAGGTTTCTTCCTCTTTATTAAAATACATATTATATAATGAAACATAATTTATATAAACAAATTATTAAAAACAATAAATTACATCATCATAAAGCAACAAATGCTGAAAATCTGCAGACACATTATACTATAAAAACAATACTATAAAAACTTCACACGAAATACCTCCAGCTGGTTCAGTTTTACATGTTATAAAAAGAAAGTCCTCACACATTTACCTTTAATTGTACGGGTTGTAATAAATATATCGCTGTCATTTAACAGGGGATGAACAAAAGTCCAAAAGGATTTAATAGTTGACATTTTTTCTTGCCAGTGCTTCTCGTATTTGTCTATTCAGCTCACTTATAATGTGGTTTTCATGAGTGTAAACTCCCGTCCTAAGCAGTGTCTCTCTTTCCTCTATTAATCTGCTTACATAATCATCAAGGCTTTCACTGAAAATCTGGACACCAATTCCATCTGTTTTGCTTGGTGCAGCATCTTTGGTATCCTGCAGCTGTTTCTGGTCTTCTTGTTGCTTCAACCTGACAAGACAACCAAAAAAGAATTACCACCCACAAGTCTCAGAAAAAAAAAAAAACCTTGATGTTCCAGTCAAAAGGCTTCTATAAAAATGGTCAAGTATTCTGGTGAAAGATTTAGGTTATGATTAAAATGATAATTTTTAAAAAAAACATCTTCTTCAAAAAGCAAAATTAATAAGAAAAAAACTTTGAATTATGACCAGGCAAGACTGTGACACAGCTTAACATATTGCAGTGATTTACATATACTGTACATAAGCAGAGCTGCGAAATTAAGACATTTAAATCATCTTAACTGAGGTAACTGCAAACACAGAACTGATTTTGAAATTAAAAAGCAGTTGGAATAACATATTTTAACTCATAATTAAAACCACAGAGATTATATAGTCCATTAAAAAAAATCCTCTTTGGATCTCCAACCTTCCATTTTTGTCTAAGGTTTTGGAAAAGGTTGTTTTGATTCAGCTTCAGGATCACCTCAAAAAATTCAATCTGTTTGAAAAATTTCAATCTGGTTTCCGAACTTCTCACAGTACAGAGACAGCCCTGGTCAGAGTCACCAATGACCTCCTGATGGCTGCTGATCAGGGCTCTCCATCACTCCTTATCCTCCTGGACCTTACAGCTACATTTAATAAGGTAGATCATAATATTCTCCTTCATCATCTTCACTATACAATTGGTCTTTCTGGCATTGCTTTGGAGTGGTTTGAGTCCTATCTTACAGACAGGGCTGAGTATGTGGCCTTGGGGGATGCTAAATCTCATACCCATACTGTCACTTGCGGGGTTCCACAAGGATCAGTCCTTGGGCCGACCCTCTTTAATATCTATATACTACCCCTGGGTCACATCATCCGCAAGCATGGAGTTTCATTCCATTGCTGTGTTGAAGATACGCAGCTCTATGTGAGACTGGATTCGACTTCTCTTACACCTCCATCAACTTTTTCCTCTTGTTTGGATGAGATTGAGGCCTGGATGTCCAAGAACTTCCTCAAGTTGAACAGCATCAAAACTGGAGCTCTTTAAATTGGAACCCCCCCACCAACTTCGTTCCTCTGTAAATTGTATTTCCTTTTCTGACCGTATCATTACCCTCTCCCCTTCTGTTACAAATCTGGGTGTCAAGTTAGACTCCCATCTGTTATTTGATACACATATCCATCACCTTTGTAAAATTGCATTCCTTCATCTCCGAAACACAGCCAAACTCCGTCCCTATCCCTCTGCGATGCTGAAAAGCTGGTTCATGCCTTTGTCTCATCCAGACTGGACTAATGTAATGCACTCCTCATCGGGATACCCAACAAGAACCTTCAAAAGCTACAACAAATTCAAAATAGTGCTGCAAGAATCATGATGAGGGTGCGGAAATATGAACACATTTCACAAATCCTTCGATCACTTGATTGGCTCCCTATCCATCTCTGTATCAAATACAAACTCTGTTTATTCACCAGTGTATCCATGGAAATGCTCCACAATATCTTAAAGAACTCCTTATATTACAATCCACTACAAGAAACCTCCGTTTTACAAATACCTACCGCCTTCGTCCCCCGTGACCAAACTTCATACAATGGGAGACCGAGCCTTTGCAGTCGCTGCTCCATGGCTCTGGAATGCCCTACCAGAGAGCCTAAGAACACAACAGATTGTGGGCTGTTTTAAAAAAACAGCTAAAGATTTTTCTATTTAGGAAAGCGTATTAACAAGAATGCTATAATTATTGTTGTTTTATCTCTGTTTTTATCTTGCTTTGCCTTTGTTTAAACTTTTCATGTTGCACTTTGAGATTTACTGCTAATGTAAAGTGCCCCTATAAATAAAATGCATCATTATTATTATTATTATATATTTACAGTAGAGGGTGAAGTGCAGCAGACATATTTAACGCAAGAATTCAAAGGTAGGCAATTAGCTCATGAAATGTATTCAATAGGAGACTTTTATTAATCAGCTGAATAAAAAGTTAGAAATTCAGGTTGTGTGTTTTTTTTTTTTTTTTTTTTTTTTTTTTTTAAATACTATAACACGTAATTCACAACAGCAGAATTTGCATCATCTTCACAGGGAAAATTAACTCAAAGGTTTGTTTAAGCCTTCCCTTATGATTTGCTAGGCAATGTGTTTCAAATCAGGGCCTACAACTTTGCCAGTTCTGCTCATTTCACATAAGGCTTAGTAAGACTAGATATAAAGATGCAGAACAAGTCATATTGAAGTGTACATTTCAAAAACATTTTGTAAACTCTCAGTAGTATAAAGAAGAGATCAACGTACAATATTTTCTATAAAAACTTCCCAGGTTAAATGTCATCTGAATTCTGTTGTTCTCACTAATGGCCAATCAGCTTGCCATCCTGGTAACACACCCCTATTGTCCCATCCCAAAAAACCTTAGATAGTCTAATATAGCAGAGTGAAGAAAAAAATGTTATCAATCCCAATAAAAAAAAAAAATTCAGCATTTCACAGCAGTATTTATTTGTGAAAAGCAAAACAACACATGAACACATAGAATAGTACATGAAGTAGAAACTAATAATTTTCGGTTCCCCCTTTGAGGTCCTTGTGTGTGTAGATATATACAGGGTGGGCAAAAGTAGGTTTACCATTGTGAGTACGTGAAACATAGTTTATTCTTTTATTATTATTTAATTACTGTATTTTTTACTTGAATTTGTGGCGTATTTGTCTTCTTCTTATTGTTACTAAAGTGTGCTTGAGTGTAGCAATCATACAGTGCATCCAGAGAGTATTCACAGCGCATCACTTTTTCCACATTTTGTTATGTTACAGCCTTATTCCAAAATGGATTAAATTCATTTTTTTCCTCAGAATTCTACACACAACACCCCATAATGACAACGTGAAAAAAGTTTACTTGAGGTTTTTGCAGATTTATTAAAAATAAAAAAATTGAGAAAGCATATGTACATAAGTATGCACAGCCTTTGCCATGAAGCTCGAAATTGAGCTCAGGTGCATCCTGTTTCCCCTGATCATCCTTGAGATGTTTCTGCAGCTTAATTGGAGTCCACCAGTGGTCAATTCAGTTGACTGGACATAATTTGGAAAGGCACACAAATGTCTATATAAGGTCCCACAGTTGACAGTTCATGTCAGAACACAAACCAAGCATGAAGTCAAAGGAATTGTCTGTAGACCTCCGAGACAGGATTGTCTCGAGGCACATATCTGGGGAAGGTTACAGAAAAATTTCTGCTGCTTTGAAGGTCCCAATGAGCACAGTGGCCTCCATCATCTGTAAGTGGAAGAAGTTCGAAACCACCAGGACTCTTCCTAGAGCTGGCCGGCCATCTAAACTGAGCGATCGGGGGAGAAGGGCCTTAGTCAGGGAGGTGACCAAGAACCCGATGGTCACTCTGTCAGAGCTCCAGAGGTCCTCTGTGGAGAGGGGAGAACCTTCCAGAAGGACAACCATCTCTGCAGCAATCCACCTATCAGGCCTGTATGGTAGAGTGGCCAGACGGAAGCCACTCCTTAGTAAAAGGCACATGGCAGCCCGCCTGGAGTTTGCCAAAAGGCACCTGAAGGACTCTGAGACCATGAGAAAGAAAATTCTCTGGTCTGATGATACAAAGATTGAACTCTTTGGTGTGAATGCCAGGCGTCATGTTTGGAGGAAACCTGGCACCATCCCTACAGTGAAGCATGGTGGTCGCAGCATCATGCTGTGGGGATGTTTTTCAGCGGCAGGAACTGGGAGACTAGTCAGGATAAAGGGAAAGATGAATGCAGCAATGTACAGAGACATCTTGGATGAAAACCTGCTCCAGAGCGCTCTTGACCTCAGACTGGGGCGATGGATCATCTTTCAGCAGGACAACGACCCTAAGCACACAGCCAAGATATCAAAGGAGTGGCTTCAGGACAACTCTGTGAATGTCCTTGAGTGGCCCAGCCAGAGCCCAGACTTGAATCCGATTGAACATCTCTGGAGAGATCTTAAAATGGCTGTGCACCGACGCTTCCCATCCAACCTGATGGAGCTTGAGAGGTGCTGCAAAGAGGAATGGGCGAAACTGGCCAAGGATAGGTGTGCCAAGCTTGTGGCATCATATTCAACAAGACTTGAGGCTGTCATTGCTGCCAAAGGTGCATCGACAAAGTATTGAGCAAAGGCTGTGAATACTTATGTACATGTGATTTCTCAGTTTTTTTATTTTTAATAAATTTGCAAAAACCTCAAGTAAACTTTTTTCATGTTGTCATTATGGGGTGTTGTGTGTAGAATTCTGAGGAAAAAAATGAATTTAATCCATTTTGGAATAAGGCTGTAACATAACAAAATGTGGAAAAAGTGATGCGCTGCGAATACTTTCTGGATGCACTGTAACCTGCATGCCTTTTTCCATATAAACAACTGTAAACCTACTTTTGCCCACCCCTGTATATTTACTATTTTGGGGAGCACAGGGGTCTGCTTTGGAAGTATAAAATCTTGTTGAAAGTGAAACAACCATTATGATAAGTGCCCACTTAAAACACTATGGAAAGTCATGTGAAAACATGGTCATTTGTGACTTTTGTCATAATGCTTGTGAAAGGTTCATGTATCACATCAACAGCAAAACTGTGCTTCCCTGGCAACCAACTGTGATCTTTCTCCAAACAGGCAACAGAATCTATTACACAGTGTATTATATATATATATTATATATATATATATATATATATATATATATATATATATATGTATGTATTTGTTACTTACATCAGCAGCTACTCAAAATTTGATTCCAGACTTGACAGGTTTGTTTAACTTTCACTGCATGAAATGGCATCAACATTGGCATAACCATCGAGTATGCCTGCCCTTAATTATAACACAAGAAACAATTCTGCAGAAAGTGTGGCATCTGTCTAACTTAGCAGAAAAGCTGTCACTATAAGCCAACACCAGTTCCACATGGGTAAATGAGAACTTATGAACTGGCATATCAAGGAAGGAGCAAATGCAGTCCACCTGCAATGTCCCCACAGACAGGGCTGACACAACAAGTATAAAATACAGGAATAAATTGCCAGCTTTCCCTACATGGGCACACATCTGCCATCAAACACATGCATGTGATTCAATGGACTATTATGTATGAATGTAGTTCAAAATACAGTCATATGAAAAAGTTTTCCTGCATAATAATTTATTTTCAACAAAAAAGATAACAGTGGTATGTCTTTCATATCCTAGGAACATCTGAGTACTAGTGTGTTTTCCGAAGAAAGATTTTTAGTGAAGCAATATTTAGTTGTATGAAATTAAATCAAATGTGAAAAACTGGCTGTGCAAAAATTTGGGTACCCTTGTAATTTTGCTGATTTGAATGCATGTAACTGCTCAATACTGATTACTTGCAACATCAAATTGGTTGGATTAGCTTATTAAGACTTGAACTTCATAGACAGGTGTGTCCAATCATGAGAAAAGGTATTTAAGGTGGTCAATTGCAAGTTGTGCTTCCCTTTGACTCTCCTCTGAAGAGTGACAGCATGGGATCCTCAAAGCAACTTTCAAAAGATCTGGAAACAAAGATTGTTCAGTATCATGGTTTAGGGGAAGGCTACAAAAAGCTCTCTCAGATGTTTAAACTGTCAGTTTCAAATGTGTAAGGAATGTAATCAGGAAATGGAAGGCCACAGGCACAGTTGCTGTTAAACCCAGGTCTGGCAGGCCAAGAAAAATACACGAACGACATATGCTCAGGATTGTGAGAATGGTTACAGACAACCCACAGATCACCTCTAAAGACCTGCAAGAACATCTTGCTGCAGATGGTGTATCTGTACATCGTTCTACAATTCAGCACAACTTGCACAAAGAACATCTGTATGGCAGGGTGATGAGAAAGAAGCCCTTTTTGCACTCACTGCACAAACAGAGTCGCTTGTTGTATGCAAATGCTCATTTAGACAAGCCAGATTCATTTAGGAACAAAGTGCTTTGGAGTGATGAGACAAAAATGTAGTTATTTGGTCATAACAAAAAGCGCTTTGCATGGTGGAAGAAGAACGTCGCATTCCAAGAAAAACACCTGCTACCTACTGTCAAATTTGGTGGAGGTTCCATCATGCTGTGGGGCTGTGTGGCTAGTTCAGGCCCTTGTTAAAGTCAAGGGTTGGATGAGTTCAACCCAATATCAACAAATTCTTCAGGTTCAAGCATCAGTCACAAAGTTGAAGTTACGCAGGGGTTGGATATTCCAACAAGACAATGACCCAAAATACAGTTCAAAATCTACAAAGGCATTCATGCAGAGGGAGAAGTACACAATGTTCTGAAATGGCCGTCACAGTCCCCTGACTTGAATATCATCGAAAATCTGTGGGATGATTTGAAGCAGGCTGTCCATGCTCGGCTGCCATCAAATTTAACTGAACTGGAGAGATTTTGTATGGAAGAATGGTCAAAAATACCTCCATCCAGAATACAGACACTCATCAAAGGCTATAGGAGTCGTCTAGAGGCTGTTATATTTGCAAAAGGAGGCTCAACTAAGTATTGAAGTAATATCTCTGTTGGGGTGCCCAAATTTATGCAACTGTCTAATTTTGTTATGATGCATCTGTTAATCCAATAAATTTAATGTCACTGCTGAAATACTACTGTTTCCATAAGGCATGTCATATATTAAAAGGAAGTTGCTACTTTGAAAGCTCAGCCAATGATAAACAAAAATCCAAAGAATTAAGAGGGGGTTCCCAAACTTCTGCGGTGGGTTGGCACCCTGCCCGGGATTGGTTCCTGCCTTGTGCCCTGTGTTGGCTGGGATTGGCTACAGCAGACCCCCGTGACCCTGTGTTCGGATTCAGCGGGTTGGAAAATGGATGGATGGATGGATGGTTCCCAAACTTTTTCATATGACTGTATGCACCAACATTTCACTATTGCTGTACTCAAATCATGTTTTTCTCCTAAAAGGTGCCTCAATTATGGTCAAGTACCATGTTGCATCACTTCTTAAATTTTCACAAAGAAAGCCCACCATTCACTCAAGCATTTGCATTAGGTCCACCACATCTATAAAACCTTACAAGTGAGCCACCATCCACCGCTGCTCTCGTCATTCACAGCAAGATTGCTTTGTCCACCACATCCCACCCTCATGTAATGGCTGTGTTACCTTAAATTCCAAGGAGCATGAAAAACATTGTGATGCCATTTCAAGTGAGTTTATAGTCATGTTTCATCCAACTGAAATAACTGGATTGCTAAGTTTCTTCATTATGTGTTGTGAAACAATTTATAAGATCATTTTTTCATTGATCATATCACAGTTTTCTGCTTTAGACAGACAGCAAGTCACATCTGGGAAACCAACATTCAGCAATGTTGATAACACTGGCAGGAGATGATTTTTCGAGGTTAAAAATTATATACAAATGCAGTGAAGTGCGAGTCAGAAGAGAGATATGGCGATGCACACCTGTGTACCAATGTTCTATGTGCGTTGCTTTTGGCAGTAATAGGGGGTCTTTCGTGAGGTGGGTTGGCAGGGTATGATATCATCGATCATATTTTTCAAGCAGAGATTCAGAATTGCAACATTTGCAGTGCAGAAAATTGGGTTAAGTCAAGGATGGACAGGGGTGCGACACATACTGTTGAAATAATTACATTTTTAAACACCAATTGTCATTGGCTGTTATCATTCTAGTCTTAACAAAATATGAATAGCAGACTATCATTACATAACAGATTAAAATATGAAGAACTGAAAAGAAAAAATATTTTCAGGTATGAAATACCGGTCCCCTATGACTGCTTTGTGGTATAATCTGATGTTTTAAACAGGTAATACAGAAAACTCCATGGAACAGCTTGATGAAAGTTCTGTACTAACTGAATGCAGAAGAATGAAATTATAAATCTTAATACATAATTCGCCTGCCTCCTCGCTCACTCACTCACATCCATCCGAACCCGAATGCGCCGTCGCCTTCTGCGCAGCTGCCCAAAAAACCTTACGAGACCAACATCCAACCCCAACATCGCGACAGGAGGCGGATTTACAGCCGCAAAAATTCAAAGAGAAAGGCGACTTCGATTAAAGCTCTAGTGGCCTGAAAGGCGATTTCGGCTACAGCTTGAGGCCTAATTACGCATTCTGATTCAATTACGCATTCATTCAATACACCTATATCAGGTTTGTGGTGCTTATACTTATTACTATTCCATATTGTACTGGAACATTCATCATTCAATATTATACTATAGGCCTGGAAAATTCATCAACTAACAGTACAAGCCTGTACAGTAATGAGTAAAGCGGACTACAATCATTACAAAATAACTTCTTCGTTACTTATCATTTGTTCTTCATACACTGCTGACACAAACTCGTGCCCGTTTCATCTTACGTTGTCGAAACGGGCTCTTTGTCTAGTTTCAAATAATACACTCTTCATTCGTCCTCCCATTTTCAGACCACCTACAAATTTTAGTTAAGGGCTATACTGAAATGTCCTGACACTGCACTCTATGTGGGAGAAACTGGACAAACACTCTGCCAGAGAATGAATTTACACAGGTTCCACATTAAACATAGCAACACAGATGTTCCTGTAGCGGCCCACTTCTACAGCCATGGACACTGTGAAAGGGACTTTAAAGTCACAGTGCTTATGGGCAACTTCAAAACACAGCAAGAGAGAAAAGAATGGGAAGTTAAACTCAACATCTGCAATAAGATGCTGCAGATGTTCTATCAGACGGTTGTGGCGAGCACCCTCTTCTACGCAGTGGTGTGTTAGGGAGGCAGCATTAAGAAGAAAGACACCTCACGCCTGGACAAACTGGTGAGGAAGGCAGGCTCAATTGTTGGCATGGTGCTGGACAGTTTGACATCTGTGGCAGAGCGACAGGCGCTCAGCAGGCTCCTATCAATTATGGAAAATCCACTGCATCCACTAAACAGTGTCATCTCCAGACAGAAGAGCAGCATCAGCGACAGACTGCTGTCACTGTCCTGCTCCACTGACAGACTGAGAAGATCGTTCCTCCCCCAAACTGTGCGACTCTTCAGTTCTACCCGGGGGTGTAAACATTAACATTATACAAAGTTATTGTCTCCGGTTTCCTCCCACAGTCCAAAGACATGCAGGTTAGGTGGATTGGCGATTCTAAATTGGCCCTGGTGTGTGCTTGGTGTGTGGGTGTGTTTGTGTGTGTCCTGCGGTGGGTTGGCACCCTGCCCAGGATTGGTTCCCTGCCTTGTGCCCTGTGTTGGCTGGGATTGGTTCCAGCAGACCCCCGTGACCCTGTGTTCGGATTCAGCGGGTTGGGAAATGGATGGATGGATGAAAGTTATTGTCTGTTTTTACCTGCATTATTATCAATCTTTAATTTAATATTGTTTTTTTTTTGTATCAGTAAGGTGCTGCTGGAGTACGTGAATTTCCCCTTGGTATTAATAAAGTATCTATCTATCTATCTATCTATCTATCTATCTATCTATATACTAAAATTTAATACATTACAACATGGGTTGAATAGAGACAAGAGTTTTATGGCCAGATATGAGGATTGTTTACATATCTCAGAATGACAGACAACCTGTCTACAGATCTACATTGTTTTGAAAAAACTCATTACAAACTTCAAAAGACTTTGTTGGACAGTTATCTTATCCAGAGATCTTGACCATACATTGTTCTCTCTCTTGTTAAATTAACCCTAGCCTGAATTAATCTATTAATTTTTTACATTTAAAATTTCTCATTTAAAGATTTACCAATGTTGTTTCTTGTCCTAGAGTGTGTATATATAAACATAGGGAACTCCAGTTTCTGTAATACATCTTGCCTGAAGAAGGGGCAAGAGTTGCCTCGAAAGCTTGCATATTGTAATCTTTTTAGTTAGCCAATAAAAGGTGTCATTTTGCTTGGCTTTTCTCTACATTCATAATGGCTAACACAGTACAACACCCTAGTACTACGGCTATATTGTATGTAATGCAACATTCCAAGTATAATGTTTTTCATTAAACTTTGTAGTAATAACAGAACTATGCATTTGGATCTCATTCCCCTTTAAAACATCAGCATGATACGCAACTCTAAACCAACGATGCTTCATGTAATATACAGTAATAATAATGTGGCCTGTGCCCAAAGGGTTCTTCTTCCATAAGACATTATCATTTCATTGTGAAGTTAGCCAGATTATTTTACTCCACTAAAAAGAGCTCCAAATATCCCTCTGCAGTAAACTGATATACTTTCATTCTTAAAAACACTTAAAAAAGAATTCAAGAAAAATGTTAACAGAAAGGATAGATTGCAATTATTTAGCTGACCACAGAAAGCAGAGATAAAGTTCATTTTTTAAGACATCTAACAATAACTTTTTTTGACCAATAGGGTGTTGTGCCAGTGTGTAAATGGGAATTCCTGTTAATTTATGTGGAGCAGTGCAAGGCACTGGGGGGCAATATGTAGATCATACACAATACAGTATAGCAGTGCAAGGGCACCAGGGAGGACAGATAATCTGACTCTCACTGGTGTAGCTTTGTGGTGCTGAAGGTATACAGGAACACCTGGGCAATTAAGGGTTAGTTCTCCTTTCAGCCCAACGGTTTTGTGACATCACCTGGGACCATGGACATAGAAAATGGGTCACCTAGAAGTGGTTAGGGAACAGGGCTCGTCACATCCACAGATACAATTCACCTGACAAGGAACAGAAATGCTTAGAAAGTCACCTGAAAGCCGTAAAGAATGATGTAGCAGGGCATTCTGGGCCGGCATTCCACCCCAACAGCGCCTGAAGCCAGCGAGTATCTGTTTTATCTCTACGTTCAGTGAGGTAGGAGTGGGGGAGCACTGACAAAAAAGGGGGCCTTCAACTCAAGCACCCAGAGAAGCACCTATATGACAGTGGGAAAACCGTTTTGAAGCACTCAATCCTGCGACAGCTGCCTGTCAAAGTGCTTCTGTTATTTTGGGGGACTCCATCATACAAAACCTGGATTGCGCCCTATCTGGCTGGAAAACTTTTGTGTCTTGCTTTTCCGGAGCACACTGTTTTAAAAAAAAAACAAAAAACTCCATCCGTCCTTGCAAAGTATAAAGATGTTTGCGCTGTGAAACGAAATTCACAGTTGCCAGCCAGTGGTCCTGAAAGAGGAGCTCAGATGGCTGGTGCACATCACTTGTTATGGGAACCGGAACTCAGCTGAGCAGACTGTTATCTCCGGACCACTTTTGATGCTTCAAATGTTCAGATAAGGCCTTTAGTCGGCCATTTTCCTGGTTGAAGACTTTCTGTGCTGAGCATGATCTTGCCTTCATTGACAATTTAGATTTGTTCTGGGAGCGAAAATGGTTTTTCAGAAGAGATGGGTTACATCTGAAGAGACAAGGTGCCAGGGTCCTCTCAGACAATATAACTAAAGTAATTAATCAGTTTTGATTATTATATATTTCAAATCTAGTGTTTTATATTAAGTTAATATAACCAGTAATAAACAGAATAAAAACAGTATACAACATGGGATTAATGTCCACAATTTAATAAATATCACTGTCATTAGTTGTTTGATGAAATCATACCAACCTTGGACTTGTAAAACAACCTTACCTAGCAGTGCTCTAACTACAAAATTATTCTTTGTAAATAATAATAATAGCAGTGATGCTGCTTTAAACTATCTATATAGCTCTAGTCTTGTTAACTATAAACCCATGTTAGGATATGATCATTCTGCAGTGGCTTCACCTATAGATGTGCACTTTATCAGCACTACAGTAACATACAGTACAATGGTTTAACTAAAAGGTCTGGACAAAGCAGCATAAATGCAAATAACTTAATTGCTATTTCAAGGTGCTCCAACATTCCAAAAACAGCTGTGCTCTTCTGAGACTTTAAATGTAGCTTCACTACATTTAAGTATTAACCATTAAAAATTTCTACATTAACAATCTTATTAGTGATAGATAGATAGATAGATAGATAGATAGATAGATAGATAGATAGATAGATAGATAGATAGATAGATAGATAGATAGATAGATAGATAGATAGATAGATAGATAGATAGATAGATAGATAGATAGATAGATAGATAGATAGATACTAGGAAAATATATTTTCTTACATTACGTGAAACATGGCTCAGTAGAGATAGTGTGGCAGTGTTAATTGTAGCAGCACTTCCAATTTAAAATTGTATTCATTCTTTTTGCCAATGTATGAAAGGTGGTGTTTTAACGTATACTTTCTTGAGCTGATTATACTGTAAAGAAAACCAGATTTGGAACTTGCATGTCCTTCAAGGATCTTGCCACAATTATTCAATGAGTGATGCATTCTCTCATATTGACCGTTTATAGACTCTCAAAATATAATGCATCCTTTATTGAAGAATTCTCAGACTTAATATTTATAATAATAAGCAATTGTAATAGGTTCCTAATTGTAGGGAATTTCAAATTGACGTGGTTATTCAGTGCAACCCTAAAGCAAAAAAACTTATTAATATGTTGCAATTGTTTGATTGCCAGCACTTCAGACGGCCTACATGAGGGAAGAGACACACTGGATTTAGTCATTTTTAAAGACTGAAAACTGACGTAAGGCAGGTCGTGGATATCAGTAAATCTGACCATTTCTATATTCCGTTTAACGTAGAAATGCTGCTAATTAGAACTATAAAATCGCATACTATGTTATTTTAATCATCCACAGACTGTAACTTTGTTAAAATTCTCAATATTCAGTCTGAATTTTGTGCTTGTCCTAGCACATCTAGTAATATTACCAACATTATTCTCAACAACTGACTGCCTTTTAAAACCCAGTTCATTCAAAAGAATGCATCTCAGAAACTTCTAGCGAAACTTGCAAGGTTTTGCCACTTTTTTAAAAAACACAAAATTAATATTTAAATTAATATAAGACGTCCCTCCAAAATTCCTTCACTGAAATATGCTTTAATGAAATCCTCAGAATAATTTCTCAACTAAAACCTTCCACCTGTGTCCTTGACCCAGTCCCAGTAGGTTTTTTAAAAGAAATCTTGGATGTGCTAATTGGTAATGTACTTGACATAGTGAACTCATCATTAGATATGGGAGTCTTCCTAGATTGCTTAAAGACTGCAGTAGTTAAACCCGTCCTAAAGAAGAATAATCTTGACCCCTCTGTACTTGACAACTTTTGTATCGTCTTTTTTATGTAAAATTCTGGAAAAGGTAGTTTTTCAGAACTTAAATGATGATTTAAATAAACATTTGACTCTTGATAAGTTTCAGTCGGGTGTTAGAATGAATCATAGTAAGAACTGTACTGCTTAAAGTAGTAAATGACTTGCAGGTTAATGCAGACTTGGGCCTTGTTTCTGTTTTTGTTCTAATAGATCTAGATCCAAGCACAGCATCTGACACCATAGACCACAGTATTCTTAGAAATCATCTTAATCAATATGAGGGCCTCTTAGGGAGTCTTTTAAATTGGTTTCAGGCCTACTTAACAGGTAGTCGATTTGTTAGCTGTGGTGATTGTACTTCAGAGATCCATGATATTGTACCACAAGGATCTATACTGGGCCCATTGTTATTTTCAATATATATGCTTTTACTAGGCAAGATTATATCAAAACACAAAGTAAACTACTACAGCTATGCAGATAACATGCAGCTTTACCCATCTATAGCACCTGATGACCCTTATGCCAGGGCTCTTAATCCCAAACATCTCTTGTATTTCTGAGTAAATGAGTAGTTGAATAAAGAGAAAACTGAAATCTTACTCATAGTAAAAACAGAAAAAATGAGAATATTAGAAATAAAGTTGATTCCTTAGCATTAAAGGTCAGGGCACAATTAAAACATTTATGTGTAACCATGAACTCTGACCTAATTTTTAAACTGCATACTAACCATATTACTAAGAATATGTTTTTCTATTTAAAGAACATTGCAAAAGTTAGACCTCTTATAACACTACAAGATGCTAAGAAATTAATTCATGCCTTTGTTTTTAGTTCTAGATCTCTGTAATACACTCCTAACTGTTCTACCTTAGAAAAAAATAAACTGGTTGCAGTTAGTCCAGAATGCAGCAGCAAGACTCTTAACTACAAAAGGAAAATCTAAGGAAAACTTACGCTTTACTGTTATTACACTGGTTACCTGTGTCCTTTAGAAATTACTTTAAAATACTACTAATGGTATACTTTATAAAGCTTTAAATAATCTTTCACTTTCCTATATTTTGGAGTGCCTATCCCTGTACATTCCAGTTGAAACAAGTCAAGTTGAGGAACATGCACTGGTACAGTGCGTTGCCGCACCCACTACATGATGAAACAACTCGGGATCCCGGTTTGCAACCCCCTAGGCAGACACGCGGTCCAGTCCCACACTCCGGAAATGACCCTCTATCTGCCGCAGCCAGGTGTTACATGGGTGACCCCTTGGCCTGGTCCAGCACTCGTGTCCCCAACAATGAGGATCTTACAAGCCGGATCACCCTTGGGGAAACGTGCCACATGGCCGTAGTCCCATAACTGACGCTCCCTAACAATGCAGGTAATGTGTCTCATTCGGGACTCCATGAGCAACCACTCATTCGACAGAAAGTCAAACCAACTGACCCCAAGGTTTTTCTGGAGAGACACAGTACTAAAGGAGTCCAGTCTTCTCTCCGATCACTGGATAGCGTCCATGTCTCACAACCATATAGCAAGACAGGAAGCACCAGGACTCTAAAGACTTGAAACTTCATCCTTTTGCATAGATATCAGAGCGCCACACACCCCTTTCCAGCGACCCCATACTCTCCCAATCCGGCTACTGACTTCATAGGAAGAGTCTCCAGAGACATGAATGTCACTGCCAAGGTAAGTAAACCTCTCGAAGGTCAACACTCTCTCCACAAACAGACACACTACTGATGGCTGTACACAAGAGGTCATTAAAGGCCTGGATCTTGGTTTTTATCTAGGACACTTGCAAGCCCAGACACTCAGACTCCTCACTCACAGTCTCTCGAGCACCCCAATTATCAGAACCTCTATTGACTCTGCGAAGATCACAGCATCATCAGAAAAGTCAAGATCCGTGAATCTTTCTTCACCAACAGATGCCCCACAGCCGCTGGACCCCACGACCTTGCCCAACACCCAGTACATACAAGCAATGAACAGAGTAGGAACAAGAACACACCCCTGACGAATCCCAGAATCAACTGGGAAAACCTTAACCTTAGCTCTTCTAATAGTGGTCAACTTATTATACCAAGGGTCAAGCATAAAAGAAGTGGTGAAATGACCTTTTGCTGTTCTACACTAAAAATTTGGAGAACTTCAGCAAAAGAGATGTGCCAAGCTAACAATGTAGACCATTTTTAAAAACTACTAAAAACCCACTTGTTTTAATTTGGCTTTTCATTGCTACATTTTAGTTCTATACTTATTAATCTAGATATGAACAGAAATATCATACTCTTCAATGAACCTGCAATCTTTATTAATCTTTACTTTTTTCTGTTATCGTTTCCATTTCTTCTGTGGCATTGTTCTATACCTCCACCATCTGATGCAGCCACCCGTGATATTTGAATGTTTAAATGAAAGCGAATACCCCAACCTGCCATGAGACCCACTGTGTTGAATCTTCTAAGACAAATCCTTAGATGGAAAGAAAACTACTTAAACTACTATCTGTAGAGTTTACATGTTTTCCCCATGTCTGTGTGGGTTTTCTATGGTCAGTCTGGTTTCCTCCCACTGTACAAAGCCATGCAGGTTAATTGAAGTGGCTATGCTAAATTGACTCTAGGGTGTGTGTATACAGTATATATGTGGACTGGCATCCAGTCCAGGTATTGTTCCTGCCTTGTGTCCTATGCTCGCTGGGATGCGCTCCTGTACCCCACCCCCGGTATGGATTAAGCAGGTTAAAAAATGACATGTGTGGGTGTATTCTTTAATGTTTTTTTGATTTGCAACCTTTTACTTAATGAACACTTTTACTTGTTTATTTCAATTTTACTTCATTATTTTATGTATTATAGTGATGGAAATATGTTCTTTTACTTTTTACTAATCAGTTAAGAAAAATTTTGCTGCCCCCAAAACGTTTTTTCTTATTAAATTGAAAATATTTGTTAACATTTAAAGAGAAAATATATGTAAACAATAAGTCATGTTTCAGCCAGCAGTAGTTCAAAGTATTGTTTCATGTCTTTTTGTTCATTTTTGAGGCTTTATTTATATTAATGTTGTTTTGATGATTATGTACATTTTTTGTTTTTGATCTATAAGCTGTTTATGTTATGTTTAATGTGTTCTGTGGGTGGTTCCCCAAGAGGTGGGGCGACCCGCCAGTCACCATCAGGAACTGCATTCTGCCCTATAAATCCAGGGGGACTTACCTAGTTCCTGGTGGTTCATGTCAAACATCCTAAGAAGCTGCTGAGTTTTTGTTTCTTGCCATGCTCAGGTGTATACTGGATTTTTAAACTGCTGCTCTATTTTTGACTTTGTTTTGGATAATTGCATTGGGACTTTTTTCCTTAGACTGCCTTGCCGACAAGTACTTTATGCCTTTTGTGCTCTTCAGAGCTTCATAGTGAAACAGAGCATTTTTTTCGTGAAAATAAACTTTATTTTATAAAGATTGAGTGCTTACCCTTATTACTAGCCAGGGTCTGACAGTGATATCCCCCTCTATTGGGCAGTTTCAGAAGTGTTTTTGGAACTTGTGTACTTTGGGACTCCAAGTTCTCTACACAATACAAGGTGAGACACAAAAATAACCGTATTGGTAAAAAAATATATATATTTATTGATGAATTACATCATTCTAAACATTGTCACCTTCTATATATCCCTGCCTATCCCGATCTCTACACCACTCCATACGTATATTCCACAGTGCTGGAAATCTTCTTGCTTGAGGCTGTTCAGCAGGCTTGCCGTTTCTGTCTTCACTTCATCCATTGAAGAAAAATGTGTTCCCTTCAGGTTACTTTTGATTTTTGGGAACAAGTAAAAAAAAAATCACAGGGAGCTAAATCGGCAAATAGGGAGGATGATCAAGGACAGGAATGTTTTTGTCAGTCAAAAACTGCTTTATGGAAAAGCATTGTATGCGGGAGCATTGTCTTGGTGAAGCACCCCCCGTCGACCAGGTTGTTGAATGTCTTCCACATTTTCTTGTCCTTCCTTGAAATGTTTGTGCCACTTAAAACTTGTAGGTGAGACAAACAAATATCACCGTACACTTTTTATCATTTCATAAGTCTCTGGGGCCATTTTGTTCAATTTTGCAAGAAATTTGATGTTGTTCGCTTTTTGATTTTTTCACCCGACATTATAGTGCAACTCATGTAGCTATTGTTGTACAAATACTGACTGGGTTATTCACAGGATAGAGGTTTGAGAGTGCGTGTAGGAGGGGATATAGTTCTATGATTCTCGTTCGGATGACCGCCAGTCGTTAAATTGATTTGGCTACTTGCAGGTTCAAACAAATAAATAACATGGTGAGATGAATTAACTGATATATATAATAAATGTTTTTCTGCCTTGATTACATAAGAGATGCACAGTTAAAACTCCGGGAAACAGTACACTGTCAGTGGTCTCACAGTAAAAACAATTAAGCAGAAGATAGCACTACAATATGGTATCATAGCATTAACAAAAAAAAAAATTAACTGTACTCTAGTTCTCCAGTTACATGAAAAAGTAAAATAGTTGTATCTTTTAAATAGAGAACTCTGCTCTATTCAGAAACATCAATTTAGCTGTAACTAGAGAATCAAAAAATAATTGTTTAAAAGAACAAAAATGTCCTTTGAGCTGTATGGCAATATAGCTATCCACAATTTTAGTATCTCACCTTTTCACTTTAAAGGTGTAAAATAAAAATGGTTTAAATTTTAGTCTAATTATACAATTAAAGAATATTTTAATTTGGATGAAATAAAAAGGACCATATGTTCTACAACGTAGCAGTGTTGTTCTTTAAATTTTAATCTTGACTTTGCTTACTTGTTAAGTTCATTTCTGATTTCTTCAAGTTCTTGCCGGTCTGTTTTCACAACTTCTTTCTCTCCAGCTGCTAAAAAGTGCAACTTTAGGTTTTCTACCTCTTGCTGTGCCTTCTTCATGCGGATCACAGTATTTTCTTGTTCTCTCTTTAAAAAACAGAAATATACACAATTCAGACTTTGTATTATTATTTACATACTGTATATACGAATATTTAATATTTCTGATGCATCTGTGAGGAATACAGGAAGATACGATGACAGAAGAGACATACTGTATTTAATCCTTGGTGTGTTAAATATATTTTAAGCATACATTAAAAATAAAAGGATAAAAAATATGAACATAAAAATATTCTAAGAAAATAAAGTACTGATTATGATGAAGCAAAAAGTCAATTCAATGGTGAAATTATTTAAAACAAAGTAGAGATAACTTAATAGCTTTAAAGTAAGTAAAAATAAAAGCTACTGATTAAAGGCATTATATGAATCGTTACTAGTCACTCTCTAAATCTGCCTCTAAACTGAAGAAATTAACACCTTTCAAACTGAGTATAATGCTGAAATTGGATAATATAAACTGAAAAAACACTTGAAAATTATTTTTCTATTCTATTTCACATTACTGACAGTAAATAAAAATATTCTTTACTTCCAGAGCTACTGTATTATATGTATAAACACATCTATAATATACTTAGTTTACTGAAAGTATAAAATCTATACTCAGGAATGGATACAAAAACTAATGGAAAAAGGTACACAGGAGTGCAGTATGCCTCTATTTTGGATGCAACCAAAGGTATTTTTTAAAGAAATATTTTTCACAAAAGCTAGGGAAGAAAAAAAAAAATGTAAATCTATAGTTATGAAAACTGCCAAATTGGATTGTCCTGAATTATCACACCCAAGTTACGTGCTGCATAATTGCACACCTCCCTACTTTACTACTGTTATGATGTGAAATTTTGCATACAAGTTGATAAATATTTTATGTCTTTATTTGTAACTTAGACAAAGCAATGTAATATTAGTGTTATATCATTGATAGGAACTGCAGTGGTTTAAGAGCTCCTTCCCCCCGTTTAGGACTGAGTCTCTTTGTAATTTTATGACAGGGTTGGGGTGAAGTGCCTCAAACAAGTATTTCTCTGCTAAAGTCTCTCAGTCAACCCCCACAGGAAAGCCAGGCTGTCAAACTGCCAAGCTTTACCTTAAAATATGGTTTGGAGGGCAGGTGTGAAGATGTTCTATTCCCCCATTGCTCTGAAGTATGGCTGTTTGGAACTGGCTTGCATCAAAAGCCTTTAAGTACCACAACACCCTATTGGCTCTAGGGGTTGGACAGAAAACCTATAAATTTGCTTGCTTTACCTCACCCTCTCTCTCTTACCAAACTCATGGAAGACCATCTCACACCATGAACTGAAAATGACAACACAATGAAGAGCACAGCTCTGCAGCCATATTGAGGGAGGCCTGTTCTGAAGAAAGACGACAACAAATGATGCCTTAACTAGAGACATTTTAAGTAACTGACAAGTTTGTGCGCTGCCTGAAACTACACATCACCATTTATCAGGATGTATGGTTGCCAATATTTAAATGTACTTTCCATACTGTTATTATTTATGAATATTATCAATAACACATTGTTTAAATTGTAACTTAACTCCTGCTTGTCTTTTACTACACCTAATTGCCTGAGGTTATAGATGTAGAAGGGAAGGTGGGGAGAAGTTATATGGTACAATACCTTATATACATTGGTAAGTCTGTGAGATTTGAGGCATTCTGACAAAGGCTACATATTAATAATACAAAAGGGGAAAGTAGAGTAAAATATTACTCTGCCAAGACAAAGCAACTACAAATATGGTTTTCCTTTGAATTCTCAAGTATGTTGAAATTTGCTGTTACCCTCAGAGTCTTTAGCGCATCAAAAAGAAGAAGGGGAGGGTATGGTGGTTTGTCTGTTGTGGAGTCTAAAGTACATTCAAAGCGGGGGACAAGTCTATAGTACACCTCACTGTCTTGCTACAAGCAGCAGTTTCCTTTGAATTCTCTACTGTAGGGGTTCTTAAACTTTTTAATGTGTGGACCAAAACAAGAAAGTTAGTGCCATAATGGCTCCCAAGAGAAGGATTAATATCATAATTGCAGCACAGTCATAAAGAGACAAATAATAATAGCCATACAATAAAAAAGTAAATACTTGTTTCCTTTCAAACATATTTCTCACATGAATACTCCTAAAAAAGTAAAGTGGGAAACAAATGTATTATTCAAACTTCAGGGTGAATACACACAGACACACACCAGGGCCATTTTAGTATTACCAATCTGCATTTAATTGAACTGTGGGAGGACACCAGAGCATCTTGAGGAAACAAGCATACACACAGGGATAGCATTTATTATCCACACAGTGAGCACCTAGGGCTCAAACATAAAACAATTATATTCAAAACAGGGAATAGATTCTTGAGGTATATCACTACCAGTGGAAATGCCTATTGTAAGATTTAGTGAAGCTGAAAGAAATTATTGGGGTGCAGCAGAAGGATATGAGGATTTTTTTTTAAAAATTTTATTTATTAATTTTATTGTAATCATTCCATACAAATAGATCAATTTGTACAAAAAAGAATTAAAGACAAATCAAATCCCACCCTTGAGAAGGAGAGCATGGCCAAAGGAGAATTGCTTAGGGCTTTTTAATAGGGCAAAAATAAACAAAAACAAAAAAAAATAAGGAAAAAAATATATACAGTGATCCCTCGCTATATCGCGCTTCGCCTTTCGCGGCTTCACTCTATCGCAGATTTTATATGTAAGCATATTTAAATATATATCGCAGATTTTTTGCTGGTTCTCGGATTTCTGCGGACAATGGGTCTTTTAATTTCTGGTACATGCTTCCTCAGTTGGTTTGCCCAGTTGATTTCATACAAGGGACGCTATTGGCAGATGGCTGAGAAGCTACCCAACTTACTGTTCTCTGTCTCTTGCGCTGACTTTCTCTGATCCTGACATAGGGGGTATGAGCAGGGGGGCTGTTTGCACACCTAGACGATACGGACGCTCGTCTAAAAATGCTGAAAGATTATCTTCACGTTGGCTACCTTCTGTGCAGCTGCTTCGTGAAGCAACATGCTGCACGGTGCTTCGCATACTTAAAAGCTCGAAGGGCACGTATTGATTTTTTTTATCTGTCTCTCTCTCTCTCTCTCTGCTCCTGACAGAGGGGGTGTGAGCTGCCACCTTCAACAGCTTTGTGCCACGGTGCTTCGCATACTTAAAAGCCAAACAGCCCTATTGATTTGTTTGCTCCTTTGAAGAGGAAGATATGTTTGCATTCTTTTAATTGTGAGACTGAACTGTCATCTCTGTCTTGTCATGGAGCACAGTTTAAACTTTTGAAAAAGAGACAAATGTTTGTTTGCAGTGTTTGAATAACGTTCCTGTCTCTCTACAACCTCCTGTGTTTCTGTGCAAATCTGTGACCCAAGAATGACAATATAAAAATAACCATATAAACATATGGTTTCTACTTCACGGATTTTCTTATTTCGCGGGTGGCTCTGGAACGCAACCCCCGCGATGGAGGAGGGATTACTGTATAGGTAAATAAAAAATGGAGAAGGGAAAGAAATGCCGAAATAATTATTTCTTCTTATTCTAAAATATTATTGATTAGATCCTGCCAGGTTTTGAAAAAATTCTGTATAGATCCTCTAACTGTGAATTTGATTTTTTCCAATTTCAAATAATATAAAACATCGGTTTCCCACTGACTTATCAGAGAAGAGTTAGGATTTTTCCAATTTAACAAAATAAGTCAGCAAAAGTGTAGTGAATGCAATCACCGTTTGCTTGTCCTTCTCCACTACAAGTCCATCTGGAAGAACACCGAACACAGCTGTTAATGGGTTAGGAGGGATTGTGACACCAATGCTGTCTGAAAGGCACTTAAAAATTTTTGTCCAAAATGATGTTAATTTGGTGCAGGCCCAAAACATGCGACCCAGTGAGGCAGGAGCGTGGTTGCAGCATTCACACGTTGGATCTTGCCCTGGAAACATTTTGGACAGTTTTAAGCGAGACAGATGAGCTCGATATAGGATATGAGGATTTTTGAAAGGACATTATGAAAGGTCACTTAACTTAGTTGCTGGATAAGGAATAAAGAACTTAAAAAAATTAATTGATTGTCACAGCGTATTTACATTGTCTTAAATAACTTTTTTAAAATAAACTTTTTTTAAATAAGTCCCACAATTAACAAAACATTTTTCTAAATGAGTTTACAGTTTAATAAACCTCGAGTTTGATTAAACAATTCAATTAATCAAGTAAAAAACAAAAAAAAAATAAGGATAAATTATTTCTAAAAAATGTAAGCACTATTTGAATTTTAAATGGGTCAATGGAATATATCTTGCTGAAGATTTGAGACCAGTTTCAAATTTTTTCCTCTACCAACTGACATCTTGCTGAATGTCTACTGTTTATATTTTCTGGTGTGCCTATGGTTCTCAGTGGTCTAACATGCACATCCTTTACAATACCAATTGACAGACATTTATCAGACCACTTTCGTACAGTGCGATGAGAAGGAATTCTTCCTTTCCAAGGCATGTTAAATGTAATGCAAATGTGCTTTGAACCTCTGCTACAGATTTGGATTCAATGTACACCATAACAGCGAACATGCAATGAGCTACTGCATTTTGCACTCTGAAAAATGATCACATCCTTGTCCCATACCTGTTATTTTAATTTAGGCATTTTAATCTAGTACCACAGTCTCTTTCACCTCACAAACTGTTTTGTAAGTTCTTCCCCTCTATCCTTTTCTTATACTGTACATGTCCTTGCTGTCAGTGTTCTCAGCTTGACAGTTTAATAGATTGTGAGGTAGAAGTTTAAGGGAAACCTCTTATATTTTCGTGTCACACAAAACAAAAGCTCTCAGTGATACGTCAATGGCACTGTTTCACATAATTTCACAATAAAAAGTATAATATATAGTGGCAAACATATAACTTGGCACAGAATTCACATATTGATGAACTTTCGCAGTTTTACTACACAATCATGTGGTAACCCATCACAAACATTCGCAACCCAAAGTATAAAAACACTGCTGTAGGATGTTATATGGGGTGGGGGTTTGTCCCTCGCAGGGTCTATAGCACACTGGAGAGTGGAAGAACAAAGAGCTAAGCACAAGGTCTTTCAAACATACTGATTAATTCCGGTACCGAAATTCACAAAATGCTGGTATCATACCATTTTAAAAATTGGTGTACCGTGCAACCCTAGCCCACACTGACAATTTACATACACTCAGACAAATTTTTACTCTGAGATGCATTATGTATGTTGCCATAAAGTCCTTATTCTTTGTTGACACAGCTGTGAGGCAAATGTGTTAAGTAGAGAAAAAAATGTTAATCTACTGCAAGGAAAATAAAACCAATGCTTATGAAAGTATATACATCCCTTACATCAGTATAGCTGGAACTTGTAAAAAATAAAAAAGATTTGCACCATTAAGTGCTTTTGTAAAATGATTATTGAAATAGTATAGTTCAATTTAGAACTTAAAGATATTAACTTTTTAGAAACCCACCCTCTCAGGTTATACACAACATGAGTGTAAGTTTAATTATTAAAATCAATTTGATTGTAACTCTTAGTGTGTTTTAAAAAAAAGGATCCTGGCATAGATTATATGTAACCAACTGGAGAAATTATTTCATTGTGGAATATTAATCTTTATAACATATTTGCATAATTATGTATTTCCACTTTGTTCAAATGATCTAAAGAATTAGGTGAAGCAAAGGTGCAATAATTTTACTACTGAATTAACTACATAGTTAAATTAATTTCTTTTGTTGATAACTGTAGCTTATAAATCACAAGCAGTATTTAAACATGTATGTAACAGACTAAACAGAGGCTAAACATTATGTATCAAATACTACCACCCACTTGCAATAAGGGTTGGAAGTGGATGCCCATAGTAAGAACTGGAGACAATTTTTTTTTTTTAATTGATGAGGGTCTAGAATGTTGGAAGGAAGGCCTGGATATTTTCAAAACTTGAATTTTTTTCATAAAATTTTACAATATAGACTACTCATATGAGGTTAAAATTCAGTTTTTTTAAACATTCACTTTAGCAACAACAGGAGTTTTCTTTCTTAAATTAGTAAGGCTTCTACAAAGTTGTTTTTGGAAAACCTTCTGCTAAAAAGTTTCAAAGGTTGTAAATGATTAATTCCTCCATAATATTTAGACACAACATTTTTCAAACCCATTTAACCCTATTGATGGTGGAGAGAACCAAAGCACATATGCGGGGCCCATTCACAAACATATCCATTTTTCCTTATATAGAAATGCTAATTAATTTTATATACATCTTTCTGAATCAGAGGAAAAACTAGATCAAACACAATCTCATATCCAAATAACGTATACAAGAGAGAACAGAATCTGGGACAAGACAGAAGCCAAATGTAGAAGGCATGTGGCCCCTTTGCAGAGTCATCTTATGCACATACCCATACTTTCCCATATGGGTAAATTCAGAATTAAGATTTAATGCACATTTCTCAGGATGTATGATGAAAGCCAGAGTAACAAAAGAAACATCCATACATATGCGAGGAGACTGTGCAAACTTCACACAGAAAGCAACGAAGCATGGGATTTAAACCCATGACACTAAATCCATGAGGCAGCAGTACTAACCACTATGCCATATCCAAAGATCCAGTATCCCTGTAAATTATGTTTACAATGACCTATTGAATGTACTAACATAAAAGAAATTAACATCATCAAGGGTTTAAATTGCAGTCTGTAATTTCAAAGTTATTGTTATCTGATATTAAACAAATTTCAACTGTGATATCACACATTATGAGACTTATGATCAAACTTTTCACTATACTATACATAACAAAGCTGTTACAGCATCACACTGCTTCAATCTCTTGGGAGCTTTTTCTTTTTTTAAACTCTTGAACAATTACTCATTGATGTTAAAAGAAAATATAAATGAAAGTGCCTTGCAAGTGAAACCTGGTATAAGATATACTGTAATACTGAATTTCCACAGGAATTAAAGTCAGTAGGAGTGCTGCTGCCATCTTGTGTTTGAAAATCATGTCTGTTCAGCTGACAGCGCCTGAAGAATTTGTGTGTGTGTTTTCTTTTAATCCAACTCTTGGCTGGGGCTGGAGCCTAACAACACAATTAAGTTATTTTAATGGTTTAAGTGATTTTGAGAATGTATCTTTATTAATTACTGTGGGACATTATTCACACATTACATCATACTTTAACTGAAATTATTTGCACCAAGATATTCAAATGTTTTATTACAGAAACAAACAATGGCACAGTGAGTTGCTAATTAAGTTTCAGGTGAATATTTGCAAATTATGTTTAGATTTGTGTGAGAGTTCTCCCAGGATTCAAAGAAATACTGCAAGGTGAAACGATGATGCTAAATTACTTCAATGGGAGAACAAGTCTAGTTCAGTGTATCCCACTGAGGGCAAGTATCCCTTCAAGGCTGCAGCCTATTTTAGTACCCACTCTTGCCAAAATAGTACACAGCCTTGAACAGCTAATGAAATAGTCTATGGATAAATGTCTTAACACAGAACAATGAATTATCATATTAATATAAGCAGAGATACTGTATAAACAACATAAGTTTAACATTGCGCAGCTTTTGAGTTTATCTTAAATTTTCCAAATAGCCCTTGCAGCAACTGGAGAAAAGCAAGAACCAAACTACACACACTTAAACATACACTCATACTCGCACTCACTCACAGAGCCCAGTTTAAAGTTATCAATTAAAGGAGTAGGCATATTTTTTTGGTATGTTGGAGAAAAAACCTTTGGAAAAAGCGTACGTAGACTCAAAGCAGCACAAATATCATTGGCATCAGCTCCTTAGGAATATTGCAGATTTTCCATACTCGCTTTACTGCAAGAATTCAAAACTACAAACAATGTCATTACATCAATTTCTACTTTTCATTTATACATTATGGAACAACTAGATGAATGTTGAACACATTGCTATACTTCCATCATCTCATGTTTAGACTTTTACTGCTCTCTTTTTAATAGTCTTCCTGTGAAAAGTAGTAATAGTGGTAGCAGTATTGTCATATTTAGAAAGCTCTATATAATTCATACTTGCATGTCAGACCAACATTAAAAACTTTTCCACTCTCCAGTCCATTATAAACAAAAATGTATTAAAGTATACTCCAAAGCTGGACATTTGCATTGCTTTCATTAATAAGCTCTCCTCATGTTGTAACAAAATATTGCCATTATAAGAAGAGAAACACAAAATTGGCAAATAATGCTGCAAAGGTCCTGACCTGAACCACATTACCCCTCAGATAGTTTGTATATACGGCTGACTAGTCAGATATAGGATCATGTTAAAAACCGTGGAGCTGCCTTATAAAGCGGTTTGCTTCAACTGTCAGGAATATCTGTCAACACTACTTACATCTTAACAGTCTTAGAATATTAAGATAGTTTGACAATGGCCTATTTACTAAAACAAATTTTCATTTTTGAGTTCATGGCAAATGTTCATACATCTTTGTTGGTCATACTCTACCGAATGCTCTTTCCAGTTCTGATCATGAGGATGCTCTTGTCTTAATATTCAAATCTACATGTAGACTAAAGACTCATCGGTTTTATTTTGCTTCTTAATATATTCACAACTTTCAAAAGCCACTTTTGTTGATGATGAAACTACCAATGCTTCCAAAGCTACGTTCAACACAAATTTTTAAGAATCAATTTGCTAACATGCCAGAATAATTTACTTAAACATTATGGGCCCCATCTTCTCAAATCGTTGCAACACATTCTAAAAAAAAATCTATATTTGGGCATTTTGTTTTATATTTTGGTTATTTAAAATTTAAATTTATCAAGCAAGTGATTGATTCAAGGATAATTCAAACTGATCCACAGCCACTAAATGCCAAAGTCACTTTATGTAAAAATTTTTGATACTAGATATTAAAATCAGTTAGGTGTACACTTTCAAGGGCCTATTGGGTGTCAGGTAGTACTGCATTTTTGTATTTATCTTCTTGATTTTATTGTACTGATCAGTTGTAGAAATGATAATAATAGAATAATAGAAAATAGAATAAACACTGACTGAGTGATGTAAAATTACTGTTAACATCTTATTCACAGTCTTACTAGCATAGAATATCAGGGGAAAAACTACTTTAAATGGATTTGTTGAGCAAATAAAAATCACAGAAAACAAAAAACACTGCATACCTCAACCTTGAGAAGCCAATCAAAAGTTAACCTGTAATAACAGTGAGGATAAAATTGTTTTAGACTCCCTTAATGATGTAGGGGAATACCCTGAATAATGCTGTGTTCACATGCTATTAGACAGATGGTAAACATAAGCGTCTTAGTTGGAAATTCCATGGGAACGCACTATGAACTCAGAGGTCCAACCTGGACAATTCAGAGAGAACAAAGCTACCTGAATAGTCCAAGATGTGATGTAATGCTGACCTTTCACCTGGATGAAATGCATTTGGAGAAAAGTGATACATATTTAATACTAGTTTACTCTTTATTTCCAGAAAAAAAATTCCATTTGTTTTTATTTTTGTAGAACATGTAACAAATAACAGTAACCGTGCATTTCATCAAATAGTCCAACCGGAAGCCCACATGAACACAATGAACTGGGAAGGTGAAACATCACAACTTGGAGCACAAAATAGTCCAAGAGTAAATGTACACAAATTAAGTCCGAATTCCTGTTTTTGGAATTGGATTTGAATACATGCCACCATGCAAAAGGCATGCTTTTATATCTCAACATTACATGAAGTTTGGAGTCAAGGCATAATGTACTTTATAATTTGAGAATTACATTTAAACCACAGAGTGTGAGTGTAATGGTGTTAAATGATCAATATTTTTAAAAATGTACAGTATATACATTTGCTGCATTCCTGTCATTAGGAATGAAAGAGAAGGGAACAGCTCTATAACTTCATGTATTAAAAAATTGCTATCCACAATAATGGACAATATTTCTATTATCTCATACAATCACACAATTTCTCTTGTACGGTGGTTTAAAAAAAAAAAAAAAAAAAAGAAGAGATGAACTGTATGAAGTTCAAATGTGTGTGTGTCCTTTGAGATCATTACTTTTATTAAAAACAAGAATAAACGAAAACTAGAATGCAATCTTGAAATTAGACACAAAGGTCACATAAAGGTAATTTTCTTGGTGCTACTGAAAAAAATTATATTTAATGAGGTGCATTTTCATTTCACTAGTTTTAAAATTGAGTAAGGAACTGTATTGAGGATTTTTTTTAAATACCTTTTCGTTAAGAGAATTTGGATCTAGTGTACGCTACACAAGTTAGGTTAAATATATTTACTGGGCTTGAATATCAGCACAGGGTTGTGAGTGAAGTGCTTTATCTTCTAAAGTCCCACAAGGTTTAACTTAACTTAATAAAGTAGTAAAGTCCTTGTAGTAAAATAAGGTCAACGGCTGATTGGCATCTTTGTAAATAAATAATCGCTGTACTCACATTTTAGTAGGAGGGGGAGTGGTAACATGGCAAGAGTGGTTTCTGAGGGCGATGCAGGAGCAGACGGCCCTACATTAAGTGCACAGGTATAGGAGTCTGTGACCCTAATTGGTGCCAGGAGCTGTTAATCAACACAGCTGTGCCGTGTCCCCATTTTAAAAGGGGAAGTACGAGAGCAAGGAGGAAAAGGATCAAAAAGTAAAGACACAACGGAGGTTACTGAGAGAAGAAGGCAGGAGGTGGAAAGAACGGGTGTGAAACAGAGCAGGCTTGCGCGAGAATAGGCAGGCAGCTGGAAGGAGAGCCCCTGGAAAGGAGTGTGTGGCCGACACTGTGCGGGCAGTCAGAAGTGGTCGCTCCAACTGAGCTGTTACAAGGAGTGGAGGTGCGACTGGGAGTTTGCATGGCCCACCGCAGAAGACCAGGAAGGCACCGGGGGTTGAGGAGGCTTTGGAGGAGAGCTCCAGCATGAGTGCCATGGCCACTGGAGACCCGAGTCTCGGTCCAGTGAGGGAGCCTGTCTGTAGCCATAGAACGACAGGCAATCACGACGCGCGGAAGGTCAGCTATGACTGTTGGTAGGCAACTCCTCTACAGGATAAGCAGAGGAGCCACCAGTGTTAAAAGAAGGTGGCACTGGGCTTTTATAAATGTCTGTTCCTGCCAGCGGATTTTAGCCTTGTTTTAAAGATTTGTTTTTATTTTCACCTCCACTTTTTATATCTGTTTTTTATTGGATTTGTTTATTTAATATTTTCATGCACTTTACTTTTGAATACTTGTTTGAGATTTGTATTTAATAAAAGCACTGAATGCTTTTGCACCTTCCCCTTGCTTCATGTAGTGTCCTCATTTGTACAGCTCATCCCGGTCATGACTATCAACAGTGCCGGGTTCAACTGGCTGCCAAATGAGAAGAGGGAGCATGGAGCCAGACCTGCACCATTACAGTCCTGCTACTCATTAAAGAAAGCAATGTAAATAAAAACCTGACATTATTGCCAAACATCTCCAATTATACTATGGGTTTAAAAAAAAAAAAGGGTTTTCACAAGCTTTGAGAGTACATTGATGTAACAAAACAATTTGCTGTAAGTGGTTACTGCTTTAATTTTCAGCAACTCACTATTCGCAAAGCCAATTAATCAAATCAAGGGAATTAGAAATGGAAGTACAAGGGATCACTGTAAATAAAAAACAGTGCCTTTCCATTCATTCTCTGAAAGTACTGGATCTGTAGTTGTATAAGGTTAAAATCAATGTAAATTTTCAAACCAAGTGGTCCCTCTGTAAACGTCTACAGTACCTCCTCTATATATGTTTGTTCTAACATAAAATTCAAAAATCAACAATTCAAACGTTTCACATTGGCCCTACGCCAGAAAATTGTGCACACGATGCTACTACAAAGCAAAAATGCAGAAAGGGAGACAAGTGATGATAGCAATATCAAAAGAATACTTTTTTGACAAAATTAAATTGGTAAATACTAAATTTGTGTCATTCATTAGGGTTTTGGAAAGAACTGAGTGTCCATCAATACAACAGTAAAAATCTGATGAAAACACATGAAGTATACAGTTTAATAGTATGGGAGAGAATGCAGTCTATAATTGCAAGTTCACTGATTATTGATTGAATTAAATTAATGCAGTTAAAAAGTCCAATCAAAGAGGTATTTCTGGATTAGCCTACCAAAATAAGCTGCAGAAAACAACTGATCATTTATGTCAAATGTCCTGATTACATTTAATCAGATGCTAATGTTTTCTAAATATACAAAATCAAACATTCATCTCACAACTGAAAATGTCAGATACAAAAATGATTGAACTTGATTTGAAAAGATTTTCTACGAAGGCAGCTTTGAAGAGTGGTTTAAAAAAAATGTTGTAAATGACAATATTGTGAATAACCTCAGGCATTAATATTGTTATGTTAATGTTTAGATTCTCATTTTTACAGAACTGATGATATTATTTATTTTTTCAATAACCAAAAAATAAATATCAATTAATAAATGTTACCATGTGTACATATCAACATAAACTAGGTAATTAGTTTATGAAAACAATATATATTATTCGTTCTAAAACTTTAAGAAGCTTCCATGAACAAAGAAGTTCAGGCCCTGGCTTACATGTGTTACTGTTAATGTTATATTAATGTATATTAATATTATTAAATAACACTTCCTTGGAAATTAAACATAATTCCAGAGTTTTATCCAGGATATTTTTAACAAGAATTTATTACCTACTTTCATATTTTTGTTTTTAAAAATCTATCATTATTCTTCTCTTTTCAATAAAAGTATTTATTTTGGCACTCAGGATCAGTCAGCAATATATTTACCCATAAAAAAAATATTGTTGTGGTACACAACTATTAGAAATATTATTATTATTTTCATTGCAAATAACATAGGAAAATTGCAAAGCAGAGACAAAATACATTAAGGACAAAAAAGTATTTATACACGGCAGTGCATAAAGGTATTACAGAAAAAGGTTTATATGTTTACAATGAACTGAGGTCTATTATTTAAAGCAACAGGCAAAAGCAGACATACACATTACCACACTCACTCATATTAGACTACTTAAGAAATAACAATCTATTACATACTTTTACTTGACACACAGCAGGAATTCAATGGCTTACATGAACAGGATGAACTGTGTTTAATTATGAGAAAGGTATACTGAAGTTAAATTTATTTATCAAAAATGTGTTGTTGTTTTTAAAATCTCATTGCTCAGAATAGATGTGGCGTGACAGTGCAATAAGACGACCAGGGTCTGTGTCCTGGGACCTCCCTGAATGACATTTGCATGTATTCCCCGTGTCTGCATAGGTTTCCTCCAGATGCTCCGGTGTCTTCCCACTGGCCAAAAACATACAGGTTAGGTAAATTGGTGATACTAAATTGGCCCTAGCATGTGCGTGTGTGTGTATTTACCACGCAACGGACTGGGACCCTGTCCAGAGTTTGTTCCTGACTTGTGCTCTGTGCTAGCTGGGACAGGCTCCAGCCATGTGACCCTGGTCAGGACTAAGTGGATTAAAATATGACATGACATTGTACAGAATAAAAATTCCAGTTACTTTAATGAAATAAATTATTTTATAATTTCAGAAGTATAATAATTACACAATGAATTGCAATTTTGTAATTTCCTAAACAATCGGGCATATAATATGTAAGGATACGGAATTAAATACATTCCAGTCAGGCAGACAATGCCCTAATTACAAGGATTACTGAATATTATTTCTTTTGAAAAAAATAATACATTTCATATATGAAATGTGAATGCATCAGGCACAGCAAAAAACCATACACCATAAATAAAATATAATTATTTCACATGTTCTACACAAACAGTATATTTGCATCACTGAATTAAAAACCACATTCTTATTAAGATGCATGTTTGTCATTTTGATAGACAGACAATATTTGATGATATTTCGAATCAAATACAAAAGAAGCACGAACTGATAATGTAAATATGGTTATGGATTTACTAGTTTTTGTATAGTTTTCAACTTATGTTGAAAATGAGAAAAAAAGAAATACAAATTTAGAAACATGTAAGCTATCCTCTGGCAAAAGTATCGGAATACCACGGAAAGTTGAGCCAGGAGACTGTGTTAACAGAAAATGGAATGATGAAATATGCTGGTTGCAGCATATTAAACAGGCAAGTTATTTAATATTTTTAAACTCTCAGTACTTCTAATCTGGCTCTTATATCTAAATAAATATATACACATATTCTAATGTGTAGCTTATCTGAGCAAGCCTTTACAGAGTATTAGAATCCTTCTATATATTATGAAATATGGAGCCCTAACAATTTACATGAGAAACAATAAGACAAGTAAAACTACACTTTCAAAATCGCTCTTTCATACAAAAATATACAAACTTTATAACTGTAGAAACTTGTGAGTTCAGTTAAAATGATTCCTTATTTTTTTATTTTTGCTTTGACTTTCCATCTAACTCTAAAATTTTAAACATTGAGCAATGCACGCTAGGCCAGCTGGATTTTGTCATTAACAGTTATTAACAACCTCTAAGTATCTAATCCTCAGTGCGCAAATGTTTTTGAAAGTCCTTTCCAGTAGGACTCTTAACATAAATTGCTTACTGAAATTACAGTTCTATAGCTATTTAGAGTAAGCAGGTCATTTACACACCTTTTAAATCTGAATTTTTTAAAAGTGTACCATTATTATAGTATTATCAAGTCTTGTAATAAAAAAGTCAATTTGTAGACTATATTAGGGAAACATTAAATAATTACTACAAAAATACATCAAAGAACAACTATGTAATTTATTAAAATTCTTCATCTGTTCAAATCCAGTCATAAAATAGATCAGTTTATCTAAACTTGAGAAATGTCAGGCATTTATATTTATATAAATATATTCTAATATATATATATATATATATATATATATATATATATATAAAATATATATTCACAGCTACTCTGTGCAAAGTGTACAGTAAACAGTTACATGATTTATTAATATCATACTGATAAAAAGTACCTTTTTTAATCTTGCAAGCTCTTTGAGTGCACGTCCCCACTGCTGTTTATAATGCAACTTGGATTTGGTTGCAGAATCGAGCTTTCTTTCTAGTTCCACCTTAAAAAGAAAGAAATGTGATTAAAGTATTAACATTTATCTCACTGCCAAGAGCCATTGAAAGATGATATACACAAAAAGTCTGGCTCAGAGAAAGTTTATCTCTTCTAAGACACAATATGGTTTCAAGCTGTTATGTCACTTCATATAAATATTTTGGCAGATTAACATTTTCTTTGCTAAAATATTACTTTATTTTTTATTACTCAGCAGTATTATCACTACAGAAAAGCACTAGGGTTTGAGATTAACTTCTCTCTTACACAATGCTGTATAAAAGAATACCAAAAAAAAAAAATACAAGATTTAGTAAATTGAAACTATTATTGAACAAATTTGTGTACAGTAAATAGTGAATGAGAATTAATACATTTTGTGGCTATAAAAATGTCCTATGCTGTAACATGCTTTTAAGAATGCCCAAACTGAGTATATAAAATGATAACACAATATTGTGTAGATAAATAGATCCGAAAAATGTATCTTTCTAAACAAAAACTACTGTTTCACATTAGTGATGTAGGACTGCCAACCAGGTCATTCACCAGTGTCTTTTGCATCTATAATACATATTACATGTTATAAATGTAGTCTGAGGTGCAGATAAAATACTGCTTGTTACCCTATATCAAATTGTCTTAGAGATATCTTACACATTGAAAAGGAGGTTTATTCACAGTACATTGTAAAAGTTATTTACTGTATGTTATAGAATTTTTTAAATTTAAATTTATACTTTTCTGTGATATTCAAGAGTGATGGATCATTTGTAGTTAATCTGGTATTAAATGAAGAAATACAAAGAGCGGTATGCTGCTGGTGTACTGCAGTCCCCAACGGAAAAAAATACATGTCTTGACTAATATTCAGTTGTTCAGATTACTGCATTGTTCTTTTGGTGTTCAGCGTCAATTTATTGTTTATTGTATTATGGGCATAGGTTTCATTCAGAAAAACAACAATTGAAATACAGACGTTGATTATACTGGGAATGATTTCTTAATTTTCCAGACTATCCTACTTCTATTTGTTATAATGTATGTTTCAGACTTATACTGTATTTTTTCCTTGTACCATATGTGAGATGGTAACATTATCAGTATAACCTGTTCAACTTCTCAGTCAGCTGTAGAGCTGTTGCGATAAATTGTTGTAATCAACTAAAAATTTCAATCAAATTATATTTTCTTAAATATCTGGTTGTCTCTGCTACTCCCCAACATTGCGCAACGCCATACTATTACTGTCTGTACTGTTTTTGAGAAGGCTAATCATGGTGGCAGCTTCACCACATTCAGTGGAAGATGGTTCCTACAAATATCATGCAAAATTCTCCTCCTGTGTGCTTCAACCGAAACTCTAGAAAAATGGTTGTTCATTATGTAAAAACAGATGGTGTTCCATAACAACACTAGCTCAATGCATGAACACCTGAAAGAAGCAGCACACTGAAGTACAGCAATGGACAAGCCAACAATACTGTAAGTAACCAACTTATTTAGCTGTTCAACAATAGTTCCTTTAGTGCTGTGAAGATTGTTAACCTGAAAAATTCATGCTAGTGACTAGCACTGGGACAGAAGTTAGAGTCTTGGCATTTCTTTGGACAGAACAGATAAATTGTCTCCAGAATGAACTTGCCATTATTACTCATGAGTGCACTGAAGTAAAATAATATTTCAGTATATAGGCTAGCTATATACAGTTGTGCTTGAGCGTTTGTGAACCATTTAGAATTTTCTATATTTCTGCATAAATATGACCTAAAACATCATCAGATTTTCACTCAAGGCTTAAAAGTAGATAAAGAGAAACCAGTTAAACAAATGAGACAAAAATATTATACTTGGTCATTTATTTATTGAGGAAAATGATCGAATATTACATATTTGTGAGTGGCAAAAGTATGTGAATCTCTAGGATTAGCAGTTAGTTTGAAGGTGAAATTAGAGTCAGGTGTTTTCAATCAATGGGATGACAATCGGGTGTGAGTGGGCACTCTGTGTTAAAGAACAGGGATCACTGCTCTTTAACACAGAGTAGAAGTGTATCATGGCACGAACAAAGGAGATTTCTGAGGACCTCAGAAAAAGAGTTGTTGATGCTCATCATGCTGGAAAAGGTTACAAAACCATCTCCAAAGAATTTGCACTCCACCAATCCACAGTCAGACAGATTGTGTACAAATGGAGGAAATTCAAGACCATTGTTACCCTTCACAGGAGTGGTCGACCAACAAAGATCACTCCAAGAGCCAGGCGTGTAATAGTCGGCAAGGTCACAAAGGACCCCAGGGTAACTTCTAAGCAAATGAAGGCTTCTCTCACATTGGCTAATGTTCATGTTCATGGGTCCACCATCAGGAGAACACTGAACAACAATGGTGTGCATGGCAGGGTTGCAAGGAGAAAGCCAATGCGCTCCAAAAATAAAACATTGCTGCTCGTCTGTAGTTTGCTAAAGATCACGTGGACAAACCAGAAGGCTATTGGAAGAATGTTTTGTGGATGGATGAGACCAAAATAGAACTTTTTGGTTTAAATGAAAAGCGTTATGTTTGGAGAAAGGAAAACACTGCATTCCAGCATAAGAACCTTATCCCATCTGTGAAACATGGTGGTGGTAGTATCATGGTTTGGGCCTGTTTTGCTGCATCTGGGCTAGGACAGCTTGCCTTCATTGACGGAACAATGAATTCTGAATTATATCAGAGAATTCTAAAGGAAAATGTCAGGACATCTGTCCATGAACTGAATCTCAAGAGAAGGTGGGTTATGCAGCAAGACAACGACCCTAAGCACACAAGTCGTTCTACCAAAGAATGGTTAAAGAAGAATAAAGTTAATGTTTTGGAATGGCCAAGTCAAAGTCCTGACCTTAATCCAATCGAAATGTTTGGAAGGATCTGATGCGAGCAGTTAATGTGAGGAAACCCACCAACATCCCAGAGTTGAAGCTATTCTGTATGGAGGAATGGGCTAAAATTCCTCCAAGCCAGTGTGCAGGACTGATCAACAGTTACCGGAAACGTTTAGTTGCAGTTATTGCTGCAAAGGGGGGTCACACCAGATACTGAAAGCAAAGGTTCACATACTGTACTTTTTGCCACTCACAAACATGTAATATTCAATCATTTTCCTTAATAAATAAATGACCAAGTATAATATTTTTGTCTCATTTGTTTAACTGGTTTCTCTTTACCTACTTTTAGGACTTGAGTGAAAATCTGATGATGTTTTAGGTCATATTTATGCAGAAATATAGAAAATTCTAAAGGGTTCACAAACGCTCAAGCACAACTGTATATAGCTAGCCTGTACTGTACAATAGACTAGTCTGTTAAGTGCATTTACTAGATTTATTTTAGATAGTGTAGCATTTTTCACACTTTGTCAGATATTTATGCCAGGGCCAGCAACTTGCAACTCTTACCTGGATCTGAAACAAAACTACTTCTCAGCATTTGTTAAAATTGAGTGGCAATAACATGCTATATAAACAAGATCAGATTTATAAAGTATTTTGCATATTTTCACCAATCATTAAATTATAAATAAATCAAATTCAATTAACAAAATCAGGGTCACACAAGAAGATGTATTTTTAATACAGAGTCCATTCCAAACTGAAAAAGAGTTTGCATCATAGCAACACGCAGCCGTCCATCTGTAGGAGGTGGTACTTCTAGGAAATTGGCTTTTTTGAAAAGAAACAGAATTTTTAACGCTGTTTACACTGCCAAATGTGCAGCTTAGCAAAATCTTGATATTAATGTTAAGTATAATGGTTTTGGCTCTTCTCACAATCTTTCTTAAACTGGACCACGACACATTGATGACTACCTGCTGCCTCTGTCTCGCTATAAAAGGCGGCACTGGATGAGTTATACTGTGCTACATGTGAAGTGTTCTTCGATGTAAAGGTTTTCTCCTACTTCACATCCCCTCCTATGTCTGAAACAATTAGGAAAAGTAACTCTTTTAGTAGCACAGCTGTTTTGAGTGAACTTATTTGTGTGTTGCACAGAACCTTTTGCAAAGGATTTTTGATGGATAATTAATGCACACTTACTATATGGGGTAACCTAAATATTAAAATATCTAGTAGGTTGCTTTTGAAAAAGCAAAAATTTACAAATTATAACCAAGAATTAAAAACGAATTAACCGATTTACATGTGTATTATCAGCCCTGCTCATTACAATTTTAAAACAGTAAATTTTTAATAGTAAAGATGACAATGACAAGTAGTGGGATTGAATAAAAATGCTCATTGTGCAGAAATGGCACCCTTCAGAAAGTACAAAGCTGTACCAAAGTTGGCAGTGCAAAAAGTGTTACTGAAAAATTTAATGTATAATAATTTAATGCTTTGCCACAGCAAAATTGTAGAATATTGTTTTTTAACTCAGTCTTCTCTTCAAGAGATTTGAGTTTCCCATCTTCAGCAATATGATTTCAGCTTGCATAATTTATAACTTTCAAACATTATTAAGATGATTTATGCCAAATATGCATAGACAGAATAGCAGGTATCTGAATTTAAGATTTATTTTAAAAATAGAAATACTTGTAAATTGACTATTAGAAAGGCTCCATAGTAAAACTGAAATTTAAATGAATCCATAAACCTAATTACTTGGTTTTGTTTCATGCTGCATCGCGGACATCAAGTAATGTTAACAAGTCCATTACTATTCAAAAATATTTTTTACTTTTAGGCTTTTTTTCACTTAAATATATTATAGTTAACAGTGTCATCTTCTTGTTGGAGTTATTCTTTTCCTTTCATATTCTGATGTTTTCAAATTCTATACTGTATATAAAATCATTCAATATTTAAATACAGCAAACAGTCATATGCCTACTTGAATTATTCGGTCAAACTCAGTTGTTAGATTACTCAGTTAAATACTTGATAGATTAATCATTTACAAAATACCTGTAATCAATTGTGGCAGCCCTAGTCACATGTCATGTTGAATATATACTGATGTGGTATTAATTGGTAAGAATGATATGAGCCAAGGTTCAGACAAACAGTAAGATGAAGATTTCTAATACTGCTCATCTTAAGAAGTTCCTTTGAAATTTGTAGAGCATTTCCTCAAAGTTACACTCTTCCTTTGAGAATAGAAATACATATCTTGGAAAGGTTTGTCACACTTACAGCCTTTACTGAAAGCATGAGAATGAAGGTTCAATAGGGTGGGCACATGTGTCCTGGTTTTGTACTTTAATATGCATTCACAACAAAGTCCAGACAATGAATACCGCAAATACAAGATTAAATTCACATTGCCACTTACTATTAAATAAAACATGAACTGAAAAACATTAATTGATACAGAAGCTATGCTTTGTAAGAAAGTCCTTCTAGAGAATGTGTGACAAGGATTTGTTACATTAAATCAACAGCCCTTTCGTGAACGCAACCTGTAGTGTCACAGCATCAAATGTTTCTTATAAGGTAATTCAGACTTGGGCGGTGATGGGGTATTGGGTTAAATTAATAAATCAAGGGCTTGTTTCTGGCTTTAATATAGTACTTGTATAAACCTTTCCTGTAATACGAAGCACAGCACAACATGTAAGGTTAGCACTCTACCATGTACAGGATCTTTACATTATGACATTATCCATACAATCTTTTTTTTTTTAAATGTACATAATCCATTACTGGTTCACTATGATCCAGGGCCCACTGAATTAAATGGAAGACAGAAATCATCAGTACTCAATCCAAGACCAGAGTACCAGAGGGTACATAACAACAACCCAAAAAAAAAAAAAAAACAAAACAAATAAAAATGCGGCGGCACGGTGGCGCAGTGGGTAGCGCTGCTGCCTCGCAGTTGGGAGACCTGGGGACCTGGGTTCACTTCCCGGGTCCTCCCTGCGTGGAGTTTGCATGTTCTCCCCGTGTCTGCGTGGGTTTCCTCCGGACTCTCCGGTTTCCTCCCACAGTCCAAAGACATGCAGGTTAGGTGGATTGGCGATTCTAAATTGGCCCTAGTGTGTGCTTGGTGTGTGGGTGTGTTTGTGTGTGTCCTGCGGTGGGTTGGCACCCTGCCCAGGATTGTTTCCTGCCTTGTGCCCTGAGTTGGCTGGGATTGGCTCCAGCAGACCCCCGTGACCCTGTGTTCGGATTCAACAGTTTGGAAAATGGATGGATGGATGGATAAAAATGCTATTCTTTCCAGATCTAGATGCATTTTATATGAAGAATAATAAAAAAAACTGATAAACATGAAAGATTCAACATTTACTTATTATAGTTTTGAATGACAGACAGTTCAGTAAATGCAGAGGTCAGTGGCACTGTCTTACATTTGTGTTCAAACACCATAACCCATTGTTATCAATGTGGAGTTTGTATTACCTCCCTGTGTCTGGGTAAGATTTCATCAAAAGTACATTCCCCCACCATCCAAACACATCCCTAAAAATTAACACATCTAAACTGGCCCCTATGTTAGGCTGTGGGTATTTGTGCTGGAATGAACCCTTATGATAGACCGAGACTCTTCAGGGTTGTTTCCCGAATTGTACCTATTCCTGCTAGGTAAGATTCTGGCTCACAGAAATGCTGAATTTGCACTTGTACATTATGGATTACATTAAACTGGCAAAATAACTGGCTAGTATTTAAATCATTAGGATTCAAGTACTTTTTTTAGTATTCCACTAAAACAACATTATTAGACAGTAGGTGTTGCATTTCTTTAATACCAATGACTGATGCAGGAAGAAGGGAAATGAGAACAAGGATATTCCCTAAGGATGCTGAGAAAACAGACATACCTTAATGCCTACCAAAAAGGAATGACCTTGGTTTTGCTTTGTAAGTACAAACTAAAAATAACTAAAAAACGAAAAATCCTGAGCAGTTTAATTTTGGAGACGCGTAACTAAACAACATTTTTCTTTTCTTTTCAATGCATCAATACCCAATTTTTCTTTACAACATATGGGGTTTGCTACAAACATTGCCGAGTATGGAACAACAGGAAGTGATTAACCAATTACATGTCATGATAGCAGAAATCTAAGATCTAAAGGTTCAGGTGGGGGAGCAACAGACATGGCTCTCTGAGACAGAAGTATGTAATGAAACCTGTACCTCTCTCCAACAGGAACGATTGTTGGATCCATCACAATTGTTACTTCTGTTACACCCCAATGACGATATTAAGAATTTCTTTCTGGTATTTGAACGCACCACTGCCTGTCATCACTGGGAGTATGTGGAATGGGTACACGTACTGGCGCCATTTTTGAGGAGACCGACATAGTGGGGCTATTATGACCTTGACGAGCAGGCTGCCGGTGAATATGACCAACTAAAAGCAGAGGTGCTGCTACAATATGGCATCAGCCCAGACCAGCAGGAGATGGCATGTCGGGAGTGATGTTTTGACCCTCAGTGGCCAAGCCAAAGTGTTCCCAGGTTTTTGACTTGGGTCGAGTCAGGTGCTGGCTGAGATCAAAAATAAACATACCAAAAAAAGATTGTGGACAAAGTACCCTGTGATTACTTGATGAATGCCCTCCTTAACACTAGAATTACCAGAGCCTACGAAAAAACTCGTAGATCCGGCCCACCTTAAATCCGTTCGCACCTCTCCCTCAGCGTCTTTTGTCCTGTAAATGTGCCGATTAAGACAAGCAGCCTGCTATTCCATCCCCCCACCGACTTAGAACGTGCACAAACTTCTCCCAGCTCATGTCTTGATTGATTATCTGGGAGTGAAGTGCTGGAGTTTTAGAGTGGAATAGATTGTTATTTGGAACACATGCATTTCATGTGTGTTCCGTTTCTACAATAATCTGTGTAAACACATTGTTAAAACAGACGTTTTTCATATTTTAAATGACAAAATGTTGGCATAAACTATATAATGTGTGAAGCCTGAAGTTCAAAGATCAAATAAACACTTTCACAAAAGGTGCGCATTTGCTACGACCGCTTCGGTGGCGCAACGGTATCAACTGTTGACTGATAATTCAAAACTTCACGGGTTCGAGACCGGACAAGTCCGTTTTGAGAAGTGAGCTGCTCTTATTCTTACTATCTTAGAATAAAAACATACATTTGATTTCAGTCTGTAACAGCCGGTGTAAATTTATGGAACTTGTAAAGCTTAGCTTTGTTTTTTTTTTATTCAGTTTTATTCTCTCAGTCTCGTTCACGATTCCACCCCAGCTTTTACAATGGCTTCCGTCTCCCAATTCAATGCATATCCAATTATGCAAGTGAACAAACTCCTCAAGCAACTTGGTAAGGTTCAATATTTGACCACTCTTGATATGACGAAAGGGTACTGGCCAATTCCCTTAATGGATGGAATATGTCAAGGCAAAGACCGCATTCAATACCATTAGCGGTCATCGGCAGTATCGTGTTCTTCCAATTGGATTGCATGGGGCCCCTGTGACTTTCCAACGTCTGGTGGATAGAGTGCTGTGGCCCCACAATGCCTATAGTGGCATCTACCTGGATGACATTGTCATTTATTATGACACCTGGGAGGAACAATTACGGCATTTTGCATGGTGCTCTTGACACTAAGCAAAACTGACCTATGCATGTCCCCAAAGAACTGTTTCTTCAGATTGACAGAGTCCAAATATTTAAGTTACTTGGTGGGCAGGGATGCAGTTTGTCTACAATGCGCCAAAATAGATGCCATCATGAATTGGCCCATTCTGAAGAACAAGTAGCAGGAAAAGGCTTTCTTGGGATTAGCAGAGTACTACCAAAAGTTTGTTTCTCATTTTTTCTGAGTGCAGAGCACTTGTTGGACCTTATAAAGAAGATGGTTCCCAACATGGTGGAATGGGAAGCTACAACAGTGGCCACATTCTGTGACTTAAAACTGACCCTTACGTCAGCACCAAAATTGATCACTCCGGACTTTTTTTCTCCTTTTAACTTACAGACTGACGCTTCGGACACAGGTCTTCGTGCCATGCTGAGCTATACCATCAATGGTGCTGAACATCTCAGCATGTGTGTGAGCCGGAAAGTACTGAATCGGGAAACCAAGTAGGCGGCGGTGAGTTCACTCTGGTGACAGCCCATGCTCCCCTACAGTGGATGGCACTTCACAAGGAGTCGAATCCTCACATGAACAGGTGGTTCTTAGATCTGCAGTCAGTTTGGTTCAAAGTCCTTCATTGTCAAGGCATTCTCCATTCACAACACCTCTATCCCAGGTTCAGAATACCCAACCTGACGGATCTGGGCTGAGGAAGCAGAGGAAATGGGCATCCTGTCACATGCGTGTGCATGGGGGACAGCATAAGGGCTCAGATAATTGTGACTTCCTGCTGGAAAGCCAGACAGCACTGTCAAGTGATGCCTTTTCTCTTCCTCTCCCTGCAGACCGAAAGACTACTAATGATCATTACATCTCTGACATCTTCCTGCCAGGAGCCAATAATACCGGAACCTCCAACATCTTGAGCAGTCTATTTTGTAGACTCATGTCTATATGATGTTTTTCTTTTCATTTTGTGGAGTCAATACCCACATTTTTTTTTTTTTTTTTTTTTACAATATACAGTTTGCTTTGGGTGCCCCAAAGATCTATAATCTCTTGTCTCTTTTTGTAACAGTCTGCATGGGTTTTTCATAGGATTCACACTTCAAAGATTGGTTGTGCTCCTGTCTTGTGCCCAATGCTCGTAAGACGGATTCTAGCAGGTTGCAAGTTGAATGGACGGAAGGATATATTAATATTTCTTAAAATAACACAATGCTGTAAAGTTGCAAAACAGTGGTCAGATCTAAGATTACCACATCAGCAAACTTATTATTTTTAGAGATTGCTTTCTGCAATTAGAATATTTCTCATCTTTGAATAAAAACAGGTTGTTTAGTAATAACCATCTACCTATAAAGACTTGTGAAGCTGCAATTAGCTGTTATTTAAATATATTATGTTATATAAAGCACAGCAAAGTTGTTCTTTATAAAAATGTTTGTTTCTTAATGAAGATGATTTGAAACAGATGGAATGGTTAGCCACATGCCAGTTACATATTTGTAAATGGCATGCATCTGATAGGACTGCCGATCTGAAGCATTTTTTTTTAATTTAATTTTAGATTATTTATGACTCAGGCAACCTCATAGTCCATTGCAGGGTACACTTGCATGCACAAACCATCACCTTGTCCAACACAAACCGGATGATTAGTTTATAAAATGTACATCTTTCCTACTGGTAGTAAAGTAAAAATAACTGGAGAAAAAAACAATTCATACATGGGGAAGACATGTGGGAATTGCACATAGACATTATTAAGGCTATATTTCAAAACAAGGAGTCTAGTGCTGGTGGATCTGGAGGCCGATTCTGCATATACTGCATGTACAACAAAAATACATAGGAATTATACCAGGTGATTTGCACTGACTACACTCAGCCTTAACAATACAACAAGCACAGCTCCAGCCAACGTTTTCCTTTAGCTATCATTCTCACTGAAGCAAAAGCTTCCAGAAATCCTGCTTAAAGAAATGTACAGCAAAAGCAACATGGATCTGGAAAGTGGCATAAACGTCTGGTATTGATATTCCAGTTTCACAAGAGGAAAAAAAATAATAAAAGAAATTGGTTTTCTGTTTTGCTCAAGAAGAGGACTTGCAGTCAAAGACTTTTATTTCTTTTTCACAATTCAGCAAGAACCCAGGCTGCGGGATAGATCAGCTTCTAAAGGACTCTCAGACAGGATCTGATGATGCAGTTAAAATCAACTCAGCTACAGTACACTTCCCTGAAAGAGTCCAATTCTAGTGTGAAGCATGCAAGTTCTGCTAGATTGCTGTGATAGCTCTGGTATTATGTGCTTCCCAATTGCCTGTAAAATGTGAAGTAAAACTGCAGAAACAAAAGCCAATTAAGTCCTTCAAGCTCCACAAAGCCAATATTACATATTTGGAATACAAAAAAAATTCTTACTTTTTCCAGTGTCAGCAGATTAATTTCAGACTGCAGACGGATTTCGGGTGTGCTGCTTTGCTTTTCTCTAAGCTGCAAAAAGTCTTTCTCTAAAGTCACATACTTCTGTTCAGCTTCCTGAAGCTAAAGAATACAATGTAAAAAATAAATACTATTAGCTGTAGTTTTAATGTTGGCATAAACAGTAAAAGATTCTAAAAGAAAATATAGAATAGATATTTTAAACTAATGACTAATTTAAATTACAAAACAATTTTAACAATAGTAGCGATCATAACTGAAAACAATAAAAGAGGAAAATAGTACAAGAAATAGCCTAAAGGAAGAGAAAACACTTGTATACTTCTACAAAACAAACTGCACAGAATATTAAAGTTAGATAGAAATGTCACTGCTTGAGACAGAAAACTCAGTTTTAAGAAGAAGAAGAAACACTAAACACATTAAGTTTCAATGCAGTACATGTATCTCACTGAAACAAAACGCTGAATTAATAAAACACACACACACGCACACAGACAAAAAATATGTGAATGTTATCTTTAAACAAACAAGACTTGTGGGAAAGCATTGTGTGTGCCTGGTGCTGATTTAGCAGCAGGAAATCCGTGTGAAAGCTGTATGGTGGTTGTAGTTAGTGGGGCTTTACCCTTTGCTCTAGGTAGTAGGAAGATATGACACCTACTACCTAGCTGTCAGCACTGATCAACTTTCACAAATCTCTACTGTCAAGTTAATGTGCAGTAAATATCAAATATACAAAAAGAAACTGTATACATTACAAACAAACCAGATTATTATATAATACCATTTTTGGTCTCTATAACAGAGCTATGTGAATCCTTCACTCTTTAGTTTTTGACAACAAGGTGAAGAGGACTCACTGAAGCTCATAATATTTTCAGCCACTCAACAGTAATTTTTGTCAACTAATTGCATATGTAATGAGTGAGTTTTGCATGAAAAACTGACCATTATCCTCTTTGTGAAACCTGAGGTGGAATTGTTTTGATGAAACTATTACTACCTTAGATTAACATATGTGACCACTCTGGTAAGCCTACAGGGTCTAATTTTAGGATGCCACAGGAAGAGGTTTTGGGGGAAAAAAAAAATCAGAAAAATTACGTGCTTGTCTGTTCCCTCCATAGCACAGGAATTGCCAGCTCAGAAGAACTACTTTGACTCTGACAGGATCCTTGCTGCACCTTGTGAAAAGGTCTTTGCACTAAAGATCAGTCAACACCAAAACTTGATACTATCAAAAACAAATTAATTAGCAAAGAGCTGAAAGGTGTAACACTAGTTGCTGGATGTGCTTATGTATACCTTGTGTGTACAGTATATCTATCCTGCCACTATATTGCTTTGCCACAATCGGAATTTCATAGGTGGCATTTTATTGCTTTGACACAATTAGGACATTACGTGGACACCAATTCCCCCACTCCCTTATACTATTACTTCAACGTTATAGGAAATTAGTGGCTTCTAGAAAAAAGCGATGCGAAGTATGGGGCATCAGGGAAGCAGCAATTGTGCAGGGCATCAGTGAGGCTGGAGTAAGAGAGGGGGAGTTGGATTTATTCATTATTTGCTTCTGTACCATTTTGGCACTGAGGTCTGAAAGCTGGCATCAATAGAGTAGTGAAAATTTTAGAACCAATCCAACACTATTGGGTACTGACATCTATTATATATTCTACAACTCTGTGATGAACAGTGCAATTTTCTACTCTGTGGCGTTTTAGGCCATTAATACCACTTTAACAGAGGTATAGCGAATCAACAGGCTAATTACAAAGGCAGTCTCAGTTATAGGATGCACTCTCAACCTACTGGAGGTAGTAGCGAAGAAGGGAATGAAAACAAACCTGAGGGCCATTATGACACACTAGCATTGACTACTATTTTCCAATTAACTATATAAAAGAACTGTGTCAAGAAACACTACTGAGGCCTTAATAAGTGTGACTCTGAATGCTCTTTTTACCATTAGCCAAGTCAGAAATTCTCCTTTTTTTCAGCAACTCTAGTTAGTATTTGAGGGGGTGGAAGTTGTTTGGTAAAGCATGCATCCATCTATAAAAAGACTAAATTCACCACTTGTGACAAAAATAGTCCTAATTTTCTTACTTCTATAAATTTCTGAAAATGTGTTCTCAGACACTTACCATGTCTGGTGTCCTGCTATGTTTCATCTATCTCAAAACAAAACACTCAAGCTTGTGCAATCCAGTAAAGTCTTACAACAGGTAGAAGTCTATCCTGGCAGCACTGGGTGCAAGGAATGTAACCACCCTGGGCAGGGTGGTATCCATCAGACACAATCACACTCGCACAGGCCCCAAAGTGGAACCGACAATTAAAATAACCTGCATGTTAGGATATGTGGGAGGAAAGGCTATGCGGGAGGAAAGGCTATGCAGACACAGGTAGAATGTGCACTTGAACAGTGAAAGCTGGCTCTGTGTAACTGATATGACACCATGTACCCTTTTTTAATATGACTTTCTCCTAAAATCTAACATTCAAAAATAAAATCATTGTAGCATTACTTGAAACTGTCCAAGGTGATTCATGAGACGGATAAAGAAAAGTAATACATAACACGGCAAAACATGTGCAATAGGTTTTACTCTGAGATTAACAGAAACATGTAATGGTGGCTCTAACTGTGCTGAACAGATTGTCCTCCATAATATTCAGGAGGGTGTGGACAGCGAATGGATATGTTATATAGTCTGATTTAACTGCACTTTATAAAAGGGGGCCCCGCGTTTAATTATTAAAATAGAACTAGTCAGGTCTATAGTCATAAAGAATGTGAACTATAAAGTAGGGTGGCACATGGGTAGCGCTGTTTCCTCACAGTAAGGAGACCTGGATTTGCATCCTGGGTCCTCCGTGCGTGAAGTTTGCATGTTCTCCTGATCTCTTTGTGGGTTTCCTCTGGGTGCTCTGGATTCTTCCAACAATCAAAAGATAAGAAGGTTAGGTGGATTGTTGATACTAAAGTGGTCCTTGTGTGTGTTTGTAATAATAATGTTCACCCTGAAATTGACTGGTGCCCTGTCCAGGCTTTGTTCCTGCCTAGTGCCCCATGCTAGCTTGGATAGGCTCCAGCAGCCCCCTGAGGCCCTGTTCAGGAGTAAGAAGGTCAGAAAATGACTGATGACTACACAATACTCAACAATTGAAAGAATTTTGCTGTGAAACTGAGTATTGAGATTTGATCTACTATTGTTATGTTTAATAGCCGAGTCATGAATTATTCCTTAAGCAGGTTTTCATTGAAAGGAGATTGCTAAGTTTCTCTAGTAAACGCAATAGCCTCAGGCTGAATTGTCTTATCCAGAAATGGAACCAGAGATTGAATTCCCCGTTGACATTATTGAGAGAATAATGAGTACATTATCTAAATACACTCAACATTAACCTTCAAGGGAAAAAACTGAAAATGTTTCACAAATGTAACTCAAACTGAAAGCTCTTCTAGCAGAATGAAATCTTTGAGAAGCAAGTAAACAAACCAAGTAAACAAAACGCCTGGGGTTCCCCTACCTGCATGCAGCACTCAATTCTTATCCAGAAACTAACACTGTTGTTAGAATGAAGAAATAGGTGATCGTTACTACATTGCTAATGCATGGATCTAACCAGCACTTTTACAACGTTTTATCATGCCTATTCAATAGACTTCACCAATCAGTAAGGTGGACATCAGAAACACAATTGTGGACTTTTGCTCTGGCACTTTTTTGTATCATCATAAAATGTATGGAGAGATTATTCTGGTTTTCATGATTTAGATATTGTGCTGTCTACCATTCTATTTTCCATTCAGTTATAATCTAATCAGTTACAGACAGGTTTATGCTAGCTTTGTAAATAAATCCAAAAAATCTTCTTTCATTAATTCTTTTGTTTTGTATTCTGTGCTTATAGTCCTTTATTACTTTATATAGGAATGCATTTTTATATGTATATGCATTCAAAAAAAATGTAAATATACAGTTCGGTCCATAAGTATTTGGACAGAGACAACTGTTTTCTAATTTTAGTTCTGTACATTACCACAATGAATTTTAAATTAAACAACTCCGATGCAGTTGAAGTGTAGACTTTCAGCTTTAATTCAGTGGGGTGAACAAAACGATTGCATAAAATGTGTTTCATTTAGAATTCATTGTGGTAATGTACAGAACCAAAATTAGAAAAAAGTTGTCTCTGTCCAAATATTTATGGACCTAACTGTATATGCATAGCTGTGAGGATGAACAGTAGTGCAGTGTTAACACTGCTGTCTTTTAGGAGGAGGCCTGGGTTGGGTGTGTGGTGTTTGTGAATGTGTTCCCCTGCAACGGGCTGGTGCCCTGTCCAGGGCACCGTTTCTGCCATACATTCCATGCTTGCTAGGACAGGCTCCAGTTCCCCATGACCATGCTCAGGATTAAGCGGGCTTAGAAAATGGTATGGTATATATACATCTGTGCTTTCTTTAGTAACATTAACTTAATTTAGTATATTCTCTACCTTTAATTTCATTCTTTTAGTAGTGGTCTTTCTTGCTAGCTATGTTATGCTGTGGAGATGCAGACAGTGTTCTCATTAAACTTCCCACAGGCAGCAGAATTAGAGTTTTGTTTATTTTAGAAAGTAAGTTTTTATTTCCAAGTAATCTTTTGTAACGGTGGTGAAATAAATAGTAATGCAGAAGAATGTACAGTACATTTAAGTCAAGATGATATAATCTGCAAGCAAAGAAAGTGTAGTTAATTTTTAATAAATCCTGCCTTATAGATTTATACAATCATGTCATTTGCCTGATACGTGGAATCTGGGAAAACTCAGACTTTCACTAGTCCTTTGTGAAAAAGCTGTTGTCCTCTGCTTTTGTTTCGGACAAGTGGTGTCAAGAAAAATATATGCAGTCCCAGGAAATTTTGTGTGTTTTCAAGTGGCATACATCAAATTTGTCTGAAAACCGTAGTGCATAGATGCTTCAGTGCACAAACTGTAAGCATTTAACACTTTGCCCCATTGTACTCTGAAGTCCAGTCTAAACTGTAGGAAAAGAATTTAAAAATAAATACACAAAGTCATGACAAAAAGGATTATGGACAGCAGAGTGGCATGGGGAACTTTTGTATTTTTCCTAAAGGTTAATTTTATCAACATTCAGCCACAAACAATGTTAAAAACATTTTGTTTGTTTAACATCAGAATTAAAATCTAAAGAATGTATTGAAATCATAATAAATTTAGCTACTGTGATGTTGCTCATATACCTATTATTTTGAAACCATATATATCAACGAATATACATATTTTAAAAATGAAATATTTAGATATGTCAGTCATTCAGTTGAGTAATGAATCAAAAAGGGACTAAAAAATTGGTTGCTCCACAACATTCTGCACAAGACAGACAATAAAAATGAAGCGAATCTAAAACAGTATTTTTTTTTAATTTTAAAACGCCAAAAAGAGTTAAGGGAAACAAATTTCTAAATTCCATTCAACACTAATGTTAAAACTATATTCCTGTGTTATGGGGAAATTTCTACATAAAGTTGTAGATTATTTGACTTAATGTCAGTACATCATGGACTGTTTTTGTAAGCTCATTTTTGGCTCCAAGAGTGATGACATATTTTATCAGTTGTTGCAAAGAAAACTAAAACAGATTTGTTTGACATGACAAAGAGTTTTAGAAACAGAAAATGTATAACATTTGTAAGCATCAATAATGCTATGCTTTTGCTGAAATAGCCTAAGCTTTAAGTGCTATCATTGACAATAAGCAGATGCTGAAGAAAATAATGTTTACAAGAATTGGGATTCAGTGGTGTGGAGGAGTGCTCAACATATGGGACAGAAAATTTAGCACAGATAAATTATACATTAGTTAGGAAATGGAAGAAAAATGTCTTTGTTTACATGGTCTTGACATGAGTAGAAACAACAGAAAGCAGTATAGTATCTAGTCTTTAGTTTAGTTTTTTTTTTTTCACTACACAGTTCATTATTTATCCTTCTTAGGAGATGTCCAACTAATACAAGAGCAATTTAAGCGATGCACAGATCCATAATACAGAAAACAAGTTTGACACCATATCCATTAAGAACTCATTATTAAGTGCATTATACACATGGAACATCTTTATCGTACTGTCAAAAGCATGGGAATGGATAATGATTTGTTATTTGAAATTGAACATTTTAATGATTTAAGAAGTTACATTCACTTAGTTGAGGCAAAAAAGGGTCAGTAAACTATAATATTTCAAAATTTAAAGTACTGCAACAAGTACACTGCCTTCGAATCAAATGTGAACTGCTAACGAGAGTAAACTAGCAAATTTTTTTACAGTGAAGTGAATAAAAGAAGGCAATCTTTCAGATTGTGCTAATTAAAATCTGAATGTAATAATATCTACACGGTAACGAAAAACTAGCTTTACTTTAGAATTAATAGAAAATGTACACTTTCTTCTGTTCTAATCACTATTAAATATAGTAACAACTACTTTTAAAATATCAATAATAAGGATAAAGGAAAAACGATAAAACAATCAAACAATCAGATAAGACTATAAATGCCTGGTGAATACCTGGCATGCAAAAGCACTCTTAGCTAACAAAATTATCACAGAAATCTATTGTGAAACAAATACAGGAGCTTAAATAGCAAGTTCTATAATAAATGAATGCCATTTGTGTCCATAAAAAGAATGACCTACAAGTAGCATATACAAGTACATAACAGTAAACACAGATAAATGGTTTTATTATCTCTGCCTTGATAGCAATGCCATAGGAATGCAAATAAAATGTGAATCCTCTGTTAAATAGCTTACACTTCTCACTGTAAGATCCTGGGGCCTCTCTTGACTAAAAGGTCACGGAGAAAACAAAGGAGCAAGTGTATGACAAAGTTAATAATGTAATGCTTAATGAAATCCATATATCTATGATTTATTTCAGTTTCTTATAGTCACAGGGAAATGAAACAAGAGGTTGACAATAAAAAATACCACCACCCTTGCTCCCGAGTACAGATAGCTTGCCTTCTAAGGGAGTTAGATAAGGCATATGGGAGCAATTGTAAATACCATAGAATTACTTTATTGTAATTTGTTGCAGTTTTTACTTACTTCACTATGTGTTTTACAACTTTCTCACAGCGGGTTTCTTTTAATAAGGTAACAGAGGTATTCATTTAATGAGGATTCACAAAGCCATACTCTATAATTGTCATCATATTTTTGTTTTTTTAGATGAAGCTGCCTTATTTTCACTTGACAATGTAGACGCTTGACCCAAGAATCTGTTACCTGCAAAGTTAGCTTAATTTTTTTTTTTTTTTTTTTTTTACAAACTAGCAAAGTAGCTTCAGTGCAACTGAGCAAAGCAGAGTAAAGAGTGATTGACGCTCATGTGAATGATATCACTGTATACAAAAAGAGTGATGCAAGACTTCCCAATGATTTTTATTGGCTCAGAACATTACGGTAGTGACAGGCACAAATTTAAGCTTGCGTGCTTATGCCCTGACTTCTTGCAAGGGCTATATTACTGTATTCCCCTTTAAAAGTGGATGTGTTGGGCAGAGCTGCACAGGGCAATAGCTAATCAGGTTTTGATTGGTTGCTGGAAAACAATATTTATGGGATGTGACAATACGACTACAGTGAATAATCAGATCGCTGGTACACAAGGTACAGGTAATATTTAAGAATTACCAATTATTCTACAGAACCCTTTGCAAGTTATCATGAACTCCACTTTCATAAACACTGCTCTAAGCAGTAATGTCCCAAGTAGAGCTGTTAGAGGATTTGGGGTTACTGTGATCCTAAGACTCTCTACTAAATAAGCAACATTTTTTTTACAAATGGGTGTAAGCATTCACAGAACACATGCACCAGTGATGCAGATGCCCGACAACATGTTTTACAAGATGGTTTTCTCCTTTATACATTTTGGATAATCAGTCAAATAAACATCTGTAATGTGCAATTTTAAATCATGTTACATCATGTTTTGCACATATTAAGAAAAAGTGTATTGATATTCTAAGTGAAAGGTCTCATTGACAACACTAAGAATATAGAGAGGTGTTCTTTTCAAAATAAATGGTATAATTTGGAACTGTAAACTTTATCTTTATAACAGATGAAAACTAATTTCTACAGCAGATAATGAAAGAATATTGGGGAAGTTGAACATGTTGCTTATCGTCAAATCTCTCATTAGACAGGAAGAAAAGTAAATATTCTGTTTGAGGGTTTATTTGAGAGACATTATAAGGATGTATATACAGTGCATCCAGAAAGTATTCACAGCGCATCACTTTTTCCAACTTTTGTTATGTTACAGCCTTATTCCAAAATGGATTAAATTCATTTTTTTCCTCAGAATTCTGCACACAACACCCCATAATGACAACGTTAAAAAAGTTTACTTGAGGTTTTTGCAAATTTATTAAAAATAAAAAAAACTGAGAAATCACATGTACATGAGTATTCACAGCCTTTGCTCAATACTTTGTCGATGCACCTTTGGCAGCAATTACAGCCTCAAGTCTTTTTCAATATAATGCCACAAGCTTGGCACACCTATCCTTGGCCAGTTTCGCCCATTCCTCTTTACAGCACCTCTCAAGCTCCGTCAGGTTGGATGGGAAGCATCGGTGCACAGCCATTTTAAGATCTCTCCAGAGATGTTCAATCGGATTCAAGTCTGGGCTCTGGCTGGGCCACTCAAGGACATTCACAGAGTTGTCCTGAAGCCACTCCTTTGATATCTTGGCTGTGTGCTTAGGGTTGTTGTCCTGCTGAAAGATGAACCGTCGCCCCAGTCTGAGGTCAAGAGTGCTCTGGAGCAGGTTTTCATCCAGGATGTCTCTGTACATTGCTGCAGTCATCTTTCCCTTTATCCTGACTAGTCTCCCAGTTCCTGCCACTGAAAAACATCCCCACAGCATGATGCTGCCACCACCATGCTTCACTGTAGGGATGGTGCCAGGTTTCCTCCAAACGTGACGCCTGGCATTCACACCAAAGAGTTCAATCTTTGTCTCATCAGACCAGAGAATTTTCTTTCTCATGGTCTGAGAGTCTTTCAGGTGCCTTTTGGCAAACTCCAGGCGGGCTGCCATGTGCCTTTTACTAAGGAGTGGCTTCCGTCTGGCCTCTCTACCATACAGGCCTGATTGGTGGATTGCTGCAGAGATGGTTGTCCTTCTGGAAGGTTCTCCTCTCTCCACAGAGGACCTCTGGAGCTCTGACAGAGTGACCATCGGGTTCTTGGTCACCTCCCTGTCTAAGGCCCTTCTCCCCCGATCACTCAGTTTAGATGGCTGGCCAGCTCTAGAAAGAGTCCTGGTGGTTTCGAACTTCTTCCACTTACGGATGATGGAGGCCACTATGCATATTGGGACCTTCAAAGCAGCAGAAATTTTTCTGTAACCTTCCCCAGATATGTGCCTCGAGACAATCCTGTCTCGGAGGTCTACAGACAATTCCTTTGACTTCATGGTTGGTTTGTGCTCTGACATGAACTGTCAACTGTAGGACCTTATATAGATAGGTGTGTGCCTTTCCAAATCATGTCCAGTAAACTGAATTTACCACAGGTGGACTCCAATTAAGCTGCAGAAACATCTCAAGGATGATCAGGGGAAACAGGATGCACCTGAGCTCAATTTCGAGCTTCACGGCAAAGGCTGTGAATACTTATGTACATGTGCTTTCTCAATTATTTTATTTTTAATAAATTTGCAAAAACCTCAAGTAAACTTTTTTCACGTTGTCATTATGGGGTGTTGTGTGTAAAATTCTGAGGAAAAAAATGAATTTAATCCATTTTGGAATAAGGCTGTAACATAAGAAAATGTGGAAAAAGTGATGCGCTGTGAATACTTTCCGGATGCACTGTATGTTCAGTATATAAATGTGGAGAGAGAGAGAAGGCAAGAGAAAGAGCAAGAGAGAAAGAGACAAAAAACAGTTATTTGGCAACAATGCCTTGAGCACTAACAGAATTTATGTTTAGTGGGAGGAAGAGATGTAGTTTCTAGAGGTAATAATTTTAAGTGAAGTATTCTGACAGCTTCCTTTTGCTTCTCCAAAACAACTTGCATCTTAAGTTACTGTGTTAGATGTTTTAATATACACTGTTATGTCTTACCATATTCTCCCTTGCTCACACAATGTTCTGAACAGTGCAATTCTGTTTGAGAATTGTTTCTATTGCTTGGAGCAAATTTCATTGATGTTGAGGATATATAGTGGGGCAGTAGGTAGGGCTACTGCCACATGGTTTCAATGTTCTGGTCTCAAATGTCACACCTGGATGTTGTATGTGTGATACTGTATCTGCATATTCCCCATGGGCTTACAAGGATTCCCCTACAGTCACTCTAGTTTTCCTCTCACATCCCCAAAGAAATAATACTTAGGTTGACTAATGTTCCTAAATTGGCCCTGTGTGATTGCAGATGTATGTGGAGCAGGACTTTTGATGGACTACTACTGTGTCCATGGTTGTTAACTGCTGAAACTGGCTCTACCTTTCTTTTAACATTGAACAGGAAAAAATAGGTTTCACAATGCCACATTATGCTACTCTTATGTTATTTTGCATTGTTTATTATATTAAATACTATATCTGGGATATTGATCTGGTCAGTTAAGTAGCAGAGAGGGTTGTTAATCAGTTTCAGCTGCTTTGGTGTTAATGAAATTACATGTGCACTAGAGGGGCAACCATTAGATGACCCCCAAAACAGGAATGGTTTAACAGGTTTTTTTTTTTTTTTTTTTTTTTTTACTAGTTTTGCATTTGGCTACGGGCAGTGCCACTACTGGTAGCATGAGGTTATACCTGAACCCTATAGATGTTGCACAGGTAGTCCAACTTCTCCAGGATAGCACATGAATACGTGCCATTGCCAGAAGGATGTCTGTGTCTCCCAGCACAGTCTCAAGGGAATGGAGGAGATTCCAGTTGACAGGCAGTTACTCTAGGAGAGCTGGATAAGGCCGCAGAAGGTCCTTAACCCATCAGCAGGTCATGGTGTCTGCTCCTTTGGACAAGGAGGAACAGGATGAGCACTGGCAGAACCCTACAAAATAACCTCCAGCAGGCCACTGGTGTGAATGTCTCTCACCAAACAGTCAGAAACAGACTTCATGAGGGTGGCCTAAGGGCCCGATGTCCTCTAGTGGGACCTGTGTTCACTGCCCGGCACCATGGAGCTCGATATATATGGGAATCCTGTTTTTCTCTATGATGAAAAGTCATGTGATGCTTTCCAACTTGCACCTTTTGTTGTCAAGAGAGCCTCTGGAAATCTACAACCCTTTAATATATTATACTCCTTTAATGTATTATACTCCTAAATATCTCTATGTTTTAAAATACGGTAAAATTAGAAAAACTGCCTTAACCCATTCATAAAACCTGCTACATGAAGAGATGCACTATTGAATGGGAGTGCTGAATGTAAGCAATCACATTAGGGAAGCAAAAGGATGTACAACATATAAAGGCTGTGTGATTAGACAAAATGTCTTTTCTAGGTAAAAGTTTATTTAGCAGTGTCAATTGCACTACTATTCCTGTAAAAATAAGATCTAGAAAGAAGACCATTACTTGTTTGTTCATCTGAACCACAATTCTTTTTCCTAAGAAGGAATTCATGCACTCACCTAAACTGTCTACTCCTAAAGCTTTCCCAATAATTAAGACCTGAACCCCAAATCATCACTCTTTCATGGGTATCTATACTAATAAAAGGCAAAGCCCTCACTGACTGACTGACTCACTCACTCACTCATCACTAATTCTCCAACTTCCCGTGTAGGTAGAAGGCTGAAATTTGGCAGGCTCATTCCTTACAGCTTACTTACAAAAGTTAGGCAGGTTTCATTCCGAAATTCTATGCATAATGGTCATAACTGGAACCTGTTTTTTGTCCATATACTCTAATGGAGGAGGCGGAGTCACGTATCGCGTCATCACGTATTACGCCTCCTATGTAATCACGTGAACTGAAAACAAGGAAGAGATTTACAGCACGAGTCAAACGCGGGAACGAAGGTAAATGACGTTAATTCTTGAGTGTCTTTTAATACTGTGTAAGCATACATATTAACACATGTGCAATTAAACGTGTGCATTTACGGGGCGATTTCTCAGGCTTAAAAGCTCGCCTTTTATTAAAAAGGTAACTGCAAACTGTTTTCATTCTGAAGGGCACAAACCACGTTAGATTTCATGCTCAAGAGTAAGCTCAGCACACAGCTTGGTAATATTACAACAGGAGGGGCGAACTGACAACGTGGTATACAAAGAGATCCTTAACAAATAATTATTGATTCATTTTCCCTCAGTTTAAAAAGGTTTACTTTTCTTCTTAATAAAAATTTTAAAGCAGTACTTCGCCACTGCGAAGCGCGGGTATTTTGATATATATCAAAATATATCGCGTCATCACGCCTCCCCTGTAAGCACGTGAACTGACCCGCTGCCGTTTGCAATGCCATATTCGCGAGATACAAGTTTAATGAGAACACACGAGGTATAAACGACAGTTTGGATCACTTTGTAATAGAGTTAAAATTGCTGTAGCGAGAAACTTTTAACTGCCGGGTCTTAGCTAACATTAAATAAACCCGTGGACATCGCAACATCACACAAGAGAGCGGCACACGTGAAGTGACTGAACGCAGCAGGAGTGACCACTTTGATGAATCAAACCTGTTCAAAAAACACATTACACAATTGATAACATACGAAAACAATATGAAACCGATTGTGGATTTGCATACAGCCACTTAATCTTTGTGACGGCACGAGACTTCAGGTCACGTGTCTGCAAAAGAACCTCATTGAGGTAACTATTTTTACTGGCGGTGGCTCAGGGGAGAGAGGTTTTATTCCTCGCATCCCCGTTATACCCTCTGATCTCCCATTTCAATTCAAACGCCTACAATTTCCACTAAGGCTCTGCTTCGCAATGACAATAAGTCTCAGGGACAGACCCTACAAAAGGTTGGCATTGATTTGAGGCAGGACTGCTTTTCACATGGCCAACTGTACGTTGCATGCTCAACAGTAAGCTCAGCACACAGCTTGGTCATATTACAACGGGAGGGGCGAACTGACAACGTGGTACACAAAGAGATCCTTAACAAATAATTATTGATTCATTTTCCCTCAGTTAAAAAAGGTTTACTTTTCTTCTTAATAAAAATTTTAAAGCAGTACTTCGGCGCTGCGAAGCGCGGGTATTTTGATATATGTGTCAATGTATGTATGTATGTATGTATGTCTAGATATATGTAGATATGTATATATATGTAGATGTGTATATGCATATATATATGTATATATGTACATATATATATATATGTAGATATGTATATATATATATGTGTATATATATGTAGATATGTATATATATGTAGATATGTAAATATATATGTATATATATGTGTCTGTGTATATATATATATCTGTCAAATAAGATTTTTTTTCTCCCTAAATAATAAAAACCATCATTTAAAAACTGCATTTTGTGTTTACGTGTGTTATATTTGACTAATGGTTAAATGTGTTTGATGATCAGAAACATTTTGTGTGACAAACATGCAAAAGAATAAGAAATCAGGAAGGGGGCAATATGTATGTATATATATATATATATATATATATATATATATATATATATATATATATATATATATATAAATATGTGGATGTGTATATGTATATATATATATATGTAGATATGTGTATATGTAGATATGTATATATATGTATATGTATATATATGTTTATGTGTGTGTATATTATATATATATAAAAGACAGCAACACTCATAACAATGACAACATAATTACTGTACGTTATTTTTAAAATGTTTCCTTTTCTTTTTCATAACCTCTTTAACACACTACTTCTCCGCTGCAAAGCGCGGGTATTTTGCTAGTATATATATATATATATATATATATATATCTATAATAATAAAAGGCAAAGCCCTCACTGACTGACTGACCGACTCACTCACTGACTGACTCATCACTAATTCTCCAACTTCCCGTGTAGGTGGAAGGCTGAAATTTGGCAGGCTCATTCCTTACAGCTTACTTACAAAAGTTAGGCAGGTTTCATTTCGAAATTCAAAGCGTAATGGTCATAACTGGAACATATTTTTTGTCCATACACTGTAATGGAGGAGGCGGAGTCACGTATCGCGTCATCACGCCTCCTACGTAATCACGTGAACTAAAAACAAGGAAGACATTTACAGCACGAGTCACACGCGGGAACGAAGGTAAATGACGTTAATTTTTGACTGTCTTTTAATACTGTGTAAGCATACATATTAACACATGTGCAATTAAACGTGTGCATTTACGGGGTGATTTCTCAGGCTTAAAAGCTCACCTTTTATCAAACGCGGGAACAAAGGTAACTGACGTTGTTCACTGTCTTTTAATACTGTGTAACCATACATATTAACACATGTGCAATTAAACGTGTGCATTTACGGGGTGATTTCTCAGGCTTAAAAGCTCGCCTTTTACTAAAAAGGTAAATGCAAAACTATTTTCAATCAGTTTATTGAAACGCTCCCGTTAAGGATTGCAATAACATATTCGCGAGATAAAAGAACGAAGTAGGGGGAAATGGAGGAACAGCCGCACACAGCGAAGAGCAAAAAATTAATTAAACAATTGAGAACGGAGCGAGTTAAGCATACAAGCATGTTCATAAGGGAAACAAAGCACGGTGTAAAACGTAAGTTTAAATTAAGTTTATAGAAACGCTCCCGCGGCGGATTGCAATAACATATTCGCGAGATAAAAGTTTAATGAGAAGACACGAGGTATAAACGAACCACACGCCGTGGCGCAACGTTAGGGGCAACAGTTTCAACCATTCTATGATCTGCTTCTCGCAACTGAAAGACGGCACATGGTGGATGTTAGCCGACTTGCTGACCGCAATGTTAGGGGCTTCAACTATGGCGCTGACGCCACATCTCAGTGCCAACACTTTGCAGACTGTACTTAAAAGACACGCCCTCCTCACTGGACAGTTAAAAACACCAATCAAACTAACGATGACATCAAGTATTACCCAATCAAAAGTAGGAAAGGAGGCATCTTCATAAAATGCGTGTGGGATGATTTGCATGAGACGCTGCTTTAAAAAAAAAATGATAAAAAAAATACGGGATAAATCCCGTCCAGTATTGATTCAAAACGGGACGCGCAATTTCATTCTCAAACGCGCCACGATTCCGTATTTTAAAGGACGGGTGGCAACCCTACAGTGCCAGGTAACCACCCATACAATCAGATTGTGATTCAGACTAGGAATGCAATGAATGTAATTACCCCGATCTACATACAAGGCGAAAGTCTTGCAACATTCAAAGATGATGGTTTGGGATAAGTACACCATACAACATAAAAGAGCTTATGAAGCCTTGAACCGAAAAAAGCAACATCTCAGAGATCGTAAAAAAAAAAATAGGAGGTAATGTCGTTTTACTCGCTGTAGATTTTAGTCAAACATTACCAGTTATTCCACGAGGGAGACCAGCAGATGAACTCAACGCGTGTTTAAAATCCATGCTTCTTCCACGCTCGGTTATATGTCGCGTGTTCTCCGGTAGGTGCACCAAAAAATGTATACATTTAAGCATGTAATGGGCAAACAAAAAATGAGGTATACCCGAAGGCACTGCAGTAGTACTTAATGTAACTTTACTTCTTAAATGTTAATGTTTTACTGTTTAATAATTTATACGCTTCTTATATGTTGTTCAAATTCTTTTATCAAAATACCACTGACAGCGCAATGCACGATAACATGGAGTGAATACACCATACGCATCCGCCCACGGCTGCCCTGCTGTGCGCAGATAGGAGTTGATTCTACAATAAAATAAAATAAAGATAAAAAGAGTAAAACAATCATCACCCATAAAGCGTGTGTGTGTGTATATATGTGTATATATATATGTTGATATGTGGATGTGTACATGTATATATATATATATATATATATATATATATATATATATATATATATATATATATATGTAGATATGTATATATATATATATATATGTGTATATGTATATGTATATATATGTTTATATGTGTGTGTGTGTATTTTATATATATAAAACACAGCAACACTCATAACAATGACAACACAATTACATTGACAATCATGTTACGTTATTTTTAAAATGTTTCCTTTTTTTTCATAACCTCTTTAACACACTACTTCTCCGCTGCGAAGCGCGGGTATTTTGCTAGTATATATATATATATATACAGTGATCCCTCGCTATATCGCGCTTCCCCTTTCGCGGCTTCACTCTATCGCGGATTTTATATGTAAGCATATTTAAATATATATCGCAGATTTTTTGCTGGTTCGCGGATTTCTGGTACATGCTTCCTCAGTTGGTTTGCCTAGTTGATTTCATACAAGGGACGCTATTGGCAGATGGCTGAGAAGCTACCCAACGTACTTTTCTCTCTCTCTCTCTCTTGCGCTGACTTTTTCTGATCCTGACGTAGGGGGATTGAGCAGGGGGGCTGTTCGCACACCTAGACGATACGGACGCTCGTCTAAAAATGCTGAAAGATTATCTTCACGTTGGCTACCTTCTGTGCGGCTGCTTCGTGAACCGACATGCTGCATAGTGCTTCGCATACTTAAAAGCACAAAGGGCACGTATTGATTTTTTATCTGTCTCTCTCTCTCTCTGCTCCTGATGGAGGGGGTGTGAGCTGCCGCCTTCAACAGCTTTGTGCCGCGGTGCTTCGCATACTTAAAAGCAAACAGCCCTATTGATTTGTTTGCTCCTTTGAAGAGGAAGATATGTTTGCATTCTTTTAATTGTGAGACTGAACTGTCATCTCTGTCTTGTCATGGAGCACAGTTTAAACTTTTGAAAAAGAGACAAATGTTTGTTTGCAGTGTTTGAATAACGTCCCTGTCTCTCTACAACCTCCTGTGTCTCTGCGCAAATCTGTGACTCAAGCATGACAATATAAAAATAACCATATAAACATATGGTTTCTACTTCACGGATTTTCTTATTTCGCGGGTGGCTCTGAAACGCAACCCCCGCGATGGATGGATGGATGGATGGATGGATGGATGGATGGATGGATAGATAGAGATGTGCAATTAAACATGTGCATTTACGGGGTGATTTCTCAGGCTTAAAGCTCGAAGTGATCACTCGAGTGAAGGCAGCTTCACAAAAAAAACAGATCCTTAACAAACTGTTATTGGTATATTTTACCTCAATTTTAAAAGGTTTTCTTTTCTTCTTAATAAAAATTTAAAAGCAGAACTTCGCCGGTGCGAACTGCGGGGATTTGAGCGACTGACGCATGCAGACATATTCATGAGTGCAGGTACTTCGGAAAGAAAGCACCGTGTAAACCTAAAGTTTAAGTTAAGTTCATAGACCCACAAAAGGTTGCCATTGATTTCAGGCAAGATTGCTTTTCTCCTGTACAAGTATACGTTGCATTCTCAAGAGCGTGCTTGCACGGCTTGGTCATATTACAACCGGAGTGCTGAACTGACAACGTGATATACAAACAGAACAATCGTAAAAACAGGATTAAATAAAAAGGCTGCTTCTGTTGGCAAAGCAACGAAAAAGGAAGACCTTATATGACGTTCGTTTATAAAACAGCGGAGAGGCTGTGTGAAGTCAGCTTCACAAAAAAACAGATCCTTAACAAATTGTTATTGGTAGATTTTCACTCAATTTAAAAAGGTTTTCTTCTTAATAAAAATTTAAAAGCAGTACTTCGCCGCTGCAAAGCACGGGTATGTATATATATATATATATATATATATAGATAGATATATGAGATATATGTGTATGTATGTAGATATGTAGATATGTATATATGTGTATATATATGTAGATATGTAAATATGTGTCTGTATGTGTATATATATATATATATATATATATATATATATATATATATATATATATATATATATATATATATGTGTGTGTGTGTGTGTGTGTGTATGTATGTGTGTATATGTATGTGTATATATATGTTGATATATGTATATATATGTGGATGTGTATATGTATATATATATATATGTATATATGTAGATATGTGTATATGTAGATATGTATATATAAGTATATATGTTTATGTATATATATGTTTACATAACCTCTTTAACACACTACTTCTCCGCTGCGAAGCGCGGGTATTTTGCTAGTACTAGAATAAAATTCAACTTTTTAAGTCAATATCTTATCAGGGTCAACATTTCAAAAGTTTGTTACTTACCTGCTGTTGAAGACGGTGCTTATCATCTTCCAGCTGTTTAGCCTTTAACCTCTCCAACTCAACTTGATGGGCACAATCTTCCCGAATTCGTCTGCTGGTGTCCTGTAACTCTCTCATTCCACGCTCATGGTCAGATTGCATTTCCTTCCTCATTTTCTTCAGCTTCAGAAAAAAAGATAATAATGGTAAAAATAATGTGTATTTAACCTTTAATATAAAAACATTTTATTTTGTATTATCTAACAAACATAAAAAACAACACACTGTGTAAGTACAGTTAAATTAAAGTTCTCTTCCAGAAATATGTATTTACTCATTTTCTAAATCCTCTTATTCAAATAGGAGTAGTGGTGCACTGACTCTACGTATAATTTCCATAGCCAGAACCAACTTGCTGAATGCTTTTTCATAATGATGTACAGTATATGCTTAATTTAGATGCAAAAGAAAATTTGATTATGCAACCTTACATTACTTGACAACCACCAAGCTGAACAAATAATTGTCATGTTCTTTTAAAACAAAACAAATTTAGTACATTTCTAAACAAATTTAGTACATCGTTTACACTTTTATTCTCAAAAACAGTATTCAGCTAAATAGCAGCAACAGTAATTATATATTTCATACACAAAAATATTTAAAATGATCAAAATTAGCAGGTGAAATAAAATATAAATTTAAAGGCAAATAAAAAATACAGGAGTAAATGATCCTATTTGCAATTAAAAGTTCCATATCAGAAACAAACTAAAACATACTATTTTCAAATATTAAAGGAGAGACTATGTAGCCAAGTAGTCCATGGTAAAAAGGTATAATCATACTTCACACTGCCTCTAGAGGATGACTGATCAGAAATATGGATGCTGGTTTATACCAAGGGATTTTGGTTGTGACTGTTCAAAGACAGTTAAGATGGTGTCTGTGCTGAAAATATAATGTACCTCTTTATACACTTTACAAAAGGACTACCAGTGATAGAAATGCTGAATTCAAAAAATGACATTTCATTGTCAGTTCTCTATACTTGACTGTGCCTTCCAAACTTGGAAGCACTGTAATCATCAATGAGCACATTGAAAATTGAAAAAACAGAAAGCTTTATGTTTGGATAAGATGTTGAACTTCATTTAGACCTATTAACACTCATCTGCACATAAATACAATGAGAGCACAAATGTATAATTCATTGATGTCTGAAGTTCTGTATTTATGCCATTTCTGGCCAATAAAGATATTGAAGACTGGCCATATTATGTACCTGTACCAAGGACAAAAACGTTTCTCACATTTTCTATTCAATAGTTGGCTCCTTTCTATCAAGTAATAACTGGTAATTGTTAAAAAGAGACACCCTGCTTAATAACACATAAAAATGAGATAAATTTAGCAGAAAAGGTTTATTTTATGTATTATATAAACATGCATTCAAAATCCATTTTTATGGTAAGTCAAAAACTCTTTCTTTACATTATAATTTTTTTTAAATCCGTTTGTTTAGGAAAAGCAACATACCAATTACATGAGTAGCTATTCCAGAGGGCCCAAGTACCAGACATACTCTGGTATCCTCATGCCATCATTAACATACATGTGGGATGATGAATTAGAAGCCTCCCAGTCTTGTGCAATATTAGAAACACATGAAACTGTTATTCCTACAAATCCTCAAGTCTATATGATAGCAATTATATTCTTATCAAGGCTATCACCTGTACATATAGCTGGAAAATCTTGTATCTATAGCTACGTCCAGCATCCTCTGTTAGTCTTTATCTAAGTAGCAGCTCATCATTGTTAAATAATTCCTAGCTGTTAGTTTAGTTCAATAGTGTTGCGAGTACAAGCTTTCTGGCTGGGGTAAGTGGAGTTTCCAGCTTTTATTTCTTCTTGACAAAATGTTTTTCATATGTCTTGTTACAGTGCCTCTAGATGGAAAGTGGTATTCTACTTCAAATAACAGATTAGCAGCTTTTGCTGTCAATCATGCTGATTGGCACCATGTCTTGCGCTATCGTTGTACATTGCAGCACCTCTGCTGAAATGAGAGGTGCTGTAGTCTGGCCTGGCAAGGGACAATATGAACAGTTTTTTGTAAATTTTAAATCATCATAATCGGTTTAACAGCAATTTTCCAGGGGTACCCAGCAAGGCCTTACTGAAATTTTTAAAGAATAATTATATTTACAAAAAGCACCAAAGTGAGGGAAAGTGCTTAGTAGTTTAGAGTTATGCACTACAAGTAAAGTAAGTGTGTAGATTATTGGATTCAAATTAAATTTTCACTCATAAAAAATGTAAATAATCCCATGTTTAGACATCTGCATACGAATGTGTATTTGTCAAAAAAAACTATCTTGGGAGTATAGGCAGGCAGCATGGTGTAGTGGTTAAGGTTTTGGACTTCAAACACAGATTATGGGTTCAAATCCTGCTACTGATACTAAGAAAGAGCAAGTCACTTCATCTGCCTGTGCTCTAATTAGAAAAACAAATGAAATGTAACCAATTGTATTCCAAACATTGTAATGATTTGGATAAAAATGTCAGCCAAATAAGAAAATGTAATTATCCAAACCATCTAAGAAAATCCCAATTAAAAATAAATACAGATAGAGTAGAGAGAGAGAGAGAAAATATATTCACGAAAAATTTTAGCTCACTTCTGCTACCTACAAGTGACAAAGCTGGTTTAATTCGTAATAATTATACCATTTCATTTGGCAGTGTAAATTATCAAATATCTGCATATCATTTATAAAGAAAGGAAAACATTAAATACTAAAATTAAAGCAAGTGACTGAATTAATACAAAGATTAACAAAATGTCAAAGTGTATTAGAAAATGTGTTAAGTTGGAGTCTGCATGTATAAAGAAAGATATGGTAAGTAACATACAGTGAAAGAAATATTAAATGTCACTAAGCACAACAACGGGGTGCAGTCATATACTAGAGTCCCATGATATTTGCTCCATGACCAAAGCAGCATTGTTAGGAGTACAACCATGTTGTGTTTGAGGTTGGAGTCCCCCTATAAATTTCCTTCCTGATTCCCATTATTCCGTAAGAAAAAAAGTAACAGAACTCTATACTGAAGGTAGGTGGCTCTAGGGTGGGTAGGTCTATATGTAGAGTCTTATTAATGCCTGATCTCTTGTTCCTACATGAAACAGTAATAACTTGTGTCTGTAACAGCGCAATATTATACTTAAACGTGGAGTGACAACCAACATTGGTGTTAAATGGTCACCTATAACTGGTGATGTACAAATTATAAGTGTAAAAGCAAAGAGCAAAGGCTAGCTGGCATAGAGGTAGAGATGCAAATTAAAATAAGACAGTTAAGCTACAGTTTTGAAACAGCCGAGGAAAAAGGAGGGCAACTATCTCCTTCAGTAGGAACTTGGCCATTCCACACACAGCAAATTAGGATCATTACTTTAGGTTTTCACGTGGTTTAAATGTTCTTTCTTTATTCTCTGTGACAAAGTAATGAAGTCAAATAGAACATATACACAACCATCTGGTTTATTAAAAAAAAAAAAAAAACACAACTCCACACCAACCTCTAATTCAGAAAATGCAAGGTGCTGTTCTCTTTTTTCCAGATCAGCATAGGTTTTCTGAAGCTGTTCCTGGAGAGCAGTGTACTCTGCTACCTGTGGAATAAGTGAAATTAGTTGATAATTTTATATATAATAACATATACTGATTGAAACCATAATTCCAACACTCATTATTGGAGTGAAATTACAAAGATCACTTATAAAATAAAAAAAACAAATGAGAACAGGAAAACAATAACAACTGTGAATATTAACAGTGATCATGCAGTGTTTGAATATTTCATCAGACCATCTCTTGCAGCAATCACTTTTAAAAACCTTGGGCGCTTAGGATAGGTAGACTTTATTATCCCAGAGGGAATCTTGTCTACAGCAGGAAAGTACAAAAACAGAAGATATTGCTACAGAGATCCAATAAGTAAACAACGAAACAACATTTGACAACCAATGTTATTACATAAACACACATTCAAGATTAGTACAAAAATGAATAATTACTTTCAACAGTGCGCAAAACAATAACACAGAATTTAACATTTAATATTTAGCAGTATCCCTAATAGTAACTAAATTTAAAATGCTTATAGTTCTAGGAATAAAAGAGTTCTTAAACCTGTTGCTCTTTACCTTTGGAAACCTAAATCTGAGGCCTGGTGACAACAGCTAGAATTTATAGAAAAGAGGATTGTATCTGTCTGACAGAACCTTTCTAACTTGTTTGCAATATGTTTTAGTGATAGAGGTCTGCTGTAAACCAATAATTTTACTGCTAATTTTTATAATGTTGTTAAGATGATTTATATTCTTTTTGCCGAGGTTGCCAAACCAATACAAAAAAGCAAATGTAACAATGGATTCAATAAAGAACTTGTTAAAAGGTGTCATTATGGTTTTGTCTACTTTAAAATAATTGAGTTTCCTAAGAAAGAAAAGTAGTGACCCTTTTTACAAATTTGCTCCGTGTTAAGATCCAAGTTTAGTTTGTTATCAATGATGATTCCCAGATATTTGTATTGCTGTACTGTACAGTTAGGATACCTGGCTTCAATGACAATTTTAAAAAGTGAGCAACTGCAGTCTTCAATCATAGTGGTCTTTAATGGCTTAACATCTGGCACCTTCAACATACAAAGAGGAGTAAAGCAGGATTGAGTTCTTGCCTCCACACTGTTTGGGATGTTCTTCTCAGTTCTATCGAAGCACTCCTCTGGATCTCCTACTGAGGACATCTACCATTGCACAAGGTCAGACGGAAAGCTCTTCAAACTCTCCAGGCTAAGGGCTAAGACTAAGGTTCAGGTGAAATGCCAGCATGACTTTCTTTTCGTAAATAATGCAGCAATTACTGCTGACTCAGTCGATGACCTCCAACTACTTTTGGACTGCTTCAGTGGAGCTTGTTGTGACTTAAGTCTCACCATTAGTCTGACAAAAACACAGGTCATGGGGCAGGACGTGGACCATTTGCCCAACATCAAAATCTCCAATCATGAAATGGAGGTTGTCCATGAATTTGTATACCTGAGCTCAACCACCTCTAACTCCCTCTCCTTTGAAGCCAATTAAAGTAATGTATCGATGAAAACGCTACTACCATGTCCTGACTAAACAAAAGAGCGTGGAGCAAACCTCAGGTGAATCCTCAATATCTCTTGGCAGGACAAAGTCTGCAACAATGCTGTCCTTCAGAGGGCTGGGATCGGTAGCACATACATGCCGCCCCTGAAGCAAAGACGGATGCACCGACTTGGACATGTTGCTCAGATGGGTGTTGGCCGAATACTCAGGGACCTATTGTACGGAGAACTGGTAAATTGGAAAAGGCCTGCAGGACGACCACAGCTATGATTCAAAGATGTGTGTAAGAGAGAGCCATGAAGTCCTTAAACACAAACACAGACATATAAGAAATGATGCAAAAATGCAATTCAAAGAATCACTTGCCCAACAGACAGAGATAAAACGTCCAAGAAGAAAGGCTAAACAGCTTACAGAAAAACCGACAACAGACTTTATTCTCACCAAGTGCAGTAGTCTGCCAGGCCTGCTAAGTCATAACAGATGCTGCATTAGAAGTTGAACTGAGCAATCAACTCCATAGTCTCCTAAGACTGATGGGTATCTACCTACCATCTCTACTGTCTCCCCTTTAAATAAAGTTGAGACAGTGGATGGTGGGGAGCACCTGAAATCTACCACCATATCTTTTGTCTTAGAAATATTTAGTCGTAAATTGGAGTGGTCACATCATTGTACAAATTCATCGACCATAGGTCCATAGCGGTCTTCCTTATCTTGTAAAAGACTCACAAGGACAGAGTGGTCTGCAAATTTCAGGATATGTCTATTCTTGTGTGAACTCCTGCAGTCATTTGTATATAAGACAAACAAAAGAGGAGCTAGGCAGCACCAACATATGTGCTTAAGCTATTAGAAAAACAGCAATTAACACCCAACTCTTTGTGCTATGTTTGTTAAAAAGTCCAGAATCCATCCCACCAAGCTAGGGTCCAAACAGAACAGATCAATCAGTTTGTCAACTAAAATGTGGGACTGGATCATGTTAAAAGATGAAAAAAAAAGTCTATAAATGGCAATCTTGCGTTGTTTTTTGATCCTTCTAATTGCTCATACTGTAAAGTGTTGCTGTGTTACCCTCTATACCATTCTTTGCACTGTATACAAACTGGTAAAGGTGCAGAAGGGACTCAGTTTTGTTAAATAGTTGTCTCTTAATTAACTTTTCAATAAGTGATAATAAGCCTCTAAATTGTTGCAATTGTTGGATGCTATCCCTTTTCTGCAGAAGGACCTGATGAAGTTACAAGGTTTTGTTAGGGAAAAGATCGTGTCTCCATATGTTGAAATCCAGGGCATCCTTAAGGTTCTTTATGGTGTGTTCAGAATTCTCTTTGCCTAATTGCGGTGATGGGAACACAGTGACAACAACAGACAAACAACAACTCTGGATGCCTAAAAGCATGTTCTGCTTTCTTTCAAAAGAGAGCCAGAACCCCAAAGAAAGTGGTGCTACCCAAGAAGATCTCCAGCAGAGGAAATAAAAACCAATTCCATACTGTATAAGCAAAATAATTCAAACAAATAAAACATCTTTTAGTCATAATTCTGCAATGAGTAAAACTATTCCTCGTTTATTTCAAATGACAATATAAACACAATATTATGAAACCTATTTAATCCAGTTCACGGTCACGGGGAACCAAAGTCTATCCCAGCTATATCACATTCAAAAAATTACTGACTACAATAAGGTTATTAGTGGATATTACTAGGGGTAAGCAATAAATCGGTTGATCTAGCATACTCAATGAAGTTCTTCTTATGGCAAGGGTTTTTTTTTTTGTTTTTTTTTAATGTTTTGCTAGTTGCTTAAAATTACTAGAAGACTTGGAAACATTTAAATGTAAAATACAGTACATCTTATCAAAAAAACCAGTCAAATCTGCATTCAACAAAACCTGTGTGCAGCAAGTGAGTTTATCCCTTAAAAATACTGCCCAGAGTGCTACAGTTTGTAGTTCAATCTGGTGTGTCAATTCTGGCTCAGTACCACACTGTATTAAGAGATTTTGACAACACATGTCTGTTTAAAGTCATTTGAAACTGGGAGCAGGGACAGGAAATGTTGTGTCTGGTAGTGCATTTGCTTGGGTGGAACGATGAGTAAGAGTGAAAAAAACTACACCTTTATTGGTTTAAGCTTGAGAGGCGAGTACCTGCAAGTGAATCAATCCAAGTAGTGTCAACAAGCATTTTGACAAATAAGTAGCATTACTACGTGCACAATCAATCAATTATTACATCTGTTATTTATTTTAAAAACGTGCTTCATTATTAAAAGTATATATAAATATATGCCAAAACCATCAGAATTTCGAAATGTATTGTGATACTGATTTTTGGTCTTACCACCTCTACTCCTAGATATTACAGAGGTGTAACTTCACATGTGGTAAGCTAGTTGTCTCAACATGGAATATCAGATTGCAGAATTCATGGTAGTCAGACTTCCTCGAACTTTGTTTGAGCTTTGGGTACAGGCTCTAGTCTAGGATGGATTTTTTTTCATCTATTCTGGTACTGAACATTGCAAGATTTCCAAGGGGGATCACAGTGTTCTCAGTTTGCATGCTGTCCACTGCCAGGAAAAGTCTGACCGGCATTTGTGCTTCATTACCACAGAAATGTACATAACCATCATGAGGATTATAAAGAATATGTTTGAAAAGATAAGAACTAATAACACAGTGATCATCCAAAAGCCAATAATTGTTAAGTGCGGAATTTCAATGTCTTTAAAAGACAGTTTAGAATTTAACTAAGTGGACAGAAGAGAAGATACTTAATCTAAAGTGTATTCTAATCTGGAACAGAGTAAGGCCCTGGTAAAACAAGCAGTTGTTACTCAATGTACTGTGATTGTGACATGCACATTAGGAAGGTGTTCTGAAAATGGATCAATAGATGGAAAATCATAAAGGCAAAGAATGTAATTATTTTCTGATCTACATAATTCTGAAATTTTTGGGCCCAAGTGAAGTACACTGGATATATAACTGAAAATTGACGGAAATACTCACTGCGTTTTTATGATTTTCAACTACGTAAGTGATGGATTCATATATAATACAGTTTGGTCACAGAGGTTTTTTGGTTGTCAAGTTTATCCAACAATATTTCAGTCCTGTTTGCTTTAGGAATAGTTAAACTACCACTCTATTTCTCGCATATACAACTTACTATTAAATTTTATTATGGCCATTGCTCAAACAGTAATAAAAGTTCTACCATTCCAAGATGTTGATGTTCAAAAGAGTTTTTTTTTTTTTTTTTTAAATAAAGTGTTTACCACTACAGACACGGAATAAAACAAAAATATAATACAGAATCTATCCCTGTGTAATTTTACATAATTTGATAATTCTATTTCAGCTCTGTCATGATACAGAAGAACTCCCAACAATAATTAAATATGGTGACATAACTTACTTTTTTCTTTACAAGTGCTTCTCTCTCACGCTCTCTTTTATTCCATTCTTCGGCTAAGGCTTGCAGGTAAGCAAGTTCCTTCTGTTTTACCTGTTAAAATTATAAAAATGACAAAACTACAACCAATTAATGCAAATTATAACTAAAATATTATTTACTTTTGTAAAATGCACCTGAATGTTCATCATGTTCAGCCTGAAGTTATTTTGGATATCAATTATCAGGTTAAAAATAAACATTGCAAGTTAATTTAATATGATTTAAGTATGGAATGCATTAAAACAATATTCTATTTTCCATGTACGTTATGTGAAACACATTAATATAATAATCTATTTTTTGAATATAGGGTGTTATAAGATAAATTACTTTATGAACACAAATGCATGCAAGAAAAAAAAATACTATTAAATGTGTATTGGAAATGTTAATCATTCAACAGTCACACCATCCATGAAATGTTGAAGTATCATTTTAAAATTATATTTTTCACTCTAGTCATTAGTAACTGTGGCATTCCTTAGAGAATGGCTTTACTTAAAATCATAATACAAAACAAAATTATATACTAGATGGAAAACAACTTTAAATCAGAGCAACAAAAATCTATACAAAGTATGGTGGAGATGACAGCTAAATTTACATTGCAGGATTTGCACACGCACGCACGCAAGACTATACATATACAGATACACAAACGCACATATTAATTCCAATGATAGTTCTTTGAAATGAAAAAATAGAAATTCGGCAGAAAGTAAACAATAATGTTAACAGCTAAAGTGTCTATTATGGAATGAACTAAATTAGATTTCATACCATCTGTTCCAGCTACAAAACCATAATTCAAAAATTATTTTAATTCAATAATAGTGACTATAAAAGCTGAAGAAAGAAAAACTGCTCAAAACAATTTCTTTTTCTGGATCAGAGCTACGGTATGTTTCACAATAAAACTAACAATTTCTGGGCCTTTTTTTATTCCAGCTTTACTGTACTTTTGAGCACCATCACCAATTTTGATGTTATTTAATAACATCCATACATTTCTTTCACCTTAAAAACAAAAATCTAGCAAAGATCGTGCTTAAAGTGTCTTTGAGTAGTTCTTCGATGCTCGTATTCCTACTTAATCTGCATAATAGAAAGAAAATTGTATGACAAAACTGTAAATAATAATAAACACATACAAAATGGCAGTATCAAATAAATATTCAGAAATATGCAAAGCGTTCAGTGTTTTAGATTTTACCTTTGGCAACCTGAACTGCTAACAAATTTTCATGTTCCATTTGGCAAAAAAAATATATATTTTTTATAGTTCCCTAATGAATGTGCCTTTAGTTAATCTAAACAGGTGTATAGAATTAAAAATAATAATAAAATGAATTAGCAGACCTGATTTTCAAACAAATCCTCTTGCATTTCCTTCCATTTTTCTAGCTCTAAAGCTGCTTTGTACTCCAGTGTCTCCCGTGGTTCTGATATTGGAATATGAGGTGGCTGAGAGGATTTTGACTGCCCAGCACATACACTCTGCATTTAAAAAACAAACATGTACATTAATTTGGAGAATATAAAGATCACAAGTCAAAGTATAATATTTAAGGCTGAACAATTTATCATAACTAGACTTTTAATCCATCACCTAGCCTATGATTTAATTTTAAAATGCTGGCTGCAACAGAGGATTTATAATATCTAAAACAATTCTTAGTTTTTAATGATTTAATTTAATTACATAATCTCACCTGTAGCTAACTTAAAACCAGTAAATGGTACTTTGAAAGATAAGATATTTTCTGTTCATTTTTTTACACTGAATACTGTGGTAAAATAAAAACCATTAGGTTGCATCTAATCTCATGTTTTTGTCTTTGAGCTTATTTTCAAAAAGGACTTACAATTTAAATGCTTAGAAACTTCAGCAAAAACTATTATTACAAGGACAAAATGTATTTCTATGTGGGAAAACTATGCTGAATATTTTATTTACAAATGATTCCTTATGAAGGAATGGTTAATTTTGAAAGGTCAAAATAATGGCATTCAATATTGTACTTAAGCTGATGTCACATTTTTCCACTTTTAGTTTTGGGGTAAGTCAGAGTTGTCAGCTGCAGCTACTGATCTTGTTGCTGGACCATGCCAATTTAAAAAAACTGAAAACTTTTAGCTGCATCACATTTACCGACTGAGTGACAATCGTCCAGCACAGACATGGGTGTTCTGCCCCTGCTAACATTATTTTGTTCCTTAAGTTGAAATCCACCCTGAAAGGTCACAGATTTTAAACAACAGAAAATTCACCATGGGACCTAGGTGACATTACACAAAAAAAGTTCCATGAAGCAATACAGGAATTTAAAAAAAACAGGCAAGCAGTGCATAGTGTGGCACAATGCTGCAGTGTACCTGGTAGGCTAGAGTAACACACAAGGTTTTAGAATTACCTGTTATTTTCTTCAGAACCCTTTTGGTACTAGTAGAGAAATCAGAAAGCTCGTATCAATACCGAAGTAAAAAGTTTAGTACTAATCTAACACTAATACACACCCACACTGTATATGTGCATATAATTAAAAAAGCACATAGGCCTCTTATAATCGATCTTGTTGCTTTTACATTACCATCATTTATATAAGGATTAAGTATAGTTTAAAGCCTGACCTAGAAATTTTATCAGTTTTTTCACACATATATAAAATCAGCCACTGGCTATGGAGGGACATGGCTATGGGGGGACATAGGGTAAAATGACCCACAAAGCCTGAAGTGATTCTAAAGAAATGCCATGCTCATAAAATTGGGTTGACGAGGCTATATTAGTTGTGTTTAGGTCTATATATTGCTACAGGCTACTTAAGGTGGAATTGAAGTTGACGTATCAGTTGACCAGTGTCAGTGAGTGCAAAAATCATAATCTTACAAAATCAGCCCCATAAACATAAAAATTAAATTCACGTCCGTGGAATAAACTGATCAGCCCAATATGATAACAAAACATGATGACTGAAATATTCCTTTTTAACAATTAACTTGCTTTTCTTGTTTTAAAGTTTTATATTTTAATTGTTTAGGGATTCATTCAAAGTCTAGTGTTACAGTCAAGAAGCTGTGTTGATTGTATAGTTTTAGTATGCCTTCTGTGCATCTCATATGGTACTCTAGTTAGAGTATCATTATTTTGTTATTGTTTTGGTTGTTGTTTTTATGTTATATAAAAAAAAAAACTAAAAAAAAAAAGTTTTAATAAATGTTTCAAGATACGAATTTACATTGATCTTGTTGTTATTCCAAAAAGCACAAAATATTTCCTAGAAATCTAAAATAAACTAAAAGTAGCCTAAAATGCCTTTTAAAGAGTTATCAACACAACCACCCTATTGCAGACAGAAGACCAGGCTCCTCAAATGTGAAAGATTGTAATGTTTCATTTAAATAAAAACAATTTTGTCTAATGACGAATCTTTTAATACCAATGATGATTCTTTAAGGTCAAAGAGTAGATGTTGTCAATAGTAATTTGTTGATGTCAACCAAAATGAAATTATTAGTATTATTTATTATTATTACTATTACCATTATTTTTCACAAATTAAAAAAATCACTAGTTTCGTATGTAATATTTAACATATTACCTCTGAAGACTCAGAAACAAAGACATTTTGTGTTTTAACTAAACCAAAGTCTTTTATGGTCATAAAGTACAGAAGCTCAGCTATTTGCACACTGGGTCTATAAGAAAAGGAAAAAATAAGCAAATTAAAAAAATTTCTGAATAGTAATGCAAGCATGTTTATCAAGTACATTTAACATAGCAATTCCCATTTACCTATAAAACATGTACCACAATGTAAGTAAAGCCTTTATTATAAAAGCTATTCAAGTACAAAAAAAGCTCCTTAGCTATCAACAGGGGTACTCTGCTGCCATCTAGTGAAACATCAGACTTTAGGGCATAACTTTGAAAACTGCTCAAGATAAATAAAGTAACACGGAAAACAGAATCACATTAAATGTATTAAAATTTCTCATCTCATAAAAAAAATTATAATCACAGAAAGAAAAATGCTTAGTGACAAATGTGTAATTGAGTTAATTTTTTAAACTAAATACACCAAGATTCATTAAACTTTACTGTATGTATGGATTTTAAATTTAATATGAAGAGGTACATTTTTTATTGATTATAAATGATAAGTAAAGGCAGAAATACACTGCTCAAAAAATGAAAGGAACACTTAAATCACATATTGGATATTGGTGAGCAAAATATTCAAGTGGAAAAAATTTACTGAGTAATAGTGTAATTTGTTGCAAACAAATGATGTAACAATGGTCAATGGAAACTAAAATCACCAACTACTGAGGACTGGATTCAACATCACACCAAAAATCAACGACAACAATTGAAATCACAGGCTGATTTACTTTGCGTGAATTTCATCATGACAACTCATAATGCGACTCTGTATGGCATATGGCCACCAGGTGCTTGTATGTACTCCCAACAACGTCTGGGCATTCTCCTAATGAGATGGCAGATGGTGTCCTGGGGGAATTCCTCTGGGACCTGGATCAGGGCATCAGTGAGCTACTGGACAGTCAGTGGAATCACTTGGAGACACCGGATGCACTAATACATAACATACCAGAGGTTCTCAATTAGATTCAAAGACCTGGGGAACCTGTGGGCCAGTCAATGGCATCAACTCCTTCGTCATCCAGGAACTGCTTACACACATGGCCACATGAAGCTGGGTAATGTCCTGCACAAATAGGAACCCGGGCCCTCTGTACCAATGTAAGGTCTGACAATAGCTCTGAGGATTTCATCCCGGTACCTAACAGCAGTCAGGGTACCGTTGCCTAGCACATGGAGGTCTGTGCGACCTTCCAAGGATATGCCTCCACAGACCATCACTGATCCACCTCCAAACTGGTCATGCTGGACGATTCTGCAGGCTGCATGACGTTCACCATGGCATCTTCAGACTCTTTCGCGTCTGTCACATGTGCCAAGTATGAACCTGCTCTCATCTGTGAGAAGAATGGGGCACCAATGGCAAAGCTGTTAATTGTGGTATTGTCTGGCGAATGCCAACCATACTGCATGGTGATGGGCTGTGATCACGGATCCCACTAGAGGACACTGGACCCTCATGCCACCCTAATGGAGTCTGTTTCTGATAGTTTGGTCAAAACATGCACACCAGTAACCAGCTGGAGGTCATTTTGTAAGGCTCTGGCAGGGCTCCTCATGTTCCTCCTTGCACAAAGGAGCAGATACCAGTCCTGCTGCTGGGTTGATGCCCTTCCAACAACCCTGACCAGTTCTCCTCATGTAACGGCTCATCTCCTGGTGATTCCTCCATGCTCTTGAGACTGTGCTGGGAGACACAGCAAACCTTCTTGTGGCAGCATGTATGTATGTGCCATCCCAGAGCTGGATGACTTGTGCAACCTGAATTGGCTGCAAGTACCACCTCATGCTACCAGTAGTGACAAGAACCTTAGCAAAATGCAAAACCAGAGAAGAATCAGTCAGGTAGGATAAGGAGAGAGCAATTGTCTATTGCCACCACCTGCAAAAGCACTGACTTTTTAGGAGTTGTCTTGCTGTTGCCTCTCCAGTTGTCACATTCATTTGCACCAAAGCAGGTGAAGTTTTTTCACAATCGCTTATGCTTCCTTACTGGACAGATTGATATCCCTGAAGCTTAAATTATTTGGTGTTAGCCTGTGATGATTAAGTGTTCTCTTAATTTTCTGAGTATGTAAAAATCTACAAAAACCACACATACATAATTTTCTCTGGGTTACTCAATATGGAACTTTGTGGGTTCCAGTTTTGTATCTAATATCCCCACTGCCTGTCAAAAATATACGATAAATAATATATGCACATTCATTTTATATGTAAGAAATAATTTTGTGGAAAATAAATACCCTTTTGCTGATATTACAGGCACTCTCTCTGTGCAAGACTGCTTCCAGCACTGGTCACCAGAATGGCTTAAAAGTCTTTTTTTTTCTCCTGTAAGAACATTGGAGAGCTGAAGTTTTGAAACCCCCAAAAGAATATCTTTAGATGTTTTATCTTTGTGCCACAGCTCAACTAACAGAGGTGACCTAAAAGGAAACAAGAGAGAATGAATCATGAGGGGAAAAAAAAAAGGTAGTGATAGTGAACATGAATACTGATTTATATATAGCGCAACAATTACAAAAAAGGGAGTCTACATCACGATTTGGTTTAAAACCATTACACCATTAGTAAACAGTATATTGATATAAAAACCAGGCCCACAACCTAGCAGATCAAGGATCAGCACTACTTAGGCCAGTTTACTCCAAATGGGCACTCAGTCCTACTTTGGGAGCCTGAAAAGAAACCAGATATTGTCTAATACACTCTCTGTATACAATATGTACTAGAATTCTGTGCCTTAACAGCTTACACCAGACATTAAAAGAGTTGAAAATAGATTAAAGTATGTTTATGCTCTTGCAATGCATCTCATATTATTAAATGAAGTGCATTAGAGAAGTCCCAGACTTGTACTTATATTTAATAAGCAAACTGGCATGCTTTTCTAAAAAGTAAAGTGTTCAAAGTTGTATAAAATTATTCCTTACCACAGTTAGTTAAAGCTATTAAAACTAATGAATTGTCTTTTTAAGAAATGCAGGACTGACTGGCTGTGTATATACAACATACTTGCAATCTAAAATAGCATTACAGATTCACAAACAAAAGTAAAAAATTAAACAAATGAGAAAAAGACACACAAAAAAGAAGCTATTATTTATTATAATTTTTATTAATTAGTAAGGTCAGTGAGTGAGTTAATTGTATAGTGTAAAATGAATAATTACGGAAATAAATAAATACATACCTAAGGAAGGTATCTTGCAGTTGATGTGGCAAAGCGGCAAAATTAAATGCACAGTATGACTGAGGTAGGAATACTTCCATATTTTTTTGTATTTCGACTGGAGGATTTGTCATGATAGGTGCCGCACTTCCAAAAAAGGAATATGAATACCTTTTTAAAGGAGAAAAACACACAAAATGTTTTTGCAGATTTAAAGGTTATCACCTGAAAACAATTTTATATATACTGTATATATCAAACACTGTTTTCCATAGTACATAAGTAACACTGTAAACAGGGCCAAGTGATAAAATGGCAGTTATAATTATTAAATATTTTAAACTACTTAGCAATGATAACAACATGGTGGGTTATTTTTCACAATAAAGTTTTCTTAGTCTAGTGTGCTGTACGAGATGGGATTTTTATCACCACTTTAGCTAGAATTTTAAACCTTTTATTCCACCAACAGTGTCAAAATTGTGCTCTGCTCTGTAAAGGGAGGTTTTGTTATCTTTCTACTATAAAGAACATAAAGTATTATTTACTGTATTTTGCAATAAATTACCACTATCTGAAATCTACTTTTTATCCTAACTATTTTTAGCTGTATGGTCCACTTCAGTAGAAGATCTGCAAATTATTCTTTCCAAGAGACTCTTTTGGCCAAAGTGTGCCTGTGCATTACTGGAACAAGATAGTATTTCAAGCACAGGTGGCAACACTCATCCAGTGACACACAGTTTTAGTTGATTAATGATGTTGCATTGAAGTCCAATAAATATCTGAAACATGCTGGCATTCATACTGTTGGTTGTTACATCCAATGTAACTATTGAAATGTAAAACGGAGTATTAAGAAATAAATACAGTAATCACTGATATTGAATGATAAAATAGTTTTAATGGTTTATAATGCAACTGAACATGTTAATATCCAATTAAAACTACTTTTTATATCTTAAAGATAAAATCACCCAAGCCCATCATTCTACAACTATATCATGAAAAACTGCTACTTAGTAATATGTCATCAGTTTATATAGCAAAAAAACTATACTTTCAAATGAGCATTACCTTAACATACAATTGACAGGAAATCCAACATCCATATCTTTTATACTTCTTAAATCCAAAGCAAAGCAAAAATGATGAGCAGATGCTGGAATTGCAATCTTCAGTTCAGAACTTGAAACAGAACTATTGAAGGCAGTAGCATCAGCTTCTGATTGGAAGTGGGAAACATTTTCTGAAACATAGAAAGGACCTATTAAAATAATACTGGAAAATTGTTCAAATAATTAACATAACTGCACTGCTTGCAGTAAAATTCTCAGATCTTTAATTTTACAGAAGTAAAAAACTTGTGTGGGGAGCACTGTTTTAGGATTAAATTAACACATTTTTAATCACTAAAGCTTTTTACACATTTATGTATGACTAATGGCTTTTTATTACCAGTACTGAAACTGGACAACAGTCAATACAGTAATCAACTAAGGCTATGCCACTTAGACATTTTTTATTGGAAGTATGGGGTTAATTTAATTACACTTTTTTGCCAAATTATATGCACATGCAGATAATATAAATGCAGACTTGCAAACTGGCCTATTAATAAAACTATTAAAGTCAGAGAAATGGTGAATCATTATATCGGCAGATAATAGAGATGTGATATTGTTTTTAGTACGATATAAAAACAGCACATGCTTATTCAATGTATGTTCAACAGCTTATTAAGCTATTTCCTCTTTATTTTGTTTCTAAATATGACACATTTTCTTTTCCTTGCTTGCATTTTTACTTTTTTAGTTACAAAAACATTTAAAAGTTATTCAGTTAAAAGGTTAAATTAAGTCCTGTCAAGTAAATTTTAATTATTTTTTTATTTTAATATTTAGCAAAATACAACTGCAGAATTAAAATTAGAACCTAGACCCATATATTGTATACAGACAAGTCTAGTGGATACTCAATCATCTTTGGCACTTGCTCATTTTCTACAAATACTCAAGTGTAAATTATAATATACTTTTAAACATTAACAAACATTTTAATATTTTACTTAGGAGAAAAAAGTACAATTAAAACCACAAAAAAACTGTATATATACAGAATGGGAACCATTTCCCAAATTGTAAGAAAACAAATTCCAAAATGACACAGTAACAAATTTAAAAAGTGAAAGAACTAGAGACAAAACAAAATCCACTTTACAGTACTGTACATAAGGGAAATATGGAAGTTTAAACCATGGTAAATTTTTCCCCATTCATAGCTAAAGGATACAAGTTGAAAAGATACTCTAAAAATAAAATAACTATGTAGCTTAAGATGGTAGCATACACAACATTGTTGCAAACCTTATGTGTACTAAGAGGAATGATTTATTCAGAACAGTTGCCTAAAATTTACCTTCAGGTGTTGCCTGAAATGTTCGCTCCTTGTTCAGAGAATCTGCTCTCATCTGGTCAGAGTATTTACTGATTTCTTTTTTTGAATCTGAGAAACCAAAACCATATCAATAAACATAAATATGTTTATAAACCATAAAAATAAATAAAAGCAAAGAAACTTTGTTATAGAAAAATAAGTCATAAATAACATTTAAAGTTATTCATAGCAAGCAAGAATGGGGTGTAAAGGGGAATATCTCAGATTATAAGCAACCAAGAAAAATAAAGTTTAATGAATCTTTGTAAAATCTTTACTAGCACTTTTATCATTTTTAATAATCATAATGTAATAGAAGGACATTTGTTGGACCCCAATGTTTATGTGACAAACATTTTAAACAGAACTGGATATCTCTTGAAGTAGGTATAAAGAATAGCATTGGCATAATTCTCAGAAAGTCAAAGAATGTAATTTGGTTGTCTATTTTTAGGGTAAGATTTAATTTTATCTCTTCCTATACATGAGTGATCTGTTGTTCACATTTGTCATTGGCATGTCTGACTAAACAGGTGTCATAATTCACTAACACTCCTCATCAATAAACTGCCTGCGTTACAAGTGCATTTACATCTATGAAATACTTCCACCATAATATGGCCCTTGAAGCAACAATTAGAAAAGACAAGTTAGCCATGTAGTGGTAGTTTCTCCAAACCACTTGCTCTTTTTTTGGATTCCTCAACTGCCACCATATTAACTTTTTGATCTGTTTCTCTCTGTTTAATTAAATATTTAGTGCAAGTAGCAAAAAAAAAAAAAAAATTTTCCTAGCAGGGGAGCAGTGATGACAATGTTGGTGTACTTGTGTTAAAAAAAAAAAAGTGGTGGAGCTAAGAAGGGTAAGTGAGTGTGTTGCAGTTGTTAAGATGATTGTTGACAGAGGTTGACAAAAGAATTGAAGATAACGAGATTTACAACAAGTTGATGAAGATGGAATCTGTGGTGCTGAATAGGAATGTTTGAACCATGGCTTAAGGTTATGAAGGTGTCCACAGTGGCTATTGAAAGTAAGAGAATTCTGAAGTTTGGTGTTACAACTCCATGTTTAAGGAGGATGTAAAAAAGTTGGGGATATTTCAATTTTGTGATGTAAGGTACACAATAGGCTACTGGTCTGAGCAGGGGACTGGGACATGGTGAAAAATGTAACATTATCAATGGGATAGGGTGTGTATCACAACATCACTTCATTGTAGATGTTTTAGTGAGAGGCATGGAGAAATGCAAGAGGAAGCATGTACTGAGGGTTACAATTTTGAAAGCAATAAAGGACAGTGTGAGAAGTACGTTTGCTAAAGGAGCTTCTCCGGCATTGGTGTAAAATGTTTGATACTTGTATGAAGATAAGCAGTATGCAATATGGGAGTGACACATGGTCATTAAAGGCAAAACATGAAAGATAGAAAAAAAAAACCAGATAATTATCAGATGGATGTGTGGGCTATCATGGATGACAAAGGAAAATGAAGGAGTGGACAAAACGACTTAGCATAGAAGTTATGGGCACACACGTGCACCACGATGGATGTGGTGGGGATAAGGCCCCAACAGAGACCAATAAATCTGCAGTTGGGGGTGTCAGGTAAAATGAGAAGAATGGATCTCAAAATAATGCCCAAGACTGTAGTAAGAGAAGGAAAAAGAACTTTCAAGTAGCTAACTTAGATAAACCCAAAAAAAAGAGCAGTTAAACTGGTTATGACAATGAGGATAATTCTAAATATGAGTAGGAAACAATTAGGATGCTTTTTAAAACTCGTTCAAAACAAAATTTCACATTATTAGAATGGTAAAATTGGCTGTTTAGTTTCATCAATATAAGATAAACAACAAATTTTGCTGTTTATACATTCAATATTCTTTCTTTTTTGATTAAAAATGCGTTAACACATATGCAATAGACAAGATATTGGCCACAGGTGGGTTCTCCAGGCTTACATCAGAGTGCATTTAAAAAAAAAAAGACCTGGGTGGTGAATTAATTTTGCAAGACTACATTAATTAAACTTATTTTTTATATTTATATAGGAACTGAAGGCAACGGCCGAGTTTTAAGGACCACATTCAGCAAAGTCTGACGTTTCAGGTTGCGATAACTGCTGAAGAAGAAAGTGATGTGGTGTACCGTTAGATGGTAGGGGGAACATTTAAGGACTGCCAACTAACACAGTGGAGATTGGGAACATCAGAACAGGAGACAGATATCTGTAGCAAAAATAATACCAAGGCAGAAATCACCCTGGGATGTGCACTGTCTGAGATAGCTACCTTTAAATTAACACAGAAACGGACTGGACACAAGTTGGAGAAGAGATCTGGACTTCCATGTAAAGGTTAGTTAGTTTGGATCCTGTTAGTGAGTTGAACTTGTTTTCTTTTTTTGGGGATAGTGCATACAAATCTTCTGCTGAATATCTGGTGTGGTGTCTAACACATGGGACTAGTATTTCATAAAATGCAATAAAACAGAGCTGCATTTAACCATATTGTTTTTTTTTGTTTTCTCCCTGAACACAGCACAACAATTTTTTTTTGAAAATTCTTCCTTCCTGAAAAGTTTTGCTGATTGTGACAGGTACCTACTGGGTATGCACAAATATGGTTTTGGTTTTACTGCATCATGTAGGAACGCTGAGAAATAGACATTTATATGTTTACTGACAATAACGTATTTAGTCACATTTATGTTTCGCATAAGCTATTAAATTCAATAGAATTAAGTATTTTGCACCTGATTTTCTTTTGTATTCAATGTCTGGTGCATCACGTTGCAGTGTCCAACAGTAGTCAGCAAGCATTAACGGATTCCAGTTCCCCTGGTATTGTTTCTCCATTGTAGCAATGTCCTTGTGAAATCTTCCACCGTGTTCGTCACTGATAGCACTGAAATTTGCAGGGAAGAAGTCCAAGTGTGAGTGGAGGAAATTAATCTTGAGTGACATGTTGCATTTCATTGTCATTGTAGTTTGGGGCTCTGTAACTGCCCAGAAAATTGTCAACAATGTCTTTGAAGTCTTTCCAGGCAATTTTTTCCGGCCCAACTAACAGATCTTCAAACCGCTTGTCACTCATAACATGTCTGATCTGGGGGCCAACAAAAATGCCCTGTTCGATCTTGGCGTCAGTTATTCTTGGGAACATCGGTCTTAAATAACGAAAACCTTCACCTTCTTTGTTCAGTGCTTTCACAAAATTCTTCATGAGTCCCAGTTTCATATGAAGAGGAGGCAAAAATATCTTTGCAGGGTCGACAAGCGATTCATGTGCCACATTTTTCTGTCCTGGAACTAACTTTTTACGGAGTGGCCAGTTCTGTCCAGAATAGTGCGACTTTTTGGCACGGCTGTCCCATTCACAGATGAAACAACAGTACTTTGTATAGCCGAGCTGCAGTCCTAGTAACAGAGCAACAACTTTAAGATCTCCACAGATATTCCAGTTGTATCTGCTATACTGGACGTGCTTCAGCAACAGTTCCACATTCTCATACGTTTCTTTCATGTGTGCTGCATAGCCAACAGGTACTGAAGGATAAGCGTTGCCATTGTGTAGCAGAACAGCTTTCAGGCTTAACATTGAAGAATCAATGAATCACAACCCAAGGCCAAGAACAATCCTTCAATGTCACAACAGAAACAGAGACTGTTGACTTGTGCAAAAATGTGGTTATATCATGATGTCGGCCTCGAAACACAGAAATTTTCGTACCTGGTGACAGCAAACACCATTCCTGCAGTCTCGAACCCAGCAGCTCGGCTTTTGCTTTTGACAGACCCAAATCTCTAACCAAATAGTTCAATTCAGACTGTGTTATCAGATGTGGATCGCCTGATGAGCACAGTTCAAAATCCAGGTCAGTACCCTGTATTGCAGTTTCTTCATCTGGTTCGTCTAAGGTCCAATCCTCTGGTGGTTTCGGAATTGGAAGACTGTCGTCATGTGGCATGGGTCTCATTGCTGAAGGCAGATTAGGATATTCAATTGACTTCTGTTTTTGGCAGAGAAACCAGACACATTAGTCAAACAGAAGTAGCAGTCCAGCAGGTCTTTCTGTTCTCGCCATATCATCGAAAAGGCAAACGGCATCGTCTTTCGAGTGCCTCTGAGCCAGGCTCTCAGACCGACAGCAAATGTCGCACAGCAAATGTGAGGCGCCCATTCCTTGTCTTGATCACCAATTTTGCAGCCGAAATACAGATGATAAGCTTTCTTCACAAGAGCAGTCATCCAACGTCTCAGAGGTGCAAGTGTATATTCGCCACATATATAGCTGAATGTATTGTGGCTGTTACGACATTGACGAGACATATCGCCCGACACCAAAACGTCTATAGCATCAAGCTTATTTACTGTTATATTGCTACAGATACTATACTGATGCTATACATAGACACTGGCTATCTATATTAACCAAATGAGCAGGATCGGTGTATGCAAGCCACCTTTATAGCATGCTGAGACAGCGTCAAGCTTGTTCAGACCTGCCCAGCATGTCAACTTCCACAGAACAGCTTCCAACCTGGCCTGATTCCATGCCTGGACATGCCCAGGCTACACAAACCGTTGTTGATAAGTCACTTACTGGAGCAAAAATGTTTGGATACAAATATAAGAAAAAACTGAAGATTTCTCTGAAACGGTACGTGATGGGTAAATTTTAAAGTAATATTCGTGATCAGCACCCAAAAATCTATACGAAACACCCAACAGTGTTCAAGAAGCAAAAAATTTGTTGTACAGTGAAATTTGTTAGATGGGTTTTTTTCTTTAGTTCAGTTCTGGAAGCCCTTGTGGCAACAGGTTGTTGTTCCAATCAGTTTTACAATCAGTGACTCATTTTCCACCAACTGGTCTCATTGTTTAATCTGATGTTCTTTTTGTCTTCTTCTATTCTGTATTCCAAAAATTACAACAGTATTAAGATTTATGTTTACAAGCAAATTATAATCCTTTGTATTCTTGCTATAGTTATAAATGCTTAACTCTTTTTATAATTTTCCTAATAATTCACATTTTTTATGCCATTTGAAACTCCTTATAAATTGACATCTTATAAAGAAACAAAAATCAACTAAAAATAGTGAATACTGTACAGCTATTTAATAATAAATGCCACTAAAGACTGGGAATCTTAACAAGCAACTTAATTAAAATGAAGCACAAAAAAGCTGTCTGAATAATAATTGTATCAGTCAGCATAAATTAATTAGGAAAAATTGATGGAACAAAAACCTGCAGATACTGGACCCATCAGCAATACACTTTGATGGTCCCAACAGTAGTATATGGTGTGTCATATTTATATATGACCAGTAACATAGCAGTATGCAAGTTCATTAAATGAAGTATAGTAATGAAGAATGGTGCCCTAAGTAAACACCAGTGCCCGTGTCTAAGAAGTGGTGAAGAGGACATCATCCATACAGTTTTCTGCTTGGATATTAATAATGTTCACTTATGTTCCTGTTCATTCATTGTGTTTACTCATTGTGAATCTTCTTCACATGTCAACGTTTGACAAAGTTAGTGAAGCATTTGTTAACAATGGCAAGAAAGTAAGATAGAATGCTTCATGGTGGTAGTTTTATATCAGTTCCTCTTGGATCCAAGTTTACTGCATGTGGATGTTGAGCAGTTGCTTAGGTGTTAAAACATAAACACCTATATAAATGAACTGACATAACTTAGCAATTTAAAGGTGACTTGACTTGTGCTTGTAGATAACAGGTGGTCCATAGAATACACTTTGAGAATCACTGATAGCAGTTTCTTGGCTGGTTAACATAAATAAACTCATTCAAAGACCATCATTAGAGCAATTGATCATTACCTATTGTCTGCAGACATATGATACTTAGTTAACTGAGGTTGGTAAACCTAGCATTTCTTTATATTTTGCCACCCTTCACAAAATCACTGGTACCAATGGTACTACTGTGAGAGAAAGTTTAAGTTTTATATGCCTTTTATTTTGAGCCAATGTAGCTTCCAGATTTCAGTGCTAGACTGGCCCATTTAAGAGTGTTGTGTTGTTGTTGTTGGTTTTATTGTTGTTCATGATTACAGCAGGTATAACAGTTTCACAGTGAATCAGTCCTGTTCATGAATGACAATGTTGACAAAAAAAAGCATAACAATAAATGCAATTCTACTTTTAGTGCAATATTGATAGAAATACATGTTAAAATTATTATTATTATGCATTGTGACGGACAGCCATGTCCATTACCTAGCCGGGACGTCAACGAAGTGGAAGGTTCAGAGGAGAGAGCATCGGTCAAGCAATACCTCCCCTAAGACTCTAGAGTGCAACCATCATGGGTGGCACCATGGATTCCAGCAGGGCAGGCTGGGAGCTGGAGTTTGGTGCAGCCCTGCTGGGTTCTGTGGGGGCCGCTAGGGGGAGCTGCAGAGCCCTATAATGGACATCCAGCACACCTGGGATAATAGGTAATATTGATGAACCACCTGGAACACTCCCAGGGCCTAAATAAGAGGAGCCGCCTCACTCCATTCAGGAAGCCAAAGTTAGGAGGAAGGAAGACAAAGCTTGCTTGGAGAAGAGTGGAGGTGGCTAAGAAACAGAGAAGGAAGAAGAGGAAGAAAGGACTGAGCATTGTGCGCTGGCACTTTGTGCTGTAGCTTGTAAACAAAAGGTACGGAGAATTGGTCGTGGTGCCAAGCAGAGTTGTGTTGCAGTGCAGCAGTCTATTAGCCAGTGAAAGCGATGTGAAGAAGTTGTCTGTCATTACAGTTCTGCCTTTGTCCTCCAGAAACGGCTCAATAAGCTTAATGACCACAGTCTCTGAAAGTCTTTCTCCCATGGGACGACTGGGATTCTTTCCTAAATAAGGAGTGGCATTGCACGTGTACTTTGTCTCCCAATCTGCTGCAATCCAAAACTTTATGCCAAATTTGTCAGGCTTGGTTGAGATGTTTTCGAAGAAAGGACAACGGACCTTGTTTTGAAACAGTTGTTGCCCTGGGTTGTAACTCAAAACACAGTTCTCAACAAAACGTTGTCAGGTGTCCAAGATCACAGCAAATCTGTTGTTTTTCACACATTCTGCACAAGTGTCTTCGTTGTCAAAGCGCAAATGCTGCATGACAGTCTGATAGCAGTCACGGGGCATTGAATCTTTGATTGCTGGTACAACGAATACTGTAGTTCTGAGAAGGCATCAATCACAGCACCAACTGTGGTCATCGCTGCTCTTGTGAAAAGAATGGAGATAAACACCATCAACTCAGAGAGGGAGAGGCAAGTTTGTTATACAACGTGAATAAAACTGAATTAAAAAAAAAAAAAGGTAACTTTTACAGTTAGGAAAAATGTATACTGGGTGTTAAAAACATACATTTGATTTGAATCATTATTACAGTATATAATAGTAACAATAAAAGCAGCTCACTACTCAAAACGGGAAGAAACCGGGTTTGAACCGCTAACCTCTTGATTATGAGGCGGCAGTCCTTCCCTCTGCACCAGCCAAGCAGACGTGTCGGCTCTCTGTCGATTAATAGTTGGGCTTCAGTTTTTACACATTGCCAGTAACATGTAAATTGATTTATTTTTCTTTGGTTATATTCTTGAATAAAAGCGCACTTGTTTTGTAACACCTTTTGTGAAAGCATTTATTCTATTTGGACTTCAGTCTTCACACATTATACATTTCACATCAGCTTTTTGTCAAACACTACTATAACATGAAAAAAATTTCTGTTTTAGTTATGTGTTCAACATTTCTTGCCTCGCATTTCCTGTCATCCAACATTTACCCAGATCGTTGTAGACACAGAACACATATTCCAAATAACGATGTATTATTTACCTGTACCAGTGCATGCTCTCTAACCTGACCTAATACAACTCCTGGCACCTTCAACTGTGTTGGTTTTTAGGGGTTGATGGGATAGCAGACTGTTTGCTGCTGTGAGGGATGGCCGGCCATTTACCCCGGTCAATACCCCCAGGCTGCTAGATGGAGCCCTCCCTGTAGCATGGAAGTGCCCCGAAGACCAGCAGGGAATTATGGACAATGGAGTTTTCCTTTACAGCCCTGCTGGATATCACAGGGGCCAACAGATGACGCTGCAGGGAGGCCCAGAGAGTTGTTTGTGCCCTATAACCCGGAAGTTCGTCATAGGCAAGTTCCAGGTTGAAGAAAAGGACTTTTTATCTGACCTGGAAAGTGATAAGAAATAACATGGACTGTAGGGAATGATGGGAAACACTTCCGGGTCAGGGAATATAAAAGGATGATGGGAAATCCCAGACGTTGAGCTGAGCTGGGTGGAAGGGTGGCAACGCGTCTGGGAGTGGAGCATTGGTTATTGTTTATGGAAATATTATTATTTGAGTATTGTGGAGTGGAGGGTGCTTTGTGCACATTTATTATTAATAATAAACTATTATTTGGACTTTTATCTGGTGTCTGACGTCTAGTCTGAGGGTTCAAGGGGTCACGGAGACCTTAATCTGTCACAGTTGGCGTAGTCTCGGCAGGATTTTCTGGCCGTCAGTTGGCAGAGGACCTGAATTTAAATAAATTTTACCGTGGGCAGAATACCCCAAGAAGGCAGCATCAAGACACGCAGAAAAATCGCCACTAACCCTATTTTCAAGTCCGTCATGGGGAAGAAGAAGGCAAAGCAGGGCAACAACGCTTGCGGAGATTCCATGTTCGTCATGGCCGACACTCGGGATGAGTTACAGGGTGGCTACACGGATCGGGAGAGGCCTCCGGACGAAGAAAACTACAACGAGGGATGTGCCGGAGATATAATAGATAACTTATTTAAAATTACTCATTTTGTACCGTGCACATACCTCGGAAAAGATCATCCGGAGTTCTGCGAGATGCAGGAGAATCTCCCGAAGACGGTGTGGCGCTTTTGTGCGGGCAGACGGACAACACAACGAACTTCCGCAGGTCGGGTGCTGGCGAGGGACACGTAATCAACCCCGGTGTGTTCTCGGAAGGAGGAGGTCCGCGTCCCGCTGTTTGCGCCTTCGTCTCTGAAGAGACGGACTTGGACTTTCCGAAGGGAATGGGGGAGGCGAGCGAAGCACCGCTCACCCCGCAAGAAGGTAAGGAGGGCCGGGAAATGGCTGATCGGTCTGCCGACAAATTAAAAAAGACAGACCGCAGTCTGCCGAAGAAGGCAACCCGGTCCTCAGACAATAAGAAAACCAATTCCCAGAAGCCTGTGCGCAACCCAATCGAGCACGTGCCAAGAGAGGGCGTGCTCATTGGCTCCCAGCTGGGAGGTTTGGCTAGTGATGGCTTATGCCTGCCTCCGGCTGAATTAAATAACTTTTTTGATGTGCACGAGCTGGAGAAGTTGCATCAGCCCGTGCACAGTTTCTTGCAGATTTTGGCATCTATAAAGAAGATCGTTGGAGAGCTGGGAGCAGCGGCTGAAGCGCCGTTAAGAAAGGTAGATGAGTACCTGCGGCAGTTGGGTAGACAGCCTCCCGTATTATTTGATTTGGCGGTACAGGTGGGTAAAACCGGTACCGTATATAATGAAATAGGGACGCAGTGTGAAACGGGCCCGCATTTGATAAGTAGCGGGTGCCAAGTCACCGTGAGCCCTACAAGAGAGGCGGAAACGTGGACCGGGTGCTTGATGGAAGGGTCGATCAAGCCGGAGCAGCTGAATAGTGCTGTCTGCTGGAGCTATGCGACCCTGAAGACACCAACACCGGTCATATGTAAATCAAAGGGGATTCAGACAGTAAAGGGGCTTTCTTATACACATAGAGAAACCCAAACTGTGGATATGCCCCAGATTAAAAGAGCGGTTCAGGTAAATAAAACCTGTGCTGTAGCGGGTGCCAAAGCACTGCGTGCCCATCAAAAGATTGTGAAATGGTAACCGAGTGGTTGGGGGAAGGACCGATCGAGCTGGGGCAGCTATACGAGATGGCTTCTCGGAGCGAGGCAGACCTCAATACCTTGATGCACGCTGTAAGGGAGTTGTCCTTGGTAACAGAAGGGGCGGGGGAAGTGCCAATCAAACCGGAGCAGTTGGAAAGTACTGTCTCTCGGGGCGATGTGGTGCTGAAGACGCCGCCGTGGAATAAAATAAGGTCAAAGGGTGTTCAGACAGTGAAAGGGCTCTCTTTTGTTAGAGAGACCCAAACTGTGAACAAACCCCAGATTAAGCAGGAGATCCTCAAAATAAAATGCGGGTCTCCTGACAAAGTAGAGAGAAGGGCGGAGTGTACTGAGGCGGCCTTAAAACCTCCCTTGGCGGAGAAAAGGGCGGAGTTGACGGAGTTTCCGAGGTGTTTCCAGTCTCGCCGAGAAAGACAACCAGGAGAGCGACGCCTTTGTTATAACTGTCGTCAGCCGGGCCACATATGGCGAAGTTGTCCTTGGAGGACAGGGGATCGGAGGGACAACCGATACACCGTTCCCCCTAGGTTCTCTGGGGAGTCTAGACAGCGCAGCCAAGGCCCGACTGAAGGGTTCTCCTGGAGGAAGACGTCCCTCGCGGGGCTGGCCGCTCCGCCCCAGTGGTCTTCACTTAGGAGAGGGAACTGTGAGGGATGGCCGGCCATTTACCCCGGCCAATACCCCCAGGCCGCTAGATGGAGCCCTCCCTGTAGCATGGAAGTGCCCCGAAGACCAGCAGGGAATTATGGACAATGGAGTTTTCCTTTACAGCCCTGCTGGATATCACAGGGGCCAACAGATGACGCTGCAGGGAGGCCTAGCAAGTTGTTTGTGCTCTCTCTCTCTCTCAGCAGCACACGAGCCCTCTCCCTCTCTCAGCAGCAAACGAGCCCTCTCCCTCTCTCAGCAGCACACGAGCCCTCTCTCAGCGGCACACGAGCCCTCTCTCTCTCCTCTCAGCAGCACGCGAGCCCCCCCCCCCAATCTGTAACATTGCAGCAGCTTGCGCTATTGCCTTACAATCCAATCGCTGTATAAACACTTTTTTTTAAATGAGTTTTAAGCACAGGGGAAAAAAAGGAACATTTGAACAAATCCGAACTTTATTTAAAAGCCAACCAAGAAAGTAACATTACAGGAGTTCACGCTAATAGCATTACAACCCGATCACTGTAAACACTCTTTTTAAATGAGTTTTAAGCACAGGGAAAAAAATAAACATTTGAAAAAAGAGAAAAGTAACATTGCAACACTTTCTTCTCACCACTCTTCACTTGCTTAGAAGCCATGGTTAACTGCAAAAGCACACGAAATACTGTAAGAGTAAGAGTTAACAGGTTAAGCACGCACGTCTGACTGAGAACAATGAACAGGGAGAGGCTGAACACGTGCTTAAATACAGTAATCGGCGCGTACGAACCAGAAGGGAAATGAAATAGAGCACAAAGACTTCACAGCGAAAGCACGCATGCACGCACGCGCAAGCACACACGTCTGACCAAGAACAATCATCGTCGCGTACAAACCGAAAGGGAAACTGGCTTGTTCGTATACCAAGTGTGTGGTCGTGAACCAAGGCAAAAGTTTGGTGAACTTTTTGGTCAAAAACCGAGTTGTACGTGTACCGAGACGTTCGAGAACCGAGGTTCCACTGTATGTAGATTTTTGCTTATCTTTGTTTTTGTCATCCAATCCAGTAGATGTTGTTAATGTGCCTGTTAAGGCTTTCTAAGGAAAAAGCACTTTACTATCTTGCATAAAATGGTGTGTTTCTCTTTAACTGAAATCAGCATCTTCGACAATTAAATCAGATGTGTGGACTTACTAATGATTCAAATGTTGACTTGATAAAGAACAACTGGATAAAAGCAAACCCATATGCAAGTTGTGCAATTCGTATGTTAATTATTGTTGTAGCACAACAAATTTGAGAAATCATTTATCCCAACATCATCCATAATAGTAAACACTGTTGAAATCCAAAACAAGCTGAACCTAAACAATCTACACTGGAGATGATGGTTAGCTCCAAGCTTCCATTTAATACACCTCATGGCCTAAAAATAACAGAATCTATAGCAGATTTTGTCTGTAAAGTTAAGAGACCCTACGCTGCTGTTGAAAATGATGGCTTTCTACAAATGATACAGGTTTTTGAATTGTGGCTTTTGAACTGCCAACCAGAAAGTGATTAAGTGAAGTTACTGTACCTACTGTAGGCTTTATGAAGCTCTTATGCAAAGCATTGCCATGTCTCTCAGGTCAGTGGAGAGAGTAGCCCTAACTTGTGACAGCAGCAGATTCTTACATGACAATCATACTTTAAAATTGACTGGGTACTTGTGGTGGATGTATTGTAGACAAGTGTGCTGCATGTCAGTCACACTGGGAGCAACCTTGCTGCCTAAGTTGCCGAGATGACTCGCTGTTGTCCCAAATGCTTCTCTTTAAGGACCAGGCTAGCTGTACTAATACAGTGGAAGAAGTTTGCTAAAAAAGTTTGCATCGTGCCTCACCTAGCAAAGCAAGTGAGCAACTGCTGAAATTTTCAGAGCAGCCCATGATACAAAAGTGAGCATGTGCGCAAAGCAAATCAGCTCCATAATAGCGACGTTATCAGTCTTGATGGCTTGATCTTTTTCTTTTATGTTCCAATCATTCAAAGCTACTGTCACACAAGCATCAGCTCTAGATCCTCATTTTAAAATGCTTCCCTTTAGTCTTAAGACTGTGAGGACACATTTTCAAGACTAATTAACATGACTGCTACAAATGAGCAACTGAAGATATGTGTAATCTGTATAATTATAGAAAGACACCAGTCTTACTACTATATCTTTAATTTTGACTAAGTCAAGATTATTTTAAATGTCCAATAGGGGAATAAATTTGGCAAACAGTTTAGTTGAAGGGTGTCTACATGGTTATTCATAACACATGAATATGATATTGTATATCATTGAATTATTTAAGAAGCAATATTTGATTATTTTATAATATTATTCAGAAGATGTTTTATAAAGTAGATGCCATTGCGCTGTATTAAAACAAGGTGCCCCCTCCCATAATGTGGGATTCTGATGTGGTTAGTTAAATTATGGTGAATTTTGAATTAGTTTTTTTTTCTTTTAAAAGAGCAATGATATTTTGTTCCACATCATCCAAATACTGATGTTAACTGTTCATTACTACTCAAATATTTCTTCTTAAATGTCATTCCAAGCTTATGCATATGTTATGAAGTTAGTGTGTAGACATCCTTCAAATAAAGAGTTACTAAAATTTGTCACATAATATTAATGTTCACTATGCATGGTTCAGTAACTTCTAAAAAAAAGCCACCACTTCAGATATATTAATGCATGCTAATTCAGTCAAAGAGGAGAAAAAGAAAAAAAAAAAATCTGTATCGAATCGAGGCATTGTGAATAAGAATCAAATCAAATCAGGATATCAGTGCTGATACCCAGCCCTTTTTTCACGGGAACTCTCATTACTTCTCGACATTAACACACTCTTTGGATTATTTAAGAATCGCTTTATGCTTACCTGTTGTCACCAGAAATTTAACTGGATAGGCATATAACAGCTTTCTATTGCCAATGTTACTTTAAACTAGATTAACTAAGCATACTTACAATTACAAATAAATGGAAAAAATTCTAAATATAAAAGGTTCATTGACATACCCAGCAAACCTCTCCTAGTCATCTTGTGGTCATCCTGAATGCTTTCTGCTTCACTTTCTGTTGTGATTTCACTGCCAGTAGGAATACGGACATTATGAGGAGATGGGCTCCTGGTATGCAAGGCAGTGGTGGTAATCTGCTCTGGAATAGGAGACATTGGAAGAGGGGAGGAGGTAGTTCCCTTTTTACCTATACCCTGGGTTTTTTCTGGAGTAGAAAGCTACATAAAAGAAGTAACACAGGAAAACTTTATTTAGCTTAAACATTCCGAAAATTGTGTCCATATACTGTAAACTTGCAATAATATAACCAGCTTTATTCTTCTGTGGGGCAGCTTGGTTGTACAGTGGTTAATAGTGCTGTTTCAAGACTCAGGAATCTTGGGTTTAAATCCTGGGCCAAACATTGTGTGCAGCTAGAATGTCCTTCCCAAGTCTGTGAATGTTATATTCTTGGTACTCGCATAACAAAACTAGTAGGAGCAGGAGTCAGAAAACGTTTGAAAACGTATACTGCTCTAGATCCAGCTCTAAGTTGGAGGGGGAAGATATCATCTTATATGTACAGTATGCCTGCATGTATGTATAATTACATATATACAGAGTATATATGGAGGGCTCAATGTACAAATGAAACGTGAACAACTTTTAACAAACAAAAAAAGTTTAAAAACAAATACTGTATTCAATTTATTAGGTGGAGCGATGTCATTTTTAAAAAAATTGTTGTTATGGTAATATCAGGAAAATTTTATTGAAGCTTCACTTCAGTGCTGATTCTTCAATTTCACCAATTTCTTAAGTTTTTTTTATTTGGATTGATTTTACAATTGTAAACTTTTTCTTGGTAGAGGCATTTTAACATTATCATGTTGTAATATTTATACAATACGCAATTCATTAAACAATTGTATATACAGTATTCAAAAAGAACAATGCCTGACATTCACTGAGAAATACAGAACAAGTGTGCTGGCTAAACAAGAATGATGTTCTGGTTACTTATTTGACAACAGTAAAAGCACAGAATAAAAATCCTGTTTTTATAGTACACATATTATTTTGGGGCATTTGAGACCTTTTTTTTTTTTAGTTACTCCCAACAAATAATGTGTTGCTTTTATGGTGTTTTGATGCTTACTCCAACATTTATGATGTGGTTAAATGTTGTAATTCATTCTGCAGATGTAAAAATTCTGAAAGAGATAAGAAATGCCTCCTTTTACTTTGTTAAATGGAATATGAATACTGACTGAAGAATGATAAAGCAATGGATAGTTCAATCAAAGTAGCAGAAAAAAATTTCCAAACGTGAGGCTCTTGAGATAATAACACAGGTGCAAATCTACAGACTATATTATATAAACATAAATTGTGACAGGTACCTGTGAATGAATATTCTCCTTCTTCAATGTTACAGATACACCAACTGCTGGTTGTAATTCAAGAGGAACAGATAGCACTTTCTGTTTAGATTGATTAGGAGGTATAAGAGTGAAGACTCCTTCTATTGCAACTGGTTGGTTTTCAACATCAGTGATGCTTTTCTTCAAGAAGCTTGCCAATGAAATGTTAGTGCTTCCAAGAGACTGGTCTCCACAGCAAAGGTAGATCTAAAGAAGAAACGTTTAAGAGTTAATGAAATTATAGGATTAATAGGGAACATAAAACAGATACTATATGTAAAAAAACACATAAGTAAAAAAATATTACACCTGTGTGAGAGAATAAATTTAGAGGTAACAATAGTTAAGTATTTTGTTTTAGAAATGTCATGAAGAGACTGCTGAAATTGTCAAACAAACAAGCAGAATGTTCCAGGGGGGTGGTTCAAGAAACCAGCTGAAGTAATGTTCTTTCATGCACCTAATAAGATTTGCTAGTTGGAACGCATACTGTTTTCATAACAAGATAAGCTGAATTCAAGAGATTTTGAAGAACATGGATATAATGGAGAAAGACATCTATTTTATGCCGGTTGTGTTCTGTGCTAAAGCACCTCATGTCTTTTACCCAATCAGAGTATGATATGTAAGCATTAATGCGGCACTGTTATGCAAATTCAGTTGTTATAAAACAGACCTCTGCCCTTACTTTTTTGACCATTTTGTAACAGACTGCTCTGATGAATGCTCCCTCTTCAACATTTGGACACATTGGATAAGTTTTCGGTTCACTGGTTACTGCCTCGAAGAGGTTTTATCAAACTTGTCCTAACAGAGGATGAGTTTCTTTATTTAACTTCTACCACACCTATAATTACAATCAAGAAGTATTGCAAAAAATTGTGGGTTTCTTAATTAAAATATTACAGATAAAAGGTGTGTACATATTCTTTTAACTCCTCACCACATAACGCTTAAGAGTACAGCTGATTGGTTTCCAAAAAGAGCAAAATGTAACGGAAGATAGTACATCACAAGGGACTATGGTATCTTAAGTATAGAAGTAAAACAAATGGCTGCTAATCTATATTTTATATTATATTTACAGGGTGAGCCAAAACGAAGTACCACATTTAAAACGTTTATTTTACAAAAAAGCTACAGGATCTATATATATAATTCACTAAGCCGCCGACAAGACAGACACCCATGGCGCACGCAGGACGGAGCCACGCCCACCAACTCTAAGACCACTGGATACGACGACAACTCGCAGAGCCACGCCCACCAACTCGGACACGACAACTCAGAAAACACAGCGTCATTTATGTTCGTCTGTGCTAGAGTCCACATGCACCTCTGAGCCACGTTGACTATTCATAGAGGCATGTTTCTCGCGGATGTGAATTGCTGTATGTAGCGTGTAAAACAGCTTGCGAGGGGTATCCCATGGGATCCTTAAAACAATCCTTTAAAACTGAGGTTAAAACACAATGGAGGAAGCAGTCTTTAAAAACCAATAAGCCCTGTGCCTCTTTTTCATTAGCGTCTCACCTGCTTCACCGATGCAGGCCCTGTAACAGTCGAGACGCTCTCTCAGCAGCTGACCTTCTCTGTGCCTGACTCCACTACTGTCAGTCGCCTGATTAAAAATGGCCTTTTGAAAGGGAGCTATGGACCTGCTATACCACAGGAACACATTGCTTTCGAGCCTGCTCTCGCTCACTCTAACGTACCGGCTTTCTCTCTCTCCTCACTCGCTCGCACACTGCACAGGGGAGAAACGCCCGCAGCAGGATTCCTCCCGGAAACCGTTTCAGCCACACTTCCACGCCCCTCGTTACGCTGTGAGCGCGGTGATCATTTATTTAAAAATGGCCTTTTGAAGGGGAGCTGTGGACCCGCTATACCACAGGAACACCTGTGACATTGCCTTCACATTGTTTTCCTTTTATTTCTGATCCCGTCGAGCAGATCAGACACCCAGGCAAACAACACTGAATAATCAATAGCTGCAACTACTTTGCCCGCCCCAACTCCTCACCTGAGTCGGTTTCGTCTGTGTTCAGCAGTGTTTCCCAAACTCCTGTGTCTGCAGGGTTTTGTTCCAACCGGATTCCTAATCATTAATGCCGGTGAAACTCATCCGGGATAAGTCGGTTTTTCAAACACAGCCGTGTAGCAGATTAGTCTAGCTGAATGTAATAATCCGAGATGAATGCGCGCCCCCGCGCTGAGTGAAAAGCCAATGTATATTAAGTCTAGAAAACATGATCAGCAAGTCTTTGATAGGCTGCAACAAAATGATGAAAGAACGGGCGCATTTTTTTCACACAAGCTGTGTGGGTGGGTGGGTGTTAGTTAGTTAGTTAGTTAGTGAATTTCCCATTGGGATTAATAAAGTATCTATCTATCTATCTATCTATCTAGTTAATTAGTTACTCGAAGGATTTCAAGATTTAATATGCACAAGCGGTAACACTGCAAAAGCAGCCCAAACCAGAAAAGACGGCTAGCAAAAAGTGGCCGACAAATTAAACGCATGTGTATTGTACTTACTGAAAGCAGCGTTACGGATTTTGCAAATGTTCATTTTTTTCACTCTGCTTAAAAAACATTAAAAAAGCGGCGTGATTATGCGGCGTATACTACGCCGCGGGTTGGTATGCAGCGTGTAAAACAGTTTGTTTGTCGCGGATAATTTGCCTTTTACCTTTACACAAAGACAATTTTTCCTGTTTGATTGGCCTTTGCAATGACAATTAATAAGGCACAGGGCCAAACTTTCAAAAAGATATGCATGTATCTGCCAAAACCAGTTTTCAGTCACGGACAGTTGTATGTTCCTCTCTCCAGAGTTCCAGCTTTTCATTCACTTACTGTTGTATCCTCAAACCCACCCCTTTTAGACAACTGTGTCTTTCTGGAAGTGTTCAGCCATCAATAAATAATTATGCGGCGTATGCCTGCGGGAACACGTGCAGTGAGCGAGCCAGCGAGAGAGCGAGTGACACACACACACACATACAGGCGCACGCGAGAGAGAGAGAGAGGGCTGGACTCTAATTAATAATAATAATAATTAATATTATTAATAATAATACTTCATTACATTGATATACCGGCACTTTCAGTATTCAAAGCGCTATCCACACAGGGAGGAACCGGGAAGCGAATCCAAAATCTTCCACAGTCTCCTTACTGCAAAGCAGCAACACTACCACTGCGCTACAAGGCAGAGAAGGCAGTTAAAGAATGCACCGGGCTCGATTTTGTTTTCACTTCTGTTTACAGTGATTGGGTCGTAGCGTGCATTATTGCAATGTTACTTTTCTTGGTGGCTTATTACATTACAGATGTTTCACATGTTCATTTTTTTCCCTGTGCTTAAAAGACATTAAAAAAGTGTTTCTCAACTGTGACTCCAGAACAACTCAGTACACAAGCTATATTAAGCGTCAACAACGAAGACTCGCTACACCTTAATGAACAAGTGCTGAAACTTATCCCTACCGACGAAGTAACTTTCACCAGCGTGGCCTCCATCGTCACAGACGATCCCGCTTTCAGTCACGGACAACTGTATGTTGCTCTCTCCAGAGGTCCATCTTTTCATTCACTCACAGTGGTATCCTCAAACCCACCCCATTTGGACAACTGTGTCGTTCAGGAAGTGTTCACCCATCAATACGTAATTATGCGGCGTATTGTACGCCGCGGGTTGGCTAGTAAAATAAATTTCATTACATGACAAGAAAGGGTATACAAAATAGATTTTTTTTCACTGCATTTTAAAAATGATGTCTTCAAGCTAGTGGCCATCATTAGCAATACACTCTTCGAGACAATTTCTGAACATTTGCATGACTCGTTCAGGCATTTCAAGGGGAACAGCGCCGATTTTGTGGCAAACAGCGTCCTTGAGGGCTTCAAGGTTTTGAGGTCGGTGAGTGTATAACTTCAACTTGAGATAGCCCCACAAGAAGAAATTTCACGGAGCAAGATCAGGCAAACGTGAAGGCCACCCAACATTGCCTCGCAGGGAGATCAGTTTCCCCAGAAACATCTCCCGCAAATCTTGCATGGATCTCCACGCCGTATAAGCCGTTGCTCCATCCTGTTGAAACCTGGCATCCATCATATCCATTTCTTCTAGTTGGGGCTGCAAAAAGTTCTCTAGCCTTTCAATGTAATGTTCTGAAGTGATAGTGACCGTTGCTCCCCCCTCCTCAAAAAGGTAAGGGCCTACAATGCCAAATTCTGCAATGGCGCACAAAACTATAACATGCTCACTGTGCATAGGTCTCTGATGAAGTTCATGAGGGTTGGTTGCAGCCCAACAGCAAAAGTTTTGCTTATTTACGCAACAATTCAAATGGAAATGTCATGATAAACGGTTTGCAGAATGTTCACGCACAACTGTCACTCTCAGTGAGTTCCCGCACTAACATCATTTTGTACGGATGGAAATTAAAGGTCATCATGCAAAATCCTCCTCAAAGACGTGTTGGAAATGCCTAAGGCAGAAGCATGTTTGCATGCAGAACGTCTAGGAGACTGCAAAATTGATGCTCTTACAGCTTGGATGTTTTCAGGCGTTCGTACAGTCTGAGGACAGCCTAGAGATTTTCTGTTCAATGTTGTACCCATCTGTCTAAATATAGCCACGAAGAACTGTTTTCAATTTGGGACATCACCGTTAGGAGGAATGCTGAAGTGCGTTCAGAAGGCACGTTACGTAGTGATGATGGATTCGTTGTCTTTGAAGAATGCTTTGATAGCAAAGGCATCGTGTGCATCAGACCAAGGCATGTTGCCGAATGAAAACTACAAGGGATCAGCTATCAAAGGAACCCGCCCCAACCAACTCAGCTGCCTCTAACTTGTGCAATGAATTTGAGAAATGTGGTACTTCATTTTGGCTCACCCTGTATACACATATTTATTATTTGTACTTTATATTTATTTTTAGAATAATTTTGCATGATAAAGGAAATCTTTTAGTATTTATTCATAAAAACATTTTCACTATTTTGACTATAAAGAAATAAAGGTGAATAAACAATAATTGACAATTTGTACTAATAGTATAGGGTGACACAGTGATCCAACTCTCTAAGATTGAAACCTATCCGTCATCATGGTCTTTGTGGTGTTTGTCTATATTTTTCCCTTTGTATTCTGGTTATCCTTCCATATACAAAAAATGTGAATTAAGCTAAAAATCATGATTATAAATTGGCCTATATGAGTGACAACGGGTATAAGCATAAGTGGGTTCTGTAGTGGGTCAGCATGCTATTCATGTTGGTCATCTGTGTTGCATCAGATCCTCCTCTCTCCTATATCTCTTAATTGGATCATGTGGACCTTTGATTGGGTTGTGATATAGGTGTCCCCACATAATGAAAAACCTATAAATTACATTATGTGACATTGTGCATTACCTTAACATATGTTTAAATGTTCAATTATAGTAAGGACGATTGCCTATCCACCCAGATGTTCAACAGAAAATGAAATAAGCTAAAGCATTAGATTTAAGGTGTACTGGACTGCATGTAAAATATTTATGGAAAAAACTGTAAGGAACACAAGTATCATTTGTTACATTTTAATTGAAATAATATTTTGAAACATGCCCTCTGTTGGTCTGTTTATTGAGACTATCACCACTGATCAGTATAACATTTTAATACGTTCTGCAGTGTCAGATAAATACTTGATCAAATATAAATGAAGGCAGCTTTCAATTAACTACTAGAAACAATGCTAATCTCACATTCATAGTTCAAAATTACATTAACCTGCTTAGAAAAATGTACTATAAATTGTAATGATGGAAATTCAGAGTAATTCAACCATTTCCTCAAATTCCTTTTTCACATTACATTAGAATAAACATTAACAAAGTAATATTACAGTGAAATCAGTATCAAGAAATATTCAAAACAAATTAAAACAAAACAAGCACTTTAAAATTAAAAGTATAAAAGTTTCAAGAAAATGTAAAAAAAAAAAAAAAATAATCTAAAATATGCCTGCCTACCCATCTATCAAAACAAATTCAGACAACACAAAAAATGCTTTGCTCTCTCCTCCACTGCTTGGATTGTCACAAAAAATCATGACAAAGAGGATATTTCTGGACTGCCACAACTTTAAAGATTTCAGTAAAACACTTATGTTATACTAGATTGCTTGGAGGTTAATCTTTACAAACTACATACTCTTGTTAGCAGTGTTCCTATTTAACTATACATATGATATAGGAATGTTTTTAATAACGAAAATCACTGATGTAGTGTCAAATTAAAAAAAAAAAAAAAAACATTTTTTAATGTTATCTACTTTCATAAATACATGTCTAATAGGCTCTTTCCACTGAAATATGTGGTCAGATGTATACCTTTGTCACATGTAAAAATAAATAAGAATGACCAACACCTGTAGCAATAACAGCCTAAATGGTCCATGTTATTTCCCCATCATCCTATTATAAAGTGACCAATATTGTATCATCTGCTAAGGTAGAAACATCTGCAGTTGTTAGTATACTAATGATTTGCAAGAGGGAAGACATTCACCTTAGTATTGTTAGTAATGTGTCATCCATTTCTCTAATCTTCTCCAATCATTTGTATTTAGTATGAATATTATAGACCCACACAAACCTGTAAATTGGGCTGAGCACTAAAATACACTCTCAGGACTTCAGGACTACTTCGTATCTTCACTGATGCTCTCTCAGGTTTAAAATCACAATTAATTAGGTCAGTGAAAGGTTTATTGGTAACATCATTTCCAAGCAATGTATAATAGAAGAAAAACTCTGGTCTCTCATCTGGGAGTTTTGTTGTGCTAGGGATTAACTTGAAATAAAGGCAAAATTAAATGAATATTAAAATATATTCACAAAATAATCATCAAAAAATTGCTTCATAATATTAAAGTACATTAATAATGTAATAATTAAGAACAGTAAAACAAATTATAGATTTTTTTTTCATAATCTTTAAATGCAATTGTACTGTTCTCGTCTTTGGTGTTTGAACCAGAAACTAAACAGCAGCCAAACTCTACTTCACAAAAGATTAATAGAGTCAGGAGATAGCGCCTTGCTCCAATTTTAATTCGATTTAATGAAGTTAGAGTGAAACTGAAAAGAAGTAAAATACAAATAATTACTGATTTAAATAAACAATATAACTTTGCTCTATACTTATCAAATTAACTTAAAATAATACAGGCTTTGCTTCGATGGGACTAACACTGACTAATCGTAAAACATGCTAACTACTGACTTCCTGTAATTCTATTTCGACTTCCTTACACCTATGTACATGAATATTCATAAGGTTATATTAATATTCATTTGAACATCAAACAACTATTCTGCGAGGCAGAACAGTGATAAAATGCACATTCAAATGTAAAAACATCCCATTACAATAAGCTGAACAAAACACTCTTAATTGTAGTTCATCTGTAAAAGACCATAGTACATGATGGTCCAGCACTCAATGTATGAGATGAAGGCTAACACAATGGAGGAGATCATGTTATGTCGACTTGATAACAAAAAAACAAACATCAAAGACTAGGCAGAAGAAACCTACACAGTTTGCAAAATCTACGCAGGAACGAGACTCACCTTATCGCTAAACTTAAGGATAGAAATATTGGTGCACTAAAACCAGAAAGCAACTCACTGGAGGCATAATTTTATTTATGGCTGTAAATCTGTTAAAATGAGAAACCCTCATTCACAGTTAAGTGCTGCTTATAACCGATAACAGTTGGAAAGGCCAGCTAAAATGGAGACTTTTATTTTTGTTCTTGCTTCAGATGGCTTTCTTTCTCTACCCCAAGAAAGTAAATTAATAACGTACCCATATACAGCACTTATAAATATGCAATATTATATTAATATAGTAGTAGTGGTTAAATTCACATGTATTTTTTTAAAGGAAAAAAATTTGTCCATTTGATCTTTTGCAAGACACACAATACTGATTTGGGATGTGATATTTACAGTCAAGTATTAAGCAAAAACTGTTACAAATAAATTATTAAGGTTTCTGCTTCTGCATGTATTACCATTTCCATGAGCAATTCCACTGGGGGAAAAAAATCAAATTTCTACAATGCTTATATGATTCAAAATAAAATTTAAATGTTAATCAATGATCCAAACTGACAAGTCAATATTATATATGGAAAACTGATGATTTCCTCTACAGAAGAAAAGCTAGTTTTTCAGCATTAAACAAGGTTTAAAGAGCTTGTAAGTAACATTACAGTTACAGCAATAATCATATTTTACAAAGCCAAAACTAAAAGGAACAATTGCCAAAATATGAAATTTACCTGTTCCAGTTGTGCTGCAAAAGCTATAGTTACTGACAAAACAAACATTTCATTGCAGTATTCAGATGGACCAATTTGATAATATCCTTCATCTTCATTTAGTGCAGGTACTACATTTTTTGGATCGAGACTTGTTAAAGGAGGAATTACTATAATGAGATAAATAGCAAAAAGCATATTAGCAACAATTCAGAAATATTTTTTAAAAGTTAGAAATGACTTATTGTCTCATGCATTATTGTCAGGGCCATAACAACATAATTTGTCTCTTTTCTACGATCCTATAAAAATGCAATAGCAGTACTGTTAGGCTGAGTTTGGCTGAAATGCTTGAAATGTGTGATCTTTTAATTCTGAAGTACATATTGAGTTTTATTTTTAGGGGCACTCAGCTTAATTAATATCTGTCCTTAAAAAAAGGTTAAGCTTACCAAAAATCAAAGTCTATTTTTTCAGTACACTGTTTTCAGTATTAAACAAGTTTGTGAATACAACATACTACATAATTACACAGCAAATTGTGGTTACAAAAAAGTTTATATGGGTGTGTATACACTTTTCACTGGCAAATCTACATGCCAAATAATAAAATACAATGTACAGTTCAAAAAGCAATGCAAGTAAAAAACCTGAGCAAGAGATGCAAAGGATTTAATTATATTGTCATACTTTGTGCAATGGCAACCATTACAAAAATGAACATCAGAGGATTTTTTTAAGACCACAGCACCCTCTGTACGGAAATTCAAAAGCTTTGTATGAAGTAGTCTGCCAGTGGTGTATGGCTGCTAAAAGCAACTTGCAAATAAAGAGAAATGAATACAATCAAGGAGCCCAGAGTGCATGTAGCAAAATAAAAATTAAACATCATACAAAGAAGACATTGAATCTCCTATATGAACACTTTAGATGTCTCCCTGACATCCTTTGACTTTATATGTATTGTTACTTTATTTACCTTTGGATTTCCACATTTTAAACACCTAGCAGATATCACCCGATATTTCAGATATGAAAGAAAAGCATGATGCAGATCCCAGAGGCAGTCCAAAAAAATGGTGGTGGAGAAGGCCTAGACAATGAATGTTACACCTGGCTGTAGTCAGGCCAAGGGTGGCATGCTTCCAATATTAATGTCATTAATTAATGTGCCATCCACAGGGTCTACTTCAAGAAATTTAACAAAGAATACAATATGTAATGAAAACCCTGGCTGATTAGGGTGACCTGGGAGTTTAGAGAGTAAATAACACAATAACACAGTTGAGTTAAAGCCAGCAAGGCATTAAAAAGTAGAACTAGCCGACTTTGCAGCAAACACAGAAAAAGATGTATGGAAATGAACAGATAGATAAAATAAGTACAGATCAAATAAAAGCTACATTGATACTGACGCTCTGTGCAAGAGAGGACAGAGCCGACTATATTTCCTTAGAAGGCTGGCGTCTTTCAACATCTGCAATAAGATGCTGCAGATGTTCTATCAGACGGTTGTGGCGAGCACCCTCTTCTACTCAGTGGTGTGCTGGGGAGGCAGCATAAAGAAGAGGGACACCTCACGCCTGGACAAATTGGTGAGGAAGGCAGGCTCTATTAGGCACGGAGCTGGACAGTTTGACATCTGTAGCGGAGTGATGGGCACTGAGCAAGCTCCTGTCAATCATGCAGAATCCACTGCTTCCACTGAACAGTATCATCTCCAGAGAGAGGAGCAGCTTCAGCAACAGACTGCTGTCACTGTCCTGCTCCACTAACAGGCTTAGGAGGTCGTTCCTCCCCCACACTATGCGAATCTTCAATTCCACCCGGGGTGGGGTAAACGTTAACACTACACAAGATTATTATCTATATACCTGCCTCGCACTCTCCACCTTGCATTTTTCTTTTTTTAACTTGCACTGTGTTTTTCTTGCTCTTTAATATTGTGTTTAATCAGTATGCTGCTGCTGGAGTATGTGAATTTCCCCTTGGGGATTAATAAAGTATCTATCTATCGATATACTGTATAGAAAAAGCTGAATAAATGGTAACTATGGTAAAGTATCAGAATCATTGTAGTAAAATGGCCTATTAGACAAAAGCACAGACTCTGAAAATATATCTCAGAGATGGAACCTGAGACTTCTTGCGATCTCAGAGGGAAAAGGGGATTGAAATATTAGTAAATTTAATTTGAGATTCTTTACTAAAAACTTTCTGGTTTGAAGACTGATAAAATGTATTCCTCTGAACCATGGAGCAAGTCAATGGTTAAAAGTCTGAAATTGACGAAAAAAAAGAACATCCTATAAATGGTATTGAGCAGCAGCAATGTAAGTCAGGAATACAATATGGTGTTATGTTTACAAGCTGGACTGACAGCAACATTTAGAAATGCAACCAAGAAATATAAGAAAGTCTTAAAAATTGAATAAAGACAGGGAAAATTCCAATATATATTTTTCATGCTAGGGTTTATTTTTAATGTGTAATAGTCTTATTTTATTATTAAATATTAATAAAATAAGTTTTAACTTTAATGATAATATTTCAGTTTACACTTTAGATTACTATAATTGTAAATTTACAGATTACAGTGTAGCAGCTGCCCAAACTCGTGTCCCCATGTGGCACACTATTTAACACTGGGTGTTCTCTTAAGGTACTGAGTGTGATTGCTCATGGAGTAGTTGGATGGGATTAAATGACCTTTCTAGTATTTTCATTTTTTGTATATTGCTTTACACACAGGTGGTGCAGTGGTAGCAGTGCTGCCTCGCAGTAAGGAGATCATGAGTTTGCATCCCGGGTCTTCCCTGTGTGGTAGCGATTTGAGTAGAGAGAAAAGTGCTATACAGTAATCCCTCCTCTATCGCGGGCGTTGCGTTCCAGACCCCCCCGCGAAAGGTGAAAATCCGCGAAGTAGAAACCATATGTTTATATGGTTATTTTTATATTGTCATGCTTGGGTCACAGATTTGCACAGAAACACAGGAGGTTGTAGAGAGAGAGGAACTTTATTCAAACACTGCAAACAAACATTTGTCTCTTTTTCAAAAGTTTAAACTGTGCTCCATGACAAGACGGAGATGACAGTTCCGTCTCACAATTAAAATAATGCAAACATATCTTCCTCTTCAAAAGAGTGCGCGTCAGGAGCAGAGAATGTCAGAGAGAGAGAGAAAAAAGCAAACAAAAATCAATAGGGCTGTTTGGCTTTTAAGTATGCGAAGCACTGCCGGACAAAGCAGCTGCAAGGATGTACAATGTAAAGGTAGTTTTTCAGCATTTTTTAGAGGAGCGTCCGTATCCTCTAGGCCAGTGTGCGAACAGCCCCTCTGCTCACACCCCCTCCGTCAGGAGCAGAGAATGTCAGAGAGAGAGACAGAGAAAAACAAACAATCAAAAATCAATACGTGCCCTTCGAGCTTTTAAGTATGCGAAGCACCGTGCGGGAAGCATGTTACTTGACAAAGCAGCTGCACAGAAGGGAGCAACGTGAAGGTAATCTTTCAGCATTTTTAGACGAGCGCCCATATCGTCTAGGGGTGCGAACAGCCCTCCTGCTCACACCCCCTCCGTCAGGAGCAGAGAAGGTCAGAGAGGGAGACAGAGAAAAACAAACAATCAAAAATCAATACGTGCCCTTCGAGCTTTTAAGTATGCGAAGCACCGTGCAGGAAGCGTATCGCTTGACAAAGCAGCCATATGTAAGCCCAGCAAGGAAGAGAGCAATGTGAAGGTAATCTTTCAGCGTTTTTTGAGGAGCGGCCGTATCCTCTAGGGGTGCAAACAGCCCCCGTGCTCACAATATATTTGAGGAGTTTTATTTAATATGTAATACGCGCTCTGGTTGGGTAGCTTCTCAGCCATCTGCCAATAGCGTCCCCTTTATGAAATCAACTGGGCAAATCAACTGAGGAAGCATGTACCAGAAATTAAAAGACCCATTGTCAGCAGAAATCTGCGAACCAGCAAAAAATCTGCGATATATATTTAAATATGCTTACATATAAAATCCACGATAGAGTGAAGCCGCGAAAGTCGAAGCGCGATATAGCGAGGGATTACTGTATAAATATAATGAATTACTATTATCATTACAATAAATCTACAGCAGAGTATATGGACTAGTTAGGGCCTTTGACCTTATAAAAGCGATTAAAATTAAGAGCTGTTTTCTAAATTTTAAACAGTGAAGTGTGCAAATGCTAAAATGATTATCAATCTTAATATAGGTTTCATGCAATAGTATTACTTTAAGTACTGTGTAATAACAGTGTTTAAGTTTGTGATGGTTCTTTATTCTATGTTCCAAATTTGGCAAGGCACCAGTTGTATCATACAACACTATGGCTATTAATATTATTAATGATATAGAACACTCTTATCCATAGTATTAGTAAACATATTTTTAAAGACAGAGTTATCACACAATCAATTTTCACTTCTATAACTATACATTGAAACTGTGGTCGGAATCAGACTGCAATGAACTCATAACTGATTGGCTAGCTATGAAGAGGAAATCCAGGATAACTTCCTGTTTATATTCTCTACCAAAAACTGTTGTCAATCAAAAGAGATCCAGGGATTCATACTCAATTAGAATATGTTACCGGAATAAGAGATACATGAAGATTACAGATTATTTTACTTAACTAAAAGTAATCATATTCCCACCACTGCCAAAGTATGCAATATTTAATACTAGCCAACCCGCAGCATAGCATACGCCGCATAATTATGTATTGATGGGTGAACACTTCCTGAACAACACAGTTGTCTGTACTTGTAAATTAAGGTATAGCGGGTCTTCGTTGTTGACGCTTAATATAGCTTGCATACTGTGAGGTTCCAGAGTCACAGTGGAGAAACACTTTTTTAATGTCTTTTAAGCACAGGGGAAAAAATGAACATGTGAAACATCCGTAATGTAATAAGCCACCAAGAAAAGTAACATTGCAACAATGCTATTTATGACCCGATCGCTGTAAACACAAGTGAAAACAAAATCGAGCCCGGTGCATTCTTTAACTGCCTTGTGCCGCAGTAGTAGTGCTGCTGCTTTGCAGTAAGGAGACTGTGGAAGATTGTGGGTTCGCTTCCCGGTTCCTCCCTGTGTGGATAGCGCTTTGAATACTGAGAACACCGCTATATCAATGTAACGAAGTATTATTATTCTTATGTGTCCAGTGCTCTCTCTCTCGCACACGCACCTGTATATGTGTGTGTGTCACTCGCGCTTTCTCTCTCGCTCGCTGCACGTGTTCCTGCAGGCATACGCCGCATAATTATTTATTGATGGCTGAACACTTCCGGAAAGACATAGTTGTCTAAAAGGAGGGAAAAAAATGAACATTTGCAAAATCCGTAACGCTGCTTTCAGTAAGTACAATGCACACGCGTTTAATTTGTCGGACACTTTTTGCCAGCCGTCTTTTCTGGTTTGGTTTTGCAGTGTTACCGCTTGTGCATATTAAATCTTGAAATGCTTCGAGTAACTAATTAAGTAACACCCACCCACCCACACAGCTTGTGTAGAAGGTCAGCTGCTGAGAGAGCGTCTCGACGGTGGCAGGGCCTGCATCAGTGAAGCAGGTGAGACGCTAATGAAACAGAGGCACAGGGCTTATTGGTTTTTAAAGACTGCTTCCTTCATTGTGTTTTGAGAGGGAAACATACAATTGTCCGTGACTGACAATTGGAGGACCGCCGTCGCACGCTCATTCAGCGATTCACATCCGCGACAAACATGCCTCTTCTTACATGGTCCTGCCACGTTCACCCTCATTCTCAAAGCATACACACCGCCTGGTCATGTGCCTGCTCGCAAGAGCAACTCACGGAGACCCGCCCACCAACTCTAACACCATGGCGTGTAAAACAGTTTGCGATGGTGGTGCGTGCGTCATAACCGAAAAGAATAATGAAAAGTCAACGTGGCTCAAATGTGCATGTGGAGTCTAGCAGAGACGAATGTGACTGACGCCCTGTGTTGTGAGGTGCTGCGTCCGAGGTGGTGGGCGTGGCTCGGCGAGTTGTCGTCGTATCCAATGACATCGTGTTTTGTGAGTTGCTGCGTCCGAGTTGGTGGGCGTGGCTCTGCAAGTTTTCGTCGTATCCAATGGTCTTAGAGTTGGTGGGCGTGGCTGTCTTGCGTGCTTTCCATGGGTGGCTACTTGTCGGTGGCTTAGTGAATTATATATATAGATATGGAATATGATATCAATTTAAAAATAACTGGTCTACACAGAGTAACAGGAAAACCGCTTTGTTGGTGGGAAAGTGGTTCCCGTTTCTGTCGCCTGGCAGCTTAGTGAAAAATAATTTCAACACAATACGGGAATGTGTTTGAATAACCCTTCATTTGTTAAAGAAAATCAAATTAGTATAGTACATATCCATATTAATAAAAGGACAAGTGTCTGATTATGTCTGTGTATCCATACCGTTGCTGTGTTTCTGTTAAATGTTATTTGTTATGGGATTCATAAAAGCAGTGCAAATGTTTGTGATGCGACATCTGTTGGAATAAAAAAATGGCGTTCACATTATTACTACATGGATTACAAAATACACTCCAATAGATGGTACACTGCAAACATTAATGCTGAATATATCCAACAGAGAATAACTACTAGATGGACAGAAATCAGCTTATACACCTTAATAACAGGACAAGTGCTGAGGTGTGTGTTTCTGTGTATTAGTGTGTTTGTCTAGTTGCTAGGGATAGGGGGAAAAAATTGACAAAACATGTAGAAGAAGGGTAAAATTATAAAATTACAAAATAAGGGTCTAAAAATTAGAAAATTAATGTTATCTTCCTATTCTGTTGCCCACCGTTATATAACGGCAATGTGGTAGCAACTTTCTTGAACCTGCCTGGGCAACGTGAAAAAGGTTCCCACAGCTGTAATGCTGTTGTCTGAGAACTTTGTGTAGTGGGCAAGGGATAAGTGAACATGATGATAAACAATGTGCATGTTGGGAAGCCAAAGTCCTGAAACAACTAGGCTAGAGCTGCTAAACCAGGACAATGTGGTAGCAACTCCTGACTCAATTTCCCAGCAAAAACCTACTATAAGAGTGGTCAGTTTAACAAGCGACACTCAAAGGAAACAGATGCTCTGTCCAAAGATGAAAAGGCAGCCACAAGGGAAAGGGATCGGGTGCATATTATTATACCAGACCCAATGGACAATCCATGTATCAAATAAAAACATGAGGCCTATGTTGATTACTAGATTTTAACACATCCTACACAGGTACCACAGCTAGTATTTCATAAAGGCATGATAAGAAGTCAGTCATTATATAACCTATAACAGTCCCTCCTGTTATAGAAGTTTAAGCATAAGAGCATTCATTACAAAGATATTTCATGCCTTGAGTATGAGGCTACCAGAATAGGATCTGGAACCCAGAGCAATCCTAAAGTTTCAGTAAGAGGGTTCAGAAAATGAATTGATAAATACATCATCAACGTTATCCCGTGTGAGTCCATTCATGCAGACACCACAGTCAAATGTTATATAGTAAGAGGAATGAGATGAGTATGTGCTTTAAGGCAACAAGAGTAAAATGCAACTATTTTATTCCAGTGATACATAACTAGAATGATGTTTTTAACTTTTTAGAATAAATTTCACATAACATAATAAACTGAGCAGGAAAATACACTAGGTTTTTAAGGTGATTAGCAATTATATGCAATTCAGTTTGCCAATATGTATACTTTTTAAGATATTAGCATCTCTAATGTATACCAGAATGGAAATGGTAATTTAGCATCTGTTAAAAAAGAACAGACTTGAAAATGGAGTGCAAAACTCCATACAAGTTTAGCAGTGTTTTACACATTAAGCATGGCAACTAGCATATGTTTACATTTATTCACTTAGCAGATGCATTTAACCAAAAGCAACCCACAAAAAAGGTCAAAATAAATCGATTAAACAACATCATGGGGTACTATTTAGGAATAAGTGTTACAGGACAGTTAAAATAGATAATCTCAAGTGAAGAGTCCTAAAACAAACAGAACACAAAACTAGTTAATCTTTCCTTAGTTACAAGAACCTACTGTATCAAAGCTATTATATAAAAATTATATATTTGTGTGCATGTTCTAAAGAGGTGGTAAATGTTTCATGATTAAAGTGAACTATTAGCACTGAAAGAAAGCAGTCAAAAACCATAGCTTAAACTCACCTATACCTTCTCTGGGTGGTGCTTCTTTGGCTTTAAATCCATCATCTATAGATTTTGAATCACTTTCTAACACCATGCTAATCAGAAGAGCAGGTTTAAGTTTTGTATATTTGGTGTTTAATAATGGATACCATTTAGGTGCCTAAAAAGAAAAAACACATTTTATTTTTTTTTCTCTCTTTAGTTTGGTACAAATGTGCTTTGATTATGCACATTTAGCCTTTTACGTATTTTTTCAATTCTTGAATTCTTGAATTCTAAGTATAGCTCAAACCACATATTAATTTGAACAATTAGCAAAAAATGCATGGCTTTACATAAAGACATACAGCAGTGCTTCATGTATGATACATTTATTGCAATACTCACTAATCTCACAAGTTTTAAGAAATAAATACTGCAACTCTGCCAAAAGACACTTGTCAGTAGTTATTTTTGAAAATAAAGTGCAAATACAGGATAGTGAATAGGTAATTCGGTTGCTTAAGCAGTAGTCACAAAAAAAACTGAGATGCAGAATGAAGAATACGAATAAGAACTACTGATACGTCAAACATTATGCAGTATTTATCTTGTTTCAACATTTGAGCAATATTAAACCTATCATTAAAAGATTTTGGCCCTGTAATGATGGGATTTTCTGACAAAAAAAGAAAATTTTATAAATTAAAAATAAATGTGACAAAAAACTTTTCTTTGAAATCAAAACTACACAAAAAAATATTATGTATTTTTTATTTATTATTAGCAGTTATCGAAGACATCAATGTAGTTCAAATAAAAGAACACTCGCCGGTTTCTTTTCTTGAACAGATCTCAGGTCCAGAATAATATATCCAACTGATTCCTTTGCAGAGGACAGTGTATCAACAGCAAAACACTCAAGCTTCACTGGAGTACGCTGTAACCTGAATGCAAACCAGAAAAGAAAATCTGTACTTTACTCTTGTCATACAAGTGGGAAGGGAAAAAAAGAAACACACAAACGCTGCAAACACATAAGAATTAAGCCACAGTCTTCTTCTTTTGTCTGCTCCCATTAGAAATATCTTTTTGTCCTCTGCATTTGCTCCGTTACACCACCACCTTCATGTCCTCTCAAACCACATCTATAAACCTTTTCTTAGGCCTTCCTCTTTTCCTCTTACCTGGCAGCTCAATCCTTAACATTCTTCTCCCAATATACCCAGCATCTCTCCTCTTCACATGTCCAAACCAACATAATTTCGCCTCTTTGACGTTGTCTTCCAACTGTCCAACCTGAGCTGACCCACTAAATGTACTCATTTCTAATCCTGCAAATCTTAACATCTTTAACTCTGCCACCTCCAGCTTTTTAACAACAACAACAACATTTATTTATACAGCACATTTTCATACAAATAATGCAGCTCAAAGTGCTTTACATGATGAAGAAAGAGAAAAAAGACAAAATAATTAAAATCAGGGAACACTAATTAACAGAATAAAACTAAGGTCTGATGGCTAGGGAGGACAGAAAAAACAAAAAAAAAATTCCAGACGGCTAGAGAAAAAAATAAAATCTGCAGTAATAGTAAGACAACTTCAGTCTTAGGATTCTGTCTCCATGTCATTTTGTGATCTCTTTTCATGTCCTGAAGATTTGCATTTTTGAATATTAGCAAGTCTGTATTGGCCCCATTAAAATGATTGTGTGTTCATGAATGGGTCTAGAAATAAACTGGAGATCTCCAGGTTTATATCTTGTCTGTTGCCTAGTAAGGATAGAATAACACCTGCACCCTCTATTAATATGGATTAAATTATGCAAATATAAATATGAACTGATGGATCAGTTAGTTTAGTAATAACCAAATAACTACATGTTAATTATCCATCACAGAGAGGGAATATTATTGGAATTACGTGATGTCAGAAATGAATAAGGTTCCCAATTAAGATGATTACCTACATTTACATCAGTAAAATCAACTGTACCCAAAAAATAAAATTTTCATACTTTTTTAAGCAAGAAGTTGGGAAACATTTTTCACTACAGAATAAATCTGTCTATGACACAGTCAGGGTAGAATTCACTATATAAAGACTACTTTTTCCCCCCAAAGTTCCTTTCAAAATAAAAATAACGAGTGCAACAAATAAACACTTTAGTCTGAAGTGTTTTAAGCAGCACACTTTACCTATAATATGTAGAAACATCAGGTTTCAATTTCATGGTAACTGTTAAGGAATACTAATGAATGGAAAATGGAATGGTACCCTGAAGGACAATGTAGACATTCACTAAGAAACAATTCATGTAAAAAACTAATTCAAGCAAGGAAGCAAAGCATCCTTAGTTTTAAAATACTACTCACCAAAACAGGATTAAACAACAGGCTGTCATCTCTTTTTTGGTCAGTGTCATCATCTACAACCCATATAACACAGTTGGTCTCACTACTGTCTTGTAGACCTTCCCTTTCACTCTTGCTGGTACTCATCTGTCACAAATCACTCCTGACACTCTTCGCCACCCACTCCACCCTGCCTGCACTGTCTTCTTCATCTCTCTTCGACACTCCCTATCATTTACACACATGTATTCTGTTATGTTTCTACTGAACTTCATTCCTCTCCTCTGTAGAGCATATCTCCACTTCTCCAAGGTCTCCTCAACCTGGTCCCTAATCTCGCTACAGATCTCAAAGTCATCCGAAAATATCATAGTCAATGGGGACTCCTGTTTAATGTTGTCTGTCAACCTGTCCATCACCAATGTAAATAAGAAAGGGCTCAGAGCAGAACCCTGATGTAATCCAACCTCTACTCTGAATGCATCCATCACTCCTACCGCAGATCTCACCACTGTCACACTTCCCTTCTACATATCCTGTACCACTCTTACATACTTCTCGACTTCCTCATACAGTAACACATCTCCTCTATAGGCACCATGTCTTATGCTTTCTCTTAGTCCACAAAGACACAACGCAACTCCTTTTGGCCTTCTCTATACTTCTACATCAACACCCTCAGAGCAAACATTGTATCTGTAGTGTACTTTCCTGGGATGAAACTATACTGCTGCTCACTAATCATCACCTCCCTTCTTAGCCTAGCTTCTACTACTCTATCCCATAACTTCAGTCACAATAAAAAGTTAAAGTCTTAAAAATTAGGACATTTCCAAGGTGATTGAATGAAACGCCAGAAATAAATATAACAATGTACTTGAACTTCCAAATAAGGAAAATTTAAAATAATCATAAACCAAAAATTGTGCACATTTCACAAAAAACTATACAAAATTAAACTGAAATATTTACTTCTCAACAACTACTTTATTTTATTGCGTTTTATCATAACTGTATGCTAATATACTAACAGGAAAGGAAGCCTCTCATATTCATAATAAATAAGGAAATACCAGAATAGATGTTGCAATGTAGAAGTGAAATGCAGCAAGCAAGAGAGAGAAAATTAAATTAACAAATGCAATATTACTTTAATAAAACAGTATGCTGATATAAAACAAAAATGGCCCAAGTACTTCATTTCTGTATTTTAATAACAATAATAATAATATTTATATAGCACATTTTCATACAAAAAATTTTACAAGCATATGGTTCAAACAGGGCGGCACGGTGGCGCAGTGGGTAGCGCTGCTGCCTCGCAGTTGGGAGATCTGGGGACCTGGGTTCGCTTCCCGGGTCCTCCCTGCGTGGAGTTTGCATGTTCTCCCCGTGTCTGCATGGGTTTTCTCCGGGCACTCCGGTTTCCTCCCACAGTCCAAAGACATGCAGGTTAGGTGGATTGGTGATTCTAAATTGGCCCTAGTGTGTGCTTGGTGTGTTTGTGTGTGTCCTGCGGTGGGTTGGCACCCTGCCTGGGATTGGTTCCTGCCTTGTGCACTGTGTTGGCTAGGATTGGCTCCAGCAGACCCCCCCGTGACCCTGTGTTCGGATTCAGTGGGTTGGAAAATGGATGGATGGTTCAAACAACATAACATAAACACACTGGAAAACAGAAGGAAAGTGGAAAAGAATACATCAACATGTGAAGCTGCAGGCTACAATTCAACGCAGTAAACATGTTAACTGGGAAATAGCTACCCATAACCCATCAAAAAATTATAAATGGCCTTGAAAATTGTGGTGTTTGTTTTATTTCTTTATTTAAGAAATAATGTACTTAACCTCCGTATATTACATACAAATAGTAAAATTTAAACTTGGTCCAAATGTCCAACTTAGATGTAATTAATGACATCATTTTAGTTTAATTGTATGTTTAAGTTTCAACAAGAAAGGGAGCCTGTCATATTTGTAACAATTACAATATACCAGAATAGACTTTGGAAAATAGAAGTGGGGCGCTGCTGCCTCGCAGTTAGGAGACCCGGTTTGCATGTTCTCCCCGTGTCTGCGTGAATTTCCTCGAGGTGCTCTGGTTTCCTCCCACAGTCCAAAGACATGCAGGTTAGGTGGACTGGCGATTCTAAATTGGCCCTAGTGTGCGCTTGGTGTGTTTGTGTGTGTCCTGCGGTGGGTTGGCACCCTGCCTGGGATTGGTTCCTGCCTTGTGCACTGTGTTGGCTAGGATTGGCTCCAGCAGACCCCCGTGACCCTGTGTTCGGATTCAGCGGGTTGGAAAATGGATGGATGGATGAAAATAGAAGTGAAATTCAGTAACAGAGACAGAAAATTCAATTTTAGAATAGGAGAGGTATGTAGATTAAGTGACCCCTTTGTTGGATAAAGTGCATGTCATCTTCTAAAGAAGTCCTGTTTGGAGTACCCAAATGTTTACTACTTTAATTGTGCATGTGTGTTTCCTGGTCACTTTTCTGCTATTGCATCTTATTATTTTTGATAAAAATCAGAAAAAAAAAATTAGAAACTCATTCAAACAAACCACTAAGATCTATTAGTCTATGGTAGATTTTGTGGAATAGGTTACAACAGCTTCTGTGACAACAATATAACCAGTGTATATATTCATTACCTGTGCTGGTGGAGAGCTTTCCTGTCCAATTCCCAGGCCAATTCTGTAGAGAACTGTGGCTGATGTTTATGATCTACAGGATCAGTAGCCAACTGCTCACCATCAAACCTGACCTCTACAACAAGAGAATGTCTAGGACGTTTGGGAAAATGTTGACCTAAAAATAAAAAGTAAATCTTAATATGAGATGAAATTAAATAAATGTCCGTTAGAATTCACTGAAAGAAGAACTCTGAAAGTTTTGTTTTTTTCTTTTCTCTGTTATATTATGCACCAGAGGCCACAGGTTTACAACTCTCACAGTCTCAAATAATGCAAGTATCACTAGTTCTCATACAAGTTTTGGTATTTGTTATTTTATACAGCATTTTAGTAGACCTGGAGAATTTGTTTTTTTCATATTCAAAGAAGCAAAGATGTATTTGGAATAAAATGTGTTCTTAAGTACAAACCTACAGTCCCTATCTCATACGTAACCCGGAGTAGACACTCAAGTTGAATTTGTATGCAAGTCGGAACAGGTACATTATTTTAACAAATGCAATTGTTGACCGACTGTAACCAAGTGCTCTGCCAATGAATGATGGAGTTTCACCTCTTTTTGACCTTTTTATTATTTCTACTTTATTTTCAATGGTGATGGTTTTTCTCTTCTTTACTATATCACAAGCACTTGCATCAGATTTGTGTTTCAGAGACATTGTTGAAGGGTGAAGACAAAAGGTTAAGATGAGCTCTTCTGCACAGCACTGTACAGCTATCACAGCAGGAAGGCACCAGTCGTCAACACGTCTGATGTATAGGGTGGTCCAGATCTAATTATGCAATTTTCATTTCACTATAACTTATTCAGTTTATTACATAGAAAATCACCCAAAAAATTCCGGACCATCGAGAAGTGTGTGAACTGATGACATGAAGAATCGTCTTCGCGCCGAACTGGAATCGTCCCTGCACAAATCAAAGTTATCCAGACGATCCGGATCTGCATAATTAGATCTGGACCACCCTGTACTGACAAGAGACAACTTCCTGCTGTGTGCGCAACAGTACAAGTAGGCTTGCTATTGAGAATGAATGGGGGCAGCGAGGGACGGTTCATCACCAGCACACCTCACAGTCACCTCCACTACAGTATGCTGCCTGCAGTGTACGCAACACCACCACCCCCATTCAACACGCAGCCATCCGAGGCACACTACAATGCTACCCCCGCCGCCCCGTTCAGCCACAACCGGATCACTGCTTGCAGTATTACCAGCCGCGCACCTAGAACGAACGGGGCAGCCGTGTGTGGTGGGCGGGCAGTGAAACCGCTTGCTGCTGGGAGCCACCCGAGGGACACTACACTGCGCGAGCAGTGAAATCGCCCCCCTCCAGCCTCAGTCCAGCCACCGCTTGCAGCGTCCGCAGGCCGAAGATGACTGAGCGGCAGTTACTGAGGCGCATGCGTCGCAGCTGCGGCCCCATTCGTATGTTGTAGGTTGGATGTCCGTAACCTGGGGACTACCTGTATAAACAGTACTAACAATAAAACAAATTATAACCTGGTGTATGACAACTGTATGCTTAGTAAAGGTAATACTGTAAGCCTTGGCACAGAGGTTTTACAAACTGACATAATAGAATGGAATCAAGGTAGAAACCAGACAGAAACGGCATCATAGAAGACCCAGGCTGAACCATTTAACACTAGAATTACCAGAGCCTACGAAAAAACTCGTAAATCCGTCCCACCTTAAATTGCGTCTTAAATCCGTTTGCACCTCTCCGCCAGAGTCTTTTGTCGTCTAAATGTGCTGATAAACACAAGCTACTAGCAGCCAGCTATTCCATCCCCCCACCGACTTAGAACGAATTTCTCCTAGCTCATGCCTTGCCTTGATTTGATTACAGTATCTGGGATTGAAGTGGAGTTTTACAGTGGAAATAATATAGCGGTATTTGGAATACACGCATTTCATGTGTGTTCCGTTTCTATAGTAGTCTGTGCAAACACATTTTTAAAACAGAAACTTTTTCCATATTCTAATAGTAAATGACAAAATGTTGGCATAAACTATATAACGTATGAAGCCTGAAGTCCATATATCAAAGAAACACTTTCACAAAAGGTACAAATAAGAGAACACGTGCGCTTTTATTCAAAAATATAACTGTACAAAAAAAAAAAAAGCCGCGTTAGCATGCCACATTGACACTCTTACTACAACCGCCGCGGTGGCGTAATGGTATCGGCTCCTGACTGGGAATCAGAGGGTGGCGAGTTCAATCCCGCACGGCTCCACTTCGAGAAGTGAACTGCTCTTATTCTTACAATTTTAGAATAACAACATAAATTTGATTTCAGTCTGTAACAGCCGGTGTAACTTATGATACTGGTAAAGGTTAGTTTTTTTTTTTTTTTTTTTTTAAATTCACTTTTCATTCTCGCAGTCGCATTCAGAATCAATCCATACAACCCCATCTGACACAGCTGTTTTCACATAAATAAAAGTGCACTTTTATTCAAGACTACAACCGAAGAATAAAGAAAGCAAGTTACAGTTGGTGGTTGATACAACAGCTTGCGTGGTGCAATGCTAAGAACTGCTGATTTCAAGTGACGGTGAGATACGAAGAAGGCAGCTTCGCCAGCGTTTGTGTGTCAGAACCCTTTTGGGGGGGGGGGGGGGGCGGTAGTATGCATCGTGGTACACTGCAGACCTATAGCACGTCTTTATGTCAGATGGGGTTGTATGGATTGATTCTGAATGCGACTGCGAGAATGAAAAGTGAATTAAAAAAAAAAAAAAAAAGCTAACCTTTACCAGTATCATAAGTTACACCGGCTGTTACAGACTGAAATCAAATTTATGTTGTTATTCTACAATTGTAAGAATAAGAGCAGTTCACTTCTCGAAGTGGAGCCGTGCGGGATCGAACTCGCCACCCTCTGATTCCCAGTCAGGAGCGGATACCATTACGCCACCGCGGCGGTTGTAGTAAGAGTGTCAATGTGACATGCTAACGCGGCTTTTTTTTTTTTTGTGCAGTTATATTTTTGAATAAAAGCGCACGTGTTCTCTTATTTGTACCTTTTGTGAAAGTGTTTCTTTGATATATGGACTTCAGGCTGCATACGTTATATAGTTTATGCCTACATTTTGTCATTTACTATTAGAATATGAAAAAAGTTTCTGTTTTAAAAATGTGTTTGCACAGACTACTATAGAAACGGAACACACATCAAATGCGTGTATTCCAAATAACGCTATATTATTTCCACTCTAAAACTCCACTTCAATCCCAGATACTGTAATCAAATCAAGGCAAGGCATGAGCTAGGAGAAGTTCGTTCTAAGTCGGTGGGGGGATGGAATAGCTGGCTGCTAGTAGCTTGTGTTTATCAGCACATTTAGATGACAAAAGACTCTGGCGGAGAGGTGCAAACGGATGTAAGACGCGATTTAAGGTGGGACGGATTTACGAGTTTTTTCGTAGGCTCTGGTAATTCTAGTGTTAACGAAAAGAAAAAATGAATTCTGTCAGTATACCAAGTGTACCCCCACGTTGCCACCTCTGGGATTTCAATGTGTACCATATTGGAAGCCTACTTAATCTAAATTAATCTATATCCATCCATCACTGTTATCAAAATAAGTATTATTAGCGTAGAATTAACAAAGATTACCAGTATAACAACTACTGAACTGGATGTGTCCAAAACATGCAACTTCAAGTCAAATATTCAACTGTCACAAAGCAACCTCAACTGACTCCTGAAAAAGTTTTATTAAGCTACCAGTCAAGTGTTGTTTATTTGGCAAACTGCTTTATCCGAGGTGACTTACATGATTAGGGCACCATGCAATTGTTTAATTACATTTCTTACTACTGAAGCACAGAAACTGTGTTTGATCATGAGCAAGCAACGTCACAAGCAAGAACATAACCATCAGCCTTGTGGTCTAAAACCCAATGCCTTAGTTGCTACATCACACTGTCTGTCAATCAATCTTCATTTTGTACTGCACTCTTATTAGGATTGCAAGACTGAAAACAGTTTAAGTACACAATACTTATAAGCAGGTATAAACTAGAAGTCCTGGACATCACTGGTGTTTAGTGAATATTTGTTGATGTAATACAGATTAATAATATCTCATATTATGTACTGTACATAATGATGCATTGACAAAAGTTGAATATAGATTTAAGCTGTAAATACAGAAATATCACAGGTTCCCTTGAATGCCAAATTGATATACCGTATAGGTGAGCAGTGCTGCTACAGACTTCTTACAAACTGGGTGATCATCGGCTACCAGTTTTGATAGACGTTTATTTTTCTTTCTGGTATTCTCAGTCTCAATTTAATGCACATTATGAGTCAATAACAGACATGCAAGAATAATTTAAAATGTACTGTATGTCAATAAACTTTATTAAAGTTAAAACTTTGCATTTATCTATTGATTAGCATCGTGATACTTTCCTGTGGATAGGCAAGGCCCTTCTGAACACATTTAAAAGTTATTACGTGCCACATTCATAATTATGGGATAGATTATGTCAGTGATCACCCATTTCTATTTTCTAGTAATTTAGTCCATCCAATGAGCATATAAGTGCTGTCTAATCAGTTCTCGAGTGGAAAACAAGAACATCTTGCAAATAAGGGCAAAACTGGAACTTTGCATTTCATGCTGAAATCAAGTCCCAAAAGGTAACCTGTCAGGAAAAACTAGAACCAAATTGCCACATTTCAAATCTACCTATTTACTGAATCCACTTTTCCGGGTTCATGAAAGAATTGTTCTACCCACATAGAACCAGGAAGCAACTTAGGAAAGGCTACCAAGTTCACTGCAGAGCACATTTATGTAAATACTCATATTGATCCAATTTCATATTGGCAAGTACCATAAATTGCACATCTTTAAATTGAAAAAAAAAAACCAGAATACTCAGAGGCAGGCACCAGCCCAATGAATGTAAACATGCAGAATTTGAATAAAGTCATCTGGAGCTCAAAACCAATGCATTATCCACCACACCACCTATGCCACCCCAGTTATAATACAGTATTTCCATAATAAGCAAAAAGAGCAGGCTTAGTTTTCCTTCATAAACAACAGTGAAAGATATACAATATAGATATAGTGACACCATCAATATCTAAGGAACTACCTGGTGTCTGATTCCTTCATTGCCAATATGAAACTAAGTCAAAAAGGTCATAAAATGCCAATTTTAAACAATTTCTAGCTGCTCAGATATTTAATTGATCTTTATCTTAAACATCACTAAATCAAAAAGTATATCAGTGAAGAGTACACCTTGCCACATAAGATAATGTGAATGTTTTTAAATCACAGCACAAACTCTACATAGACAGTGGCTGGGATGGAAACCTGGGCGTTGAAGTTATGACAGAGCAGTGTGAGCCAATGTACCATTGTGCCAACCTGATTAATTCTGGTGAGATGATAAAATGATTTTCATTATACAATTTATACATATTATCATGTATCATTTGAATTATTTTGATTTAAACCATTTAATTTGATCATATTATATATATATATATATATATATATATATATACACACACACACACACAATCATTTCAAACATTACTTTTTTATGATTCACAATTTTTTTATAACAGTGTTTCACAAACTATACCTTGGAGTATCACTGTGCCTGTGTGTAATTTAAGCCAGTGACGTTTGATTTTATTTTTGATACTGGAATGATGGTGGAGGACTTGAAGCAGGCAGGAATGGTGCACAGATCCAGATATTAGTTAAAAATATATGCAAATGCTGTAGACAACTGGTCCAGTGTAGAAGGGGAAATAAGGTCCTGGCCTGCAGCTTATTTAATATTTTGCTTTTTCAATAAGATGCAGACATCTTTGGCAGTGATGACATGGGCGGGTTGGGGATGTTTGGGTGGAGCTGAGAGAAGTGGAGTGTAGAGTAGTAACAGTGAGCCCGTCAGGTAGATTTATGTCCCATTGTCTTTCAAAGCCACCTTAAAACTGATGTAACTGATTAGCCAGACTGGGATCAGAAGAACTGTTTGATGTTTGTTTCTTGTAGTTAGTGACCTGTTTAAGGCCTCGCCAGACTGATGCACTGTCATTCGCAGACAATTGTTCCTGCAGCTTATCTGAGTATTTTCTTTTTGCACCTTTGAGCCCTTTCTCCAAGATCTACTTAGCTTTTCTGTATTCCTCATGATTGCCAACAAGTTTGAAAGCAAACTCTTTGTCCTGGCGGAGTTGTCCGAGTTCTGGAGTGAACCAAGGCTTATCATTGCTAAGCTTCACAATTGTTTTTGTTAGAATGCAAACAACCAATATATGAAATTACAGCAGTGTATTTTTGTATGTTGGAGGTGGCAGTTTTGAAGGCACTCCAGTCTGCACAGGCAAAGCATTCTTGAAGCTCCTCCATTGCCTTGCTGGTCCACTTTCTAACAGTTTGTTTTTCTGCAGTTTTCAGCTTTTGTTTGTAAGTAGGAATAAGCTGAATCTTAGAATTGTCAGAAGTATCACGGGAGGAATGGGAGAAGGCATGATAAGCATCCTGAATAGCTGCAAGCAGTGATCGAGAATATTTCCATCTCTGGTAGGTCATTTTATTCTGCTGCATATATTTAGAAAGGACATGGTTAAAACTACTGAAAATAATGATTTGCGAGTAAGGGTTGTCTTTTTCAATCTCAGTGATTACAACAATGAGTTGCCACTTCACTTCGTGACCATTAGCGCAAGTATAATGAAAGAATTTAAGAAATTGTAAGTGAGCAATTTACATCAGGGCATAAACATTTAGTGTCAACAACAGTGCTTGGTGATGATTGTACAAGGTGAATCTTTGCCCCCTAGCCCTGAAAGATGCCACAGAATGAGACGAGCAGCACAGCAAATTGCACAGCCTCCTCTTGAAAATGTCAGAATTTCACAATAATGATTTACTTTTTGCTTTTTTGTCTTTCTTAAAACAACATGGATACACTGTTTTGCAATAGGCATGCAAGCTCCAGACGCAGATCAAGACACAACAACATTTTTGGCTTAAGGAATGGATATTTTCTGTACTTCATAAGGGTTTTGTTTTGCAGTAGTACCAGTACCTCATAAATTCCAGTGTAAAATGCCAGTGTGAGCACAGTATTCATTTTTTTTTTTTTTTTTTTTTTTTTTACAATGTATTGCAAACATAGACTTTGGAATACAATTTTGTGTGGCAAATGCATATACAGTATACCATCCGTGTGAAGAAATACAATATCCTTTAATAAAACGTTTAGAGATATAGTAAATGCGGCCCGGGGGGGGGAGGGGTTGTAGAAGTGTAAATCTGTTCAGGTCCACAAAATATACGGAAAATGTTCTCTGAAATGGGAACTCTACAAACAATCTTAGACAAATGAATTCTCTAACAAGCAATACTGTTAAATTCCAATTTGTTTTTTTTTTTTTAAATCAGTAAAGACTGTCTTCTTATTAGGAAACTGGTTGGAATGAAAACCTGCAGCCCTCCAAAACCGAGAGTGAAGCACTGGACTACAGTATGGCTCACAAACATAAACATCAACAAAAGCTTCTGATTCATATTACAAACCAAATTAAATTACAGAATTTAACTTTTAGTCATTTTAGAGAAATGGCATTATTTAAAAGGTATTGTGCGTATTCATTGTGACATTAGCATGCCAGCAATGCCCATTTTGTGCCGTGCCATCCCCTCTACTACCATCCTCAAGCATACATGTTTATTAAAAGTCACCACACGCTATGTGGTTATGTCTACAGTAGATTTCAGATGACAACCTAAAACAGATTTCAGAAACCAGGACATTTCCACTTCAAAGTTCTGAATACTACATACTGTCAAGAAATGCAACTCTTTACCAAGACCGCAAAATTTTGATTTTATTCTCGTAAACATTTGCAATCTTCTACTTATCGTTTGTTAGGCTACAAAATTATTATATCATACTTGGGAAGCTTTTGTGTTTGAAAGGTATTTGGTATAAAATGCTTACTAAAATCATTACAAGGAGCGCTCTAAGTAAGAATGAAAGTACAGTACAGTAGAACACAAATCCACATATGCGGGGAGCACTGCCACTATGAAACTAATACAACAACAACAACAACATTTATTTATATAGCACATTTTCATACAAAAAGTAGGTCAAAGTGCTTTACATAATGAAGACAAGAAAAATAAAAGACAGAATAAGAAATTAAAATAAGACAACATTAGTTAACATAGAAAGGAGTAAGGTCCGATGGCCAGGGTGGACAGAAAAAACAAAAAAAAAAACTCCAGATAATACACATTTCACAAATTATGTAAAAATCTAAAACTGAGATTCGATTTGATTTGATTTTCAATCCTATTTTTTGTAAAAATGTATCTATTTGTAAGAAATGATTACAATAAAATGAATAATAAAAAAATAAAGAAATAAAACAGATTCGCACTGCAACGAGGATACACGTCATGTTTTGTAAACCTCATTTAAGTTCAAAGCTGCTTACAATTTTAAATTTCTCTTTATAACTTTTAAATGCTATCCAAAGTGATTTGGGAAAAAAGATACAAATAAAAGTTGCATAAATCAAAGTTTTCCTGTCAATTACATATTCTTGCAAAGCCGTAAAAAACTCATTCATCGATGGTGATCAACTTAAACTGGTGAAACTTATTTTTTGATTATGAGCAAAAATATCTATATCCGTTTAAAGCTCAAAATAAAGTATAGCTGCATCATTTTTTAACATTTTTTTAAATAGTCAAATGTATAAAACGTGAATAAGAACAAAAACTAAATCACACATTAAAAAGCTGAAATCACCGTACTTAAAAAATGAAATCTACAAATGTTGCAATGGCTGCAATAAAATGAGCTTTGCTATGCCAAAATATATTCAATCGTACCTTCCAGAATAGAGACAACAATCAGAAATTGCTCCTGTTTCGGCCCCATCATCTCAACGTTCTTCGCTTACAAATCCTTTCTAGATGCTTCTTGTAGATTTCAGCCAATATCCACATTAACCGTTTTCTACCCGCTGCAACAAAACCTTTTACCGCCTCCCATTTAAACACCCTGCGCTTCCACCTGGTTACCACAGTGAAAGCAGAAAAAAAAAACGTAAATCAAAACATAACAACCGGTAGCAGTTGGGTGGGACATTAGAACGGCTGCAACCCCATAGAATTGCTTCCGGTCCCAAGGTGGGCGGGGAGCCACGTAATTGTGACGTAGAGTAAAGCGAAGCAACGGAGCAACGCTTTGCAGTATATTAGGCGAATTTGCAAAAGGCACCAAAATAAAAAAAAAAAGTTAAGAAAAAAAAAACAGTTGATATGTTTCTAACTCGTAATATTGTACAGTTATTAACAATAAAGACTTGGAATGTACGAGTGTAACACTGTACAGTCGTAAATTCTTCCCGTTGCAAACAGCGATGTTTGAGACTCAACATGCAAAAGTTCTGTTTTAGTGCAGGCTGAGACTTTTACGTAATACCTGGATCGATCTTTCTTTTTGCCATAATTTAGCAGCAATGGTTAACGCCTCTGTATTTAGTATAAAACAGTGCAATGACTATCTATAAACTAGCTTATCAGAGTTTTAGATCATTGTTGGTAAAATATTTGCCGTATGTTTTCGTTTACTATCATATCTGTTTAAGTGTTTTGAGGCATACCTTCTCATCCTTTCAGATAACAGCTTTATCTGCTTGGTCCTGGCAACATTACAACGTAATAAAAAAAATAAGTAAAATGATACGAGTTCCACTTTGTGTGCAGTTGTTTGGCTTGCCAAAGCGTCATCAGTTTCAATTCGTGCATTACAGGTGTGGTTCAGGTGTTGTAAAGATGGTCACTTTCTAAAGACCTGTATATATATATATATATATATATATATAAACGTTATATATGCATTTAGTATGGAAAATAAAGTCATATTAGCATAAATAGACATAAAACTAATTAAGAGCTTCTGTAAGCAAGAATTAGATATGTCAAGCAAATAGTTAAATAAAGGCATTTGCCATATTTCTTTTTTAGTTAAGCTCAGAGCAAACCATGAATATTGAGTAACTCGGAAAGAAGGAGCAGGAAGAGAATGACATACAGAAACTAGCCGAGGACAGATAAGGGGGAACAGGGAGAACACTTGTTGTTTGAAGGTCGGCTAAGAAATAAGGGAAGCAGAAAATGGTATTGAATGACGAGATGCAGAAAATATTGGTGGCCAATAAAGGCCCATGAGAAACCAGCTGGATTAGTGAGTCAGAATAAGGCAGTAAATGCATTGTTACGAGCAAGGTCAAAATGATAAGACATGATTATATAAACTGTGATTTTTGGCTTTTTGAGGGCTCAGCTCAGTTTGGCTTAATTGGGTTGAGTTTGTATTATTGTTTATTGCAATAAAACTAATTACTCGGTTTGCCTGTCCTCCGACTCCTAGAGCCTTCATTCAAAGTGTGTATTTTTCGCTTCAACATTAGTAGCATAGAAATTTCAGAAAAAAAGTGAATAGGTGTATTCCTGCAGTCCCAGTAGGATTCAATCCCATACCCTCAAGTGGCTGGAGCTTTAATCCAGCTCCTTATACCATCATTACAGTACATAAAGGAGTAATAATAACATATGTAAGGGACGGTCAGCAGCCCAACCCGGCAGGGACACCCAAGAGATTAAAGGATGGGGGAAGGCAGCTTCTTTAGGGCATTGCCTCCCCCAGAACATTAGATGGCAACTCCTCTGGATTGCAGCAGTAACCCAGATTCCCACAAGGCTTCATGGGACTTGGAGTTCTTTACCTCACCCTTTAAGGTTACTGTGGATGTCACCAGGGGGTGCTGCTAAGACTGAGGAACCATATGGCATGGGGTTTCCACCTTACCTGGAGGTGCTTCAAGACTATGTGGGCGGAAAAGGAGAAGTACTTCCAGGTTGGCCAATATAGGAGGACTTGCCAAAAAAGGCAATCTCACAGAGGCGAGCCAGAGTTGGGTGGAAGGTGGACTAAGCATGCTGGGAGGAGTTGAGGAGGCAAAGACCAAAACACAGACAGAAAGAAGAGCCATTGTGCTGTACTATTTTTGTACTTGTGGCGTGATGGTGGGAAACACTGGTGTGAAGAGTTTCCAACGCAATAAAAAGGCTCTTTTGAGCTTTTAACTTGAGCCCTTTGTCTGTTGTGTTGGGTTTGGGGAGCTGGAGCACCCTCTAGTGTCCGTACATACTTATGAACTGGTCTAATAATTTTAAACTCACTTCTAAGCCATTGTGCAGAAAAGCAAACATAGAAATAATAAAGGACAATGCAGGATAGAGAAAGTCAACAATAGTTCTGATTTCTTAAGGGACCACAGTAATGTAATCAGTTTAAATTGCAGATCATTGAGGAGGGTGGTGGAAAAGTCAAAGGAAATTATAAAAATGTTGCAATGTTTCCAGACAAATAAAACCTCAAAGTTATTTTGAGAAACTCAGGCATAATTATAGAAAACAAAATGACTGTGACAGAGTGGTTAAAGAACATATAAACTTTCCTTGTTTTAATGCGAGTACTCAGACTCTTAAATTAGATTGTCTAAAACTGGAACATAGATGAACAGCAACAAAGCTGCAGCAAATGCAAATTACCTACAGACTTTAGCAGTGCAGACTTTATGAACTTTTTTAATGAGAAAATTGACAACATAAGATCCCAGATTTCACCTTCACCTTGTAAACTTGATACGAGATTAGCAAACTCTGTCTTGTCTTACATCACTTTTGTCATTTTAATTTGGTAACAGAACAGGAAGTCATAGCTTTAATTTCTAAAATGAAACCTTCTACTTGTTCTTAGACCCAGCCCCAACTAAATATTTAAAAAGACTCTTATAATACTTAAAGATACTGAGAAATTAATTCACATTTTTGTTTTTTGTTGGTTAGAATACTGTAACGCGCTCCTAACCGGTCCACCAAAGAAAGGCATCAATTGGATGCAGTTAGTGTAGAATGCAGTAGCAAGAATCCTAGCCAGAAAAAGAAAGCCAGGGCACATCTCATCGGTTTTACCTTGTGTCTTTTAGAAATGTCTTAAAAATACTACTAATGGTATACAAAACTTTATAAAATAATGTTGCTCCTTCCTATATTTTGGAGTACCTATCTTCCTACATTTCAAGTTATAACCTTAGATCTTCTATTATTATTGCAAGAGCCACATATAAAAGCAGTGATGAGGCAGCCTTTAAAATCTGAAATATTTTACTAATAGAGATACTCTAGAGTTACATTGTGGGTCATTTCAAAAAAACTCCTAAAAACCCCTTTTTAATGTGGCCTTTTTGTAGCTACAATTTAGTTCCACCTTAAATCAACTACGGTATATATGCACTGAATTATCATACTCTTCAATGAATCTGCAATCTTTGTTAATCTTTTTTTTTCTCTCTTTTCTTTTCCAGTTCTTCTGTGGTGGTAAAGTCCTGTGCAGCCACCTGTGATGTTTGAATGAAAGCAGATACCCAAACCTGCCACAAGACCCACTGTGTCAAATCATCCAAGACAACTTCTTAAAATAAGAAATACAACAATAAAGAAATGCTTGAGAACATTTATGCTTGGCATTTGATCTGAAACCCGTAAAGATTTTGTTTTTTTCTCCACCTTAACTTGAGTTTAATTTTTAATTTTTTCCTGTTCACCATGGCCAACTAAACTTTTCGTCAAACTGTCATTTTGAGACTAAAACATCAATTCTGCATTTAAGGACTCTGCTTCTCTTAATTATATATCTATTTTATGTAAATCTGCCTTATGTTTTGTTTACTATTTATACAGTATTTTTCTCATTTAATTTCAATTTGTTTTTCATTGGATGTAACTACTTAGACATCTTGTAAAGCACTTTAACTTACATCATCCATCCATCCATTTTCCAACCCGCTGAATCCGAACACAGGGTCACGGGGGTCTGCTGGAGCCAATCCCAGCCAACACAGGGCACAAGGCAGGAAACAATCCTGGGCAGGGTGCCAACCCACCGCAGGACACACACAAACACACCCACACACCAAGCACACACTAGGGCCAATTTAGAATCGCCAATCCACCTAACCTGCATGTCTTTGGACTGTGGGAGGAAACCGGAGCGCCCGGAGGAAACCCACGCAGACACGGGGAGAACATGCAAACTCCACGCAGGGAGGACCCGGGAAGCGAACCCGGGTCCCCAGATCTCCCAACTGCGAGGCAGCAGCGCTACCCACTGCGCTTACATCATTTGTATGGAAAAGTGCTGTAGAAATAAATGTTATTGTTGTTATCGATAGTTCTTTACTGAATGGTGCAGTTTCTGATGAACTAAAAGTGTTAATTATCAGACCATTACTTAAGATGCCAGAGCTAGACCCACATATGCTTAATAATCATAGATCATAGACCCCCATTTCTATCCATCCATTTTCCAACCCGCTGAATCCAAACACAGGGTCACGAGGGTCTGCTGGAGCCAATCCCAGCCAACACAGGGCACAAGGCAGGAACCAATCCCGGGCAGGGTGCCAACCCACCGCAGGCCCCCTTTTCTAATTTTCCCTTTCTCACTAAAATACTTGATGCCACTGCTGTGCTGCCACACTGCTGTCCTGTGTATATAAAAGGCATCCTGGGTAATAGAGCATTGGAATCGTCAGATGGAAAGATTCTTTTCACCAGATTGGATGGCCCAGCACAGACTCTATTATAGAATGCCCAGCAGACAGGGTATGTGGCCAGTTAAACAGGGTCTCCAGGACTGCAACTGTGCCTGACTTTGTTTTTGACTTTCTCTTTTATAATTTAAATTTCCTTTATTGTCAACTGGCCATAGTTAGTCAATTAATTAATTGACAAATATTGTTGGTTTCCTTATATGTTTAATCATTTTCTACCTTGTTTTCCACGTGTTTGAACAAATTAGTATTTTTTTGTGTGCTAATTCTGTATTTAGTAATTAGTATAATCAATACTTGTATTTTAAATGCGAAATGTTCACAGTGCTCTGTGCCTGCGCTGTACAAAAATAAGTTGTATTGTATTGTATTATAAAACAAACAAGTGTTACATTTTTTAGAACACTGGACAGTATTTTTCTATGATAAAGCAATTTCATATTACTTAATTCATTTTTAATATCGCTTACATTGTGTTGATAATGATTCTTCATTTATTTTTATGTATGAAACTTTAATAAGATCAATTAAAAAAAAAAAGACAGAAGACAAAACAAGATGTAGCTGACTTGCAGTTGAATGTGATACCATCTGTGCTGTTTTACAGCCACTGTAGACCGGCACTAAGATTGCCTTTTCTGGATGTCAAATTCAAGCCATCATTGCAGTTTATTTTTTTTAATTTTCGTGGTGCTCAGGGCCATGGCATTGATCAGTAAGTGAAGACTGTTTTTCCTGAGGTTGTTTGCAAATAGTCAAGAATTTCTTGTGAAATTAGTCAGTGAGTCTCTCCGGAACATTTAGTTTTCTTCATACATAGATACATATTGTGTAACAGTAATCATCCTACATATCTGTGAAAGACTAGTTGCAATACTGTTAATAATAAGATGTTAACCGTTCATTAAAATTTCTTCTTAGCTTATCCACTCAAGCCATTTATGCATCAGGTCTACATTAGATATGTGCATAAATGCATATAAGGTCAAATATATCATCCGAGGATTGTAGCATTTATGCTGTGATATACTGTATGGATTAATATACTGTACATCTGAGGTACCCCATTCAAATTTCCATATACACCATCAGATCAGAACATTTCTATGTAACTATCAGATCAGAATATTAGTTAATTCTTTGTCTGAGTCTTGAATGGATGCCCAAAATCACATTATCTTTTAAACTCTACAGATGCTCCAATACAATGATTAGTCAGAGTGCACATCTCTGATTAGAATAGCTTTTCCTGTAAATCTGGAGAATAGAGAAAAATAAAAAGGTAAATCTTTCCCACAGCGTAGAAAAAAATCTGATACATTCTGCAATGACCTAACTTTGAGTTAGATTTCCTATGTGTTGAATTATTTGGACTCATTCTTCTTTGCTCAAGAACACTTTGTTGCAGATTCGACTTAGCTGTGCCAACTTTTTCATGATACAAGTCAACAGCCTTCCATTCTCCAGTTTGTGTAGAAAGCCTATGAGGCTTAAACAAAACTGTAGACTAGGAGGCTGTGTTTTAAGTTTTCATTATGGTTAATTTCACAACGTAATATGTAACATACTTACTAGCAGTGACCACAAAAACGAGAAAGAGTGGAAAACTCTTAACCAGTTACACTAGAAAAAACTCTTGTTTTTGGAAGAAACTAATGGCCATGTTTGCTTTCAAGTGTTTTTATTTAAATAACATTATATTACATTAAAATATGTCATAATATGAGCAATAGAGGGGTGGTATGATGGCACAGTGGTAGCGCTGCTGCCTCGCAGTTAGGAGACCTGCGTTCGCTTCCCAGGTCCTCCCTACGTGGAGTTTTCATGTACTCCCCGTGTCTGCGTGGGTTTCCTCCCACAGTCCAAAGACATGCAGATTAGGTGCATTGGCGATCCTAAATTGTCCCTAGTGTGTGCTTGGTGTGTGGGTGTGTGTGTGTGCATGCCCTGTGGTGGGCTTTCGCCCTGCCCGGGGATTTGTTCCTGCCTTGCACCCTGTGTTGGCTGGGATTGGCTCCAGCAGACTCCCGTGACCCTCTGTTAGGATATAGCAGGTTGGACAATGTGCAAAAGAATTGGACACAGAAATTATTGGTAAACCTTCTAACCATTAACAAAATGTTTGGATATTTAACCTAATCTCATTGAGGTTTAATCTGTAAAACACTTTTCACAATGAATGATGTTGAACAAGCTTTTTTTAATAAAATAAAAAATCCAAATTAAGTGGAATGTCTTGTGATATATTCACCACATGATGCTCAAAGTTTTGCCAGAATATCCAGAGAGGGAGAAGAAAACTTGCTGCAGCAACAACTTCACATAAAGTGTAGCAGAGCCCAAGGTATTCCTTGGTCAATTGTTACAAATGCATTAGACAGTAAACAACAACATACTGTATGTCATTCTTTTCTGAAGAACTATATAATAACATGACGACCAAGTTCAAAATATATTATATTACTTCTTCAATACTCCTACAGGTCAGGTCAGGTCAGATTGGGAAGCATGCACTGTTACATCTAGTTGCCGCACCCACCTCACAATGAAACAGCTCGGGATCCTGGTTGGCAACGACCCAGGCAGACACGTGGTCCAGTCCCACCCTTCGGAAATGACCCTCTATCTCCTGCAGCCAGGTGTTACGTGGGTATCTCCTTGGCCTGGTCCAGCCACTCAGGGCCTCAGCAATGTGGATCCTGCAAGCCGGATCACCCTCAAGGGAAGCGCGCCACATGGCTATAATGCCATAACTGACACTCCCTCACAATGCAGGTAATGTGCCTCACTTGGGACTCCATGAGTAACTGCTTAATTCGACAAAATGTCAAACCAGCAGTACCCAAGGATTCTCCGAAGAGACACGGTACCGAAGGAGTCCAGTCTTCGTCTAAGGCAGACGTCCCCAACTCCGGTCCTGGAGGGCTGCAGTTGCTTCAGGTTTTCATTCTAACCCTTTTCTTAATTAGTGACCTGGTTTTGCTGCTAATTAACATCTTTTGAATTAATTTTAATTGCCATGTTTGTTTAAGATTTATTCCCCTGAATTGTTTCATCGTTCCTCTGAATTGCTTCATTTTTTTCCTTAAATGGCTCCCAAACAGAAATTAAACACGAAGTGAGTGAGCCAACAGAAGACCAACTAAGTCAGTGCCTCAAACTCCAACCAGTTGGTTAATTAAGAGCTGATTCTTGTTGTTAATTAAACCCGTTCTTTAATTCCATGACTTGTTGCTGCTGTCATTGTGCAATAGCATATATTATTGAAATTGTTGATTTTCACTTTTCTAAGAGCTCTGTTAAAATGTTCTGGGGACCTGAGCAGATCATCATTCCTGAGACCTTCGTCTTTCTTTATTTTCAGATATTGTATGATGGATAGGCTGCGAGAAATTAGGGAGGAAAGAAAAGGTAGCATCTGACATCACATACATTTGTGACCATATGAATAGCACACTGAATAGTAGAATCAAATATATTATCAAGGAGTACCAGTGTGCTTTTTATTATGTGTGCTTGAATAATTGCTTTTAAAACATTTAACTAATTTTTAAAATATATTGCAACAAATTATACACAGAGCAATCAATGCAACTTTTATCCTTTTATGTTCTATCTCACATTAAATTAATATCACCACTACTCCCCTACCCAATTCAAAGAGCTACAGTATATTAACAAAAGGCCATGTACTATGCAGTGTTTTTCACAATGCTTTGTTTTAAAAAATTTTAAATTAATTTTTCCCACATCAAACAACACTCAATTTTTGCAAATGTATTTAATGTAAAAAAATGAAATATGACATTGACTCAAGTATTCAGACTCTTTCTTTATTCATTAATTAGATGAAGCACCTTTAGCAGCAATAACAGCCTGGAGTCTTCTTATGTATGCTGCTAAAAGCTTCACACACCTGGATTTGGGGGTTTTCTGCCATTCTTTTCTACAGATCCTCTCAAACTCTGTCAGGTTGGATGGACAGCTATTTTCAGGTCTCTCTAGAGATGTTCGATTGGGTTCAAGCTCTGGCTCTAGCTGGGCAATGCAGGAACATTCCCAGAGTTATTCCTAAGCTATTCCTGTATTGTCATTGTTTTGTGCTTAGGGTCATTGTCCTGAGATCCACAATGCTCTGAAGCAGGTCTGCATTATTAATATCTCTATACTTAGCTCCATTCAACTTTCCTTTAACTCTATGTAGTCTCCCAGTCCCTGCCACAGAAAAACAACCGCACGGCATTAGGCTTCCACCACCTCCATACTTTATCGTTGGAATGGCAGTGCCTAGTTACTTCAAAACATTGATTTAATCTTGGTTTCATAAGACCAAATAATCATGTTTTTCACAGTCTGTGAGACCTTTAAGGTGCCTCTTTACAAACTCTTCCCAGTGTCTTTTATGTAGAGGCTTCAAGCTGGCCACTCTGTCATAATGCCCCAATCAGTAGTGTGTTATAATGATGGTTGTCCTTCTGAAAGTTTCTCCCATCTCCACACAGTTCCTCTGGAGCACTGCCAAAGTAACCATCGGTTTGCTGGTCATCTCTCTTACCATGGCTCCTTTCCCTCGTGTCCAGCCGTAGGAAGAGCATCATGGTTGTTCCAAACTTCTTCCATTCTCTTGGGAGCCTTTAATGCTGCATAACTTTTTTGTAGCCTTTCCCAGATCTGTGCCTCAACACTTTTCAATCTCTAAGCTCTCCATGCAGTTCCATCAATCTCATGGCTTGGTTTTTTTTACTTATACACATTGTTATCTTTAGGATCTTATGTAGACAGGTGTATGCCCTTCTTAATCATGTGCAATCAATGGAACTGACCAATGGTGGACTCCAAACAAGATGTAGAAACATCTCAATGATGATCATCAATAGAATAAGATGCATCTGAGCCAAATTTCAAGTGTCAAGGCAAAGATGGTGTTTTGTTGTATCAATGTGATGTTTTACATCTTATTTTTAATACATTTTCAAAAATTTCTACAATCCTGTTTTTTGTTCTGTAATATTAGATGTTTCTTGATATGGGGAAAATGGATTTAAGCAATTTTAGGAAAAGGCTGCAACACAGCAAAATGTGAAAAAAGTGAATGAATCTGAATCATTCTAAATAAGAATTAGAGCTTATGATTTGCTTATGGCAGCTCCAGATTCTGGACAAACCAGCATATTAATTCTGTTAGAGCTCAGTTCAGCATTTGACACTGTCAGACTTGACATTCTACTCTCCAGAATGGAGAACGTGCTCGGTATCTCTGGCACTGCCCTCCAGTGGTTCAAGTCCTATCGGATTGATAGGCAAGAATTTGTTAGTCTTGGCAGCAGCAGATCCAGCTTAGTGCCAGTCACACAAGGAGTCCCTCAGGACTCTTTCCTCTGCCCTATGCTTTTCTGTATTTATGTGCTTCCCCTTGGCTATATTATTCCTACCTTTGGACTTGGTTATCATTTTTATGCAGATGATACTCAACTCTTTTTCAATTTTAAAAGTGAAACTTTATCAGACGTTTCTCAGCTCACAACTTGCCTCAGTGTAATTAAAACCTGGATGGAGCAGAACTCTTCAAAATTAAATTGAAACAAAACTGAACTCCTGCAAATTGGCACTAAAGTGCAACTTAAGAAAATGTCACTCTTGTCACTCAAAGTCACTCTCATCAAACCTTCTTCTAATGCAAGGAATCTTTGTGTCATTTTTGTTCTTCCCTTTCTTATTCCACCTACATAAACCACATTAAGAAACTTTCTTACTTCCACCTCCATAACATATCCCATGTTTGCTCATTTCTCTCCTTTTCAAATGCTGAGAAACTTGTCCAAGCTTTTATCACATCCCGTATCAATTACTGTAACTCCCTGGTAGGTGCCCCTTCAGATCTTATATCACAGTTCCAGCTGATTCAAGAGACCTTACATGAACCAGCAACAGAAAGCACATAACACTCATCCTGCTTCACCTTCACTGGCTCCCTGTGTCTTACAGAATTGAATATAAAATTCCATTAATAATGTACAAATCTTTAAATGGCCTTGCACCAGACTATATCAGTGACCTTCTCCATCACTATACTCCTGTTTGTCCACAAAGACCCTCTGATTCTGGCAATCTTGTTGTGCCCCACATAAACCTGCACTTTATGGGTGACAGGGCCTTCAGCTGTATAGCGCCCATACTTTGGAATGACCTCCCTACATGAATTAGATTAGCCAACTCAATTCATTCTTTCAAACAACAACTTAAAACTCATCTGTTCAGGAAGGTGTTTAATTTAACTTTCAGTTTACCTCTCTGTCCAGATGCTCATGATAATGTGTGTGTGCGTGTGCGTGTGTGTGTGTGTGTGTGTGTGTGTTATATCAAAGATTATATTATTTGTTCCGGCTTTTCTCTTAGTATTGAATTTAGTATTTCACTCTGGTTAGGGTTAGGGTTAGACTTTTTTGTCTTTTATTCTATCTAATGCTTTACATATTTCTTATTTATCTGTTTTAGTGTTCTCTGCAGAAAATATTTGTATCCAGTGCTAAATATACCCTGCTGTTCTTTCTGAAACTCTGTGAAGCACCTTGAGCACGGGAAAGGTGCTGTATTAATATAATTATTTATTATTATTATTATTATTATTTATAATAAAAATAATAATAACACTCCTATTTGTTCATCTTTATGCAACAATATTAAATTATTACCAAATTCTTAAAAATCTTCACAGAGAATTAGATCTTGTTTAATTTTAAGTAAAAGTAGATGTCAGTTTCCTACTGAGTTATGGGAGGTGGAATAGGAGTCTTCCAATTGAATAAGATTAGGCTACAAGCAAGCAGTGTAGAATAGTGTAATAGATTTTTCCTGACAGAGTGTTATTTTATCTGCTGTTACTCTGAGTAATAATATCTAAAATAATTATACTTTTTATATAAGATGCATTGTCAGTAATTAGCACTGTCACAGCAAGAAAGGCCAGGGTTAAGTTCTGGAAATTGCAGCTTCTCACTGAGTCTGTTTGGATTTTCTGCAGGTGCTCCAAATTGACTCCACATCTGAAAGATGTGCAGAACTATCTAATTGACAGCTTTAAATTGGACTGGCATTGATGTGTGGCCTCTGATGATCTAGTGCCCCTTCTGGGGTTGGTTCAAATTTTAAATAAAAGCAAGAACTGCATGAAAATCAGATCTTCCTGTATGTTATGAGCTTGTGAAGAGTATTCTGTTTTTTTCCTAGGGCTCTGATTTGTTAATTGACTTTTATATTCTTCTTCTGTACAGCAATGTACTAAGCAAGTAAAGAAGAGGGATGGTCAGTATTACAGAGGGGGCTATCATGACAGCTTTCCACATGCAGAGCATTTGTCAAGAAGGAAAATATTTACAAAACAGGCAACTCTATTGAAGATACGCATAACAGAGGGATAAGCAAAAGGGGAAATACAATGTACAAAGCTGCTGAAAAATATTCTTCTTCTGCTCTAAGCTTGATTGCGAAGATCTTGCATATCTTTCTAGCTAGTAGGGTCACTCAACTACTTGCTGAAATACCAAGTACAATCCAAGGACTCCTTTCCTCAGCTGCTAGCCAGGTTGCACCTCTTTTTCACTTGATGCCTCTGTCGGTTGTCCTATTTGGGCAACCAGCAAATATGTAGGACTTAAGAAGCTTTACGCCCCAAGCTTTCCACTCTGGCTTGTGCAAGACCTGTCCTGTTGCCACTGTGGGTATCTTTCTCTGTCATTAAAGTTTTGTGAATGACATTTGCCTGCTTTGAGCCGACCTGTTAGTGACTTTGTTACAGCAGCCTCTTGCCAGCCATACCCCTTCATAATGGAGATTTTCATGTGTACTCACTGACCCCTGATGATATGCAGATTAAAAGACAAGATTACACTTGATAATATTAATATTTTGTTTATCTAATAAAGATATCATTGAGGCCAATGTGCAAAGCAACAGCTTCTGCACTTAAATACTTAATTTTAAGGGTAACAGTCCAAAAGCTTTGAAAATCTGGGCAACAACAGTTAATGTATACAATCCATATTTGTCTGTATGTAAATATGATATAGATCTAAACACTATATACTCTGCTTTAAAGTAGTTTATACATTGTGAGTCATTTCTCACTTGACAATAAGTTATACATGATTTGCAACTTCATGATTATTCCATATGTAATGAATTCTGTTATATACAGTATCTCACAATTGTATGAGATCACATTAAAAGGTTAAGGCCTGATTTTACATTGTACCAAGAGTAAATAGTTGGGAGCTTTCAAATCAATGATATAATTTTTATTTTCAGCAATTTATAAAATAATATGTATACTTTGCAGTTATCCCATACATTGTCACACAAGTGCGACTAGGAAGACATTGTATGGACCAAGCAAAGGTAATTCCACGCCAGGCTGGGTGCACTAAACCTTCTCCTCTTATCTCTACAGACCAGCCATGGGAAAACCTGTCTGATTCAGAGCAGATGAAGTCACTTCCAGTTCCGGCTCCCAGAAGAATATCACTTCCAGCACCCACTCTGACATCCGAAGAACATCACTTCTGGTTCCTTTACATCACTTCCTGTACAATCCCTTAAAACCACCATCTTGACAAACCATTGACAGTTCTGTTTTGGACTCGGTATTGAGAACATCTCTATACTATTTAAAGAACCTTTTGCAGCCAGGAATAATATACAGGTGGCTGCCCCAAACCTTTTTAAGTGTGTCGAGTCTATCCTTTTTACAACATATAATCACTTTTGATACTGAATTTATGAAATGCTAATGCAGGTATTTTGTCACTAGTTAGCACTACAGAGAGCAGTCAAAAATTCAAGACTTTCTTTCCTGTCTTCCTGTATATTATCTATTGTCTTTGATTTCCTTTTGTTCTGTTATCTCTTTGTTGTTCATGTGTCTTTCATATGAAGTATGAATAAAAGACTGGAATTAGAATAAATAACAAAGAATAATAAGGAACTTAGCATAATATCCACATAAATATAAGACATTTTGGTCTGTATCAAATTCAATGACTCTTTCATTACGTTTATGCACTAAAATGGGTGTTATACAGTATTTACATGTCACCTGCGAAGCTACGTAACAAGCAAAGGGCCAAGGTTCACAGTTGGCTGTAAGTCTAAGTAGATGTGTTTGCTTCCTAAATGCAACATCTGATCACCAACAGTGTACTTTCTTTGTTAACCTCCTCCCCCACCACCTCAAATACTGTAGCTTGAAGTAAAAGCTTAAATTACACCGTAATCTTGCTATTCTTGACCTCAGTCCAAAAAAAAGAATGAATTTTCCTGATGCACTTCTGGGACACTGAAGGTGTATACTTAGTTGGGATACTCAGTCTCTTAAATTCATATGCAGTTACTGTAACTGCTTTAGAATCACATGATTTGGCATCACAAAAGGTGCTTGTTTGCTGGCTCATTTTTGCGAACATTCCCAAATGATCAGTAAATCTGTTCAGAACTGTGTTACTAACCTGTGAGGTTTGGCAAGCTTGTGCAAATTCACAGTTTTACAAGATGACATAATAAGAGTCTTGTTCCAATTCTGGTTATGCAAAGTGCAAAACAAAACTGTTAAAATAGATCATTTACCACTGAAACAGACAGTAAAATGTGCTTTAAAAGTAGGGACAGCCACTAAAATAACCAAGAAAAACTTGCCATTTGCACAGTCTGTTCCAGTACTAATCACGTACACATGCTACTTGCTGATACCGACAGTGCATTCTACATCTACTGTATTAAGTGCAGCCTTTCATATATTGCCTCAGTAGCAGAGCACAAAACACATTTTGGGGCTGCTATCCATTTTACTACAATACTACACTCTCCAGCTCAGGTTAGCAAAGTATAAACTGTACTAGTTAAATAATTTTTCAAGATCCTGTCATTTTGTTCCTTATCTGATTCTGTGGTCACTTCTCTTTAACCACAAGCTGTGACTCACTTCCATGGTGAGTCAGTTGAGGGACGGCAGATTTTAAATCCTGCCTGGACTGTTAAAAAGACGCATGCCTGCATATGTTTATAGACAATGGATCAAAGGTATACCCATTAAATATCGTTATGTCATTATTTTCTCTGTGCATCCGTTCAGCTCCTTGCTAGTGCACTTCATGGGGTCAGCAATGCTAGAGACATGGAAAAGGCTGCAGTTTCTTATGGCAGTTTAAGATCACAAAGAGGTGCATGAGACAAAACACCCAGGCTGTGTTTACTGCCAGGCAGCATACAAGTAGCTAGGAGAAATGTGTATTGGTGTTACGTCTTAACAATATACAGTACACTATACTAGTTAAGGTCAGAGTGTGCATAATGTGTGCTGATTGTAGAGTCTTATAACATAGAGGAGTCAGCTAATTTCAAAGAATTACCTTGTGCATGGGGATGTGGATCTCCCTCTGTGTGTTGCCCGACAGACCTGATGTTCTGAAGGTAATGGCAATATTTTTATCTACGCAAATCGACATCTATCTAGCTTATTTTCCAAAAACCTATGCTCTGGGTAAAAACCTTATCAGAGGTTTCTGCTAATTTCTCTTGCAACAGTCTCTAAATAAAAGAAAATTGGAAATTTTTTTATGGAAAAACCACCAAACAAAAAAATCGCATTATGTTCTGCCACCTAAGTATAATAAGTTAAATTGTGAAAATTATAATATTGAGGTAAAAAATGATTGATGTACAAAGCAAGCAACTTAATGTGTCCGAATGTGTCACATAAAATAGTTAAAGTAATATGAATAATACATACCAAGCAGATGTAAGCTAGCATTGAGAACACACAGTACAGTATGTAGCATCTGATTGAGAAGTACAGGATATACTGTACTTACTGACTGCCACAATAAAACCTTCGCATAAAGGAACAGATGATATCACCACATCAGTATATGCAAAAGCAGAAAATGATAAAATAGTTCACATTACACGATTAATACATAAAAATACAACAGAATTTTGAAATGCACTTTTACACTACCACTATAACTTTTAAAAGTCAGCATAATTTAGGTTGGATGGCAGTGTTTGACATATGGTGGAAACCAAAGTGACTGCAGGTATGGAGGGTGCTTTAACCTTTTCAACTGAAAGATTTTGGGTAAATGGCTGAGACTTAACTGCCAAACTGAATGGGAGTGTAGTGTATTCTGGGAAAGCAGAAAAGGCAATGTAGGACCTTAAAATGTTTTGTATAGCTAATCTGTTTGAAAATTAGTGTTGTTTTTGATTTTTTTTTGGCAGTGTATCTGCCTTTTTAAAGACTTTATTTCAAAAAGAATCCCAGTTTAATTTTTGGTTTAGTTTGGGTGGTTCTTTGTTGCAAATTGTAGTGTTTGGTTGCTGCCTTTTTGACACTTTGAGATGAACAACAGACATTTAAATGGTGTATGCTATCTTCTTAGCTGCTGGACCACTGCAAAGGAACTCTGTCTCTGGGAAGAAATTTTTCTTTTCACGTTTCAACTAAGAATATGTAATCAATATTTAAGGGACTGGGCCATCTGGGAACTGTCATCTGGGACTGAATGAAGACTACATGAAGACTGCATGAACCCTCCCAGGTGATGTAATTCCTGGTATTGCTAATATTTACTGCTAGTGGTCATTATACAATTAAATATCATTTTAAGTAAAATCTGAAACTCAATGTCTCTGTCTGATTATTGATTACTAGTGTAGCCAAGTGTTGACTGATCATTCCTTGCCAAGCTGTGGTCATTTAAGGGCACAAAGGACACTTTGTGTAATCTTCTGTTGGTGTTAAACTGGTTTGAAGTAAAGGAGCAAGCAGCCTGCCATTAGAGGTATCTAGGGCTGAATATGTAGGGTACAATAAGGACAGTGAGACAGGTCAGAGGTTAAAGGTAACAATTAGATAGCTGATTTCGACATTTCTTCCTGTCTTCTCATATAATACGCTACCGTGGCTCTCCGTTTGTCTGTCCAGGATTTTAAATCACCTGTAGCTCGCAAACCGTTTGAACTATTGGCCTGAAATTTGGTGCACATATACTATGTGACCTCTACTATCCACTTTCGGAGTGATGATTGACCTCCAAGGTCGAAGGTCAACCCAGGAATGTCAAAGTCAAAAATCCAATAGCCTGTAGCCTGAAATTTGGTATACATATACTACGCTGAAACTCTGCACTACAGCTTTATATTAAAAGCAAAGAGTTTTGGAATTATTACTCTTTATTTTTATTTTATTTTATTGTAGAAGGGCGGCCATGCAGTGCATGCATACGAGCTCCGTTCTCATCCCTACCACCTTTGCCGTCACTTCCCCTACCTCTTCATATCTTAAATCATTGTACACATATATGGTCAATGAAGGTCAAGGTCAAGGGTGAATGGAGCATAGTCAAGTCAAGTGTATTCACACCGTTACTGTCTAGTCCCCATATCAAAGGATATATTAGTACCATTCATGTTAGGTTCACATTACAGGTGATGTGGTAACATAATAGGACACTTCAGTAAGAAAGAAACTGTTGAAGTTCTTATTGGTCTAAATGACCTGTAACATTTTCCTGATAGCAATAACCATCAGGAATGATGCAAAATTAACATGCAAATGCAGCAAAAAGTTACATAAATTTCTCAAATTCCATTATTAGAAATATCTGCCAAAATCAATAGTGACAGGTACAAACCAGATATGCATAAGTGTGCTACACACTCCAATCAGGAAATAGAGCAATGTGGTGAAAGTAGAAGTGCAGGATTTTTTGATGGGGAGAGAAATGTCACAGAACACCAGCCTGACCAACTGCATTAGACTATACAGTACTCTGGAATACAAAGTTCTTGTAGATTGTGTGCAGACACCAGCCTCTCAGTCACTTAAAGCCAACACTTTGCAGCACATTAATTAAGTAAATCAACCGTTATAATAAAGTGGGAATGAGCTAAATGCAGGCCTATTCTAGATTGCCTAGGTCCAGCTTATATGACAATAGATCTCTGAATTTTGTTTTCAAAAAGTAATCTAATGGCTAAAAATGTTGGTGACCACTGATGCATATGATATTTTGCACATGCCAGGAATACAAATCCCATAAGAAATGGTTATCCCTAGGGGTGATGCTCTGTTAACGTTGTTTTCTCTTCTGGTATTATATCACTACATTAAGGTGAAAAGAAAGCTTTTGCAAGGTCTTTTTAGTTCTGCTGTTAGGATTTATTTTTCACTCTAGTCATAATGCTGATCAGTGCTTTTGCAGCAAACATCGCTTCTGTTTCCTTCATTATGTTTACCTGTTGCTGCTAAAAAACCCTTTGTTGTGAGTTTGGTGTACATTTTGTATTATTTAATTTTCTTTTTTTATGTGTCTATTGTGTATAGCGCACATGTTCTGTACCTCCCTTTGTCATATGATATAAAAGATGGCTTAGAGAAGATCCTAGGTTTCTGAAAGTCAGATGAGATGAGAAGCTAAATGCAACAGTATTAGCCACCTGTGGTTGTTTGACAGCAAAATATGACATAACGTGGGGCATAACGTGCTACTATTCACAAAGCTAGCAGCTATAAATGTCACCTAAACTTCATAAACTTTATGGCCTGTTTTTCTCCTCTTTGAAATCCTTGTGCCTGTTTTTCATCTTTTGAAGTCTAGAATTAACTTATTTTTGTCCATACTCGAACAAAACACTCAAGGTTAACTACAAATAATGAAATATGTTTACCAGGTTCAGTATACCTTTGCTCTCACCAATTCCCAGCTGCACTTCAGTTCCACACAGATGTCTGCACTGTAATCAGGGAAATTTGTATTGATCGCTGCTGCTTTGCAAAATGGAAAAGAATTCTCCTGCAGATCATGTTTCTTTGGAATAATAACACAGCCAAGTCTACACAGTGTATCTAACTGACACTTAGCACTTTAGCCTGTAACATTCTAAATATTTTTTAACTATTGAAATGCAATAATATCTTTGACTTGTTAATATAAACAAAATTTTCCAGTTCAGTTCATCCATTTGGTACTTCACTCCGGTCCTTTAATTCTGTGCTTCTCAACATATTACTGTAAATGTTGTGGCTCACTTTTTCCCATGTTAGTGTTTTCATGACCCATGTGTTGTATATGATTATTCAATAATGCTTTTGTCGATTATTTTATGTTCAGTTATTGATTACCATGGTCTGCGTCTTTTGGGACATATGACATCCTTAGCGAAGGGTGTGGTTTTAAAAACACACACTGTATAGAGAGTTGGTTAAACGAGGTTAGGAAATAAACAGCATTCGAAACGTTACTCTGAGTGTGTCTCTACTTCAACCTAAAGAACACAACATCATGGATAGGGTGGGGGGCTCCTCCCTGGTGACCTGAGCTCAATCATCAGAGTAGAACAGGGGGGTAGCAACCCACTGGTTGAGGATTACTGATTTAGTTAGTTTTAATAACAGCTCTTATTATATATTGTGTGGGCATATCAGAGATAGACAATATGAAAACTGTTGGGTATCCATGTGGACGCTTGGTTGGTGGCAAAAATGAAGGCAAACATGAAGAGAAAAATAAATCCTTACTTTGTTGTTTTTCTTTTTATATCTCCAGTGTTGATAACATTAGCGTGCACACTCCAGATATTGGTCGCTATTGTGCACTAACTGAGGCAGTTTCAGGGCTATAAAGTCTGTAAACCAGAAGAGGAATAACAGGCAGCATGTTAGAGATGGGTTCAGAAAGGCTTTTCTGGGGTGTTGTCCTTACAACTGCATAAAATCTGACAAACCAGTAAGTGGCACAACCCCAAAATTCTTTCCGGTATTACCCTTAAATCAGTCACTGTAAAGCTTGTGATATTCTCTTGTATGTGATGACGCCCCTTCCTCATCTCTCACTTAGTGGTCAGAATGTTCTTAACTCTGAGGTTGTCAGCTTGGGGAAAGATTAGCTGCTCTGCTTTGGCGAGTTCTTTTCCAACACTCCACTCAAAACCAATAGAAGTGAAGGTCAAGGAACCATCAAGGGGAACATCTTTTACTGTGTTTGTGTCAATTGATATGTCACCAAAGTGAATTTTTAGGGTTGTATTATTTGATGGCTAGGGTTTCTCCCTCCACTACTCTCATTTCCTAATCCAGCAGTTTCTGGCTTAAGTATACAATGGGATATTCCTCTCCTTAGATTATATTGTTCAACACTTCTCCCAGTCCTTATTATGAGGAGCCACGCTGAAGAAAAGAAGGAGAGAAAAAGTTAGAAGTCATCAACACTGGTGCTGTGGTAAGGGTCCCTTTAAGGTTTTTTAACTCATGTTTCTGTGTACTGCCACATCAGAAAAGTCAGGAAACAAAGTGATCAAGAAATCAACTATTAAAAAAATGGGCAATGATCAAAAGCCTGAGTGATATATGATACTTCTTCTTCTTTCATCTGCTCCTGTTAGGGGTTGCCACAGCGGATCATCTTCTTCCATATCGTCCTGTCTTCTTGATCTTGCTCTGTTATGGGTGATATATGATACTGATAGACTAAAATCCAAATTATTGCCAGCAACATTACTGGCATGCCACAAAATGGCGGAGAAAAAAGAAAATAAAGATAAAAACAAAAATATTACAGGGCCAAAATAATCAAAATTGATACAAAAAAATACAAAAAAGAGAACTATAGTGAGTAAGTCCCCAAATTCATTATGTAGTCTGTACTGCGCCAGGGAAAAATGGCAACAGTTTTTGATTAAAGGTTGAAAAGAACCAGAAGGTGAAAGAGATTCATAGTCTAAAAAGTGCCAAAGTCAAATCCAGAGACTGTAGTCAAAATATCTAGAAGCTAGGATTTACTTTGCCTTAGAGATTACACACTAACCCACTAATACAAACCTATTAGGGCCTTACCATCAAAAATGGGGTAAGGATGTGAACACAGACTTGACATAGCCAGCAGCAGTAGTTTCCCATTTGCTCAAAAACCGGGAAGAAGGTTTCAGTGTCTTCTGGCCCCTTGAGCTATATCAACACCTATCTAGGGTTCTCCTTTCTGCGATGCAGAAGAGATGCTCCATCTGCTTTTATACTTGCCTTACTTCTGCATGGCTTGCTAAGTTACAGTTTGGAACTGGAGATGCTGAGCTACGTGCCTTAAAGTCTCCAGGATAGCCTGCTGCTTGATTGCCTCTGTCATGTCATTTCAAATCCTGCTGACTATTCCACTGTGAACATATCAGAGCCAGAAAATGTGGAAAAGGATTGGGCATCCATGTTGAAGGTATTGGTTAAACATCAGACCAATAAAAGTTACAGTACAACCCCAGATTCTTCCTCAGTTTTTCTTCAAATCAGTTCATGGTATGCAATATTCTGTACTAAGAGTCTATTTTTTTTTTTAATTCATTGTACTTACCTGACTGATCTAATTGTATTGTTGTGGAGCACTAAAACCTATCATGGAAAGCACACATTTAGGATATAAAATGATAATTGAGAGAACCCAACACAGGGACACCATGCACATACTGAAGGTTCGATTTATTTTGTTCAAATCATTGTTAGTTTTACTTTTCTAAACTGTACATACTCTTCATGAGTAGAACGAAATAAACTTTTGAATAGCACACACGCACATTTACAAAGGACCAATTTAAGGTCCTTAGTTAACAATTCTATTTTTGGGAGAAGATTGAGAATTTTAGTAAAAAAGAAAGCTAAAATATTCCTTGTCTGGGAATTGAATTTGGGTCCTACAAGTTAACTTTGCTAACCACTGTGCCATAACGTTAATTCTCATATATATTTTATTTCAATAATCAACCTATTAAAAGAAAAAATGCTAACCTAATTAAATCCTTACTTAAGTTCATGGACATTATTTATTTAAATTGGTAAAAATATGTTTTAATGGGCCATACTTTATATCTCTCAGTAAAGGTCATGCACATACAAGTGAAGCACATGAAAGGCATTGAACATTGCAGTATTCCTGTGTGTCTAAATGAAATATGAGCAGAAAATGCACATTCCAGTGATGCTTTATATATACATTCATTATAGAAGATTGATCACACTGGGAAACAAAGTCATAAAAACATAAATCAACTCTTAGAGTTAAAGGATGTCTTCACAGTTAAAAGAAGCATGAGGCTATAAAGATTTGATGCATGAAGAACACAAGAAAATCTTAAGCAGAAAAGCACATCAAGATACAACACTGGTGAGTAGTGTCAGTGTGTTTTAAGATTTATTTTAATTAGTGATATAGTGATAGAATCAGTGTATGGTTTAATGTTTGTACTAATCAAATCCTACAAGTTTTTAAAGAATGAAAAGAAATCAGAGGCTTCAAAGACTGATATTCCCTAAATATATTTTAAGAGGCACAACCATCAGTACTATTGGACTGAGAAATTAATTCCTTAGCTAAATCTGTGCTATAGGAGCATTTTGAGTAGTTTGTTCCACTTCCATTATAGACTTTTAAGTGAAGGACTCATTGCTTGCATTTATTTCTTTATTTTCTTTGCATTTGCTCTCCAGTAAACTTCTAAACATTATTATTATTACTATTATTATTATTAGGAAAGTACTTGACCACAGCTTATTTACAATTGCTTCCAAACATTTTTTACAGTTATTGACCAGGTTAGGTAAGTGACTTGTTTGGGGTCAAATCATGAGCCATAAGCAGGGTTTGATCTAGCAGATTTGTGACTTGGAGGCCCATGCCTTAGACATTGTATGATACTGCCTGTCTAAAGTGAGGAAAACTGCAGTAATTACAATGAAATATCTTCACAGTGCCAAGTTCTCACTGTTAATGTATGTGTGGCAGTTTGCCAGTCTAACTATCATGGAGCAATAGGTTTCCTGTCAAGCTTTTGCAGATGTAGGGATTTTCATTGGATTCAAACCTATTACTAAATTGTCTTTATGGAAACACATGAAGAAAACTGTCAGAAATGTTATGAGCATATCTGGATATCTTAAAATACCTCTTTATGCTTTTCCTACCAGTTTGGTGTTGGATTTTAATATTTTTACGTTAAAAATACTTTTGTCATTTTTGTGATGCCCACTAAAAATGGGCACTGCCATCTTGTATAATTTTTTCATTGGTAATGCCATGTTGTGTATCATTTCCATACACAGCTGGTCACATGATTCACATCATAGGACATATAACCTCAGAACCCTTGTTACTATAAACATGACAGCACATTAGTCTTAGAATCAAAGTTTAGATTTTTTACTTTACTGTCAGTTTGTTTCTTTAATCACTTATTGGTTAGTAAAGAGGAATTTAATGTTAGGACCCTTTTTATTAGCTTGTTAAATCTGCCCCTTCCCTGTTTTTTTGACTCTCCTTTTGTCTATCCTCTGTAATGTTGCTCATGTCAAAGTTTTTCTTTACCACTTTTCTAATCTCAGATAGGCTAGTAATTGGAGCTGTGTGTTCAGTGGCTACACTGCTCTCCTCACTAAAAAAACTTTTCAGATGCCAATAATGAACACAGAAGTGGACTTACACCACAATAGGGCTCCATGCTACACTGTTGCTAATATGACCTAAGTAAAAAGACAATTATCTCACACTCCTAAATGGATTCTAAAGGACAGAGTAGAATGGGGATTAAAGATGAGTGTTTAATTATTAAGACACAATATTTAATCTGAGTGTTTTTATTTTAGGATAATTTAGATAAGATGTAGTTTTTAAATGAATAAACTGATAAAGGCTGAAACTATATTTTAGAGCAAATAAGTGGAATACCAGAATTTCTTTCAGTTGTGTATATTTAAACAGGAGTTTAGCAGAAGGTTGAGAGAAGCTAATAACTCACAGGGTATAATGTTTTTGGTGGGGTGGGAGGGCTGTACAAGCTGGCTTCCCAGATGAGACAGAAAGAATGGGCTTACAGGGGTTTAGAGGTAGACATTTTGGACAACATTGTGGGCCTGGTTTGAGAGCACTTTAGAAGAGGGGTCCAGTAGATCTGTTCGTATTTTGAACCATCAGTTTAACAAATTGACAGGAATAACAAATGTGCTTGAACAGATTGTTGAATTCTGGGAGGCATGTAAATAGATAAGAATTCTTGGAACGTATGCAAATGTAAAAAAAAGTATTACAAACATGTTATTATCTATTAGACTTTATGTTTAAGCCCAGATAAACTAACTAGTGTGTATATGCTTGTAAGGAGATGTGAAATAGGGTATTTTTGGAAACTTTAATGTTTAACGTGTATCTCATAATTATCATGTTCCAACCAGGGTTTGCTATGTTAATATTGTTGGTCATTTAGTTTCTATATATTTGTATTTCTACCTTTATGTTCCATATGTTTTGTGAGTGGTCCCCCAAGAGGATAGGCCACCTGCCCATCACCATCTATGCCTGCTTTATAAATGCTGGAAAATCTACAATCCCTTGAGGTTCTCTGTTTTTTTTTTACTTTGCCTCTTGGATTTTACATTAAGACTTTGTTCTCTTTTGTGCTTGCCTTTTGAAAGTGTTGCAATCTGGTAACAGAAACATATCAATAAAGTGTCAATTTGTTTTAATCCAGCTATTTCCTATAGATATGTTGGTATTGTGTGATCTGGTGGCACAGTGGCCATGTAAAAAGCAGATGGATATTGCTTACTTCACAGCACAGGAAGACTAAACATGCTGTATTTATTAAACACAAGAATATTATAAGTTTCACACCTGTTTTCAGATTCACAGTGGTCTATAATGGCGTTTAACTCTTTTTTGCCCAGTTTAATGACATCAGTGCATTTTTCCAAAGGAAAACTCTAGAAGGGGACTTGTGCATGTAAACATTTAAAAAAAAAAAAGAGGTTTGTGTCTTAACTGGATTCCTCACTGTATTCTGGTTTTGTGTGTACATGTAAATTTATTTATTGTGTGAGGCATTGTGTGTTTGGGAACTCTCAAGTTCACAGTAATATTATACTTAAAACTAGCTGTGTAAGCCTGTGCTGTAAAAAGCTTGGACTCCAAGAAACCATGGATTCTGACACCTGAATCAGTCAATTGCATTGGTTGTGCATTAGCAGTTCCTCATCAGTTTCGTTTTGCTGACGTGTTCTCCTCACTTGTGTGTTAGTGGCGGCGATTTCACTTTGGTGACAGAGTCGCTTTCTTTGAGCTTCATGTTGTAGCCTCTCACTTCCAGACTGGACAGACAGACACACATACTTCCACGCATAGACGTTTATATACATTATAAGATTACTTCACGCTAACAGTAAGACTAAGAGAAATTCTCATTCAGTTTTTGACTGGTAACACTTACTGAAAATAACCATTGTAAGAAAATAAACAAAAACAGAATATGAAGAGTTGGGGCACAGAAGTCTACCTCATATATTGTTTTGCAAAAAAAGAAACGTCTTCATAGACGTGATGTCAAAAATGTGAATGGCTCAAAATGGCAGTGGATGTGGTTTTAAATGTGGTGAAAGTAAGGAGGCAGGCTCAATAGACCAGAAACCAGACGTGACATCATTGTAGACAAGTCCATCAATGTTTTTTTTTTTTTTTTGCAGAGGTAGGAGAAGAGAAGAGGCATTAAGTAACAGCACCCACCCCTGTTGTAGATAGACTGCATGCCAATTTATAAACAGCAGACTTCAATTGTCAAGGTTTGGTGGTGTCCCTGTTCATGATCACACATTTTTCCCCTTACTGGTTTTGCCCTTTTTTATTTTCCTTTCATTTTTTTCAAGTGCCTTGTTTTGTTCTTTAGTTTATTTAATAAGGGGATGGGATTTCTAGTTAGCCAATTTCCCTTATCAGTTGTAGCAGAGCACCCTTCTGAAGGTGAAATAGGAATGAGGTTTGGCTGTAGCTCTCAGCTGTGGCTTTGCTTTCAACTCAGTTCTCCCTGTTTTTGTGTAATTTGTTTCATTATTTACACTTGACGCTCTTTGATTACTGTCGAATAAAAGTTTTTCTTGAATATTTATTTTGGTGGTTGTGTTTTATGAAGGATTTTTTTGATGGTTTTGACATTTGCTAGTAGTAAAATCTTAGCATTAGCATAATAAGTGATGCAGCTGATTTTCTTTTGTATGCCAGGTAAGGCTGCAAAAATCTTTTGAGTCTCGTTTTGTCTTCTAGCAATCCAAAATAAACTTAGAGTATGGCTAAAGAGGTGGTGAAGGAGTGCTTTTTATCTACAGTAAATAGCAGAGTTTTGGAACTATCTCTTAATTTTTAAAGGGCTAAAGATGCATTATTTATACCAGCTTAATAATAACTGGTAAAACATTTAATCACAATTGTAAGCATGGGCAGGTTAATTGATTTTCTCAGGATCTTGCCATGTCACAGTGGTGGGGATTAACTCAGAAGCTTTGTGATTTAAAGTTTAACATCCCAGTCAAAAGCAATTATTACTATGACACAATTAGCTGGTTCATCTGTCCTTATTAATATAATTAAGTTCAGTCTGTCTGAAAATGCATTCTAAATATGCACATTGTTTTACATTTCTCTCTCTCTGTGGTATATCTCTCTCTCTTCCTTGCATATCAATTAACATCATTGTTCTTGGTATCATTCCTTCTAATATACTCTAGGGTGGCTCTCTCTACTGAATGTCTACTCTTAAAGGGTTTCTAAGCTATTTCTTTGTTTGCTTTTAATGTGAGACCTCAGATCCATGATTATATTTTCTTTGAATCTGTTTCTCGCAAGATCTTTTATTTTTACTTGTTAGGACTGGTGCAAATATTAGATTTTTGCATCTTTTGTATATTTGTACTAAGGTAAGCCTAGGTTTGGCACACTTACTTCTAAATTCCAAAGCCAAACAGCAAAGATAAACACAAGACCAGAATTCAAATCATAAATCTGGAGAAAAAAAAACAACAGAATACATTTCTTCAAGTTTTTGAGGCTAAGTTCATGTAGACTATGCTGTTATTATGGTACTTACATAACCAAGGTGAGGCCAATTGAAAACAGTTGTTAACATAACAATAACGACATGATGTGTGCCACATAAAACAAGCGACAAGTAATCCGCCTGCATTTTGTAAGCAAAAATAATAAAAAATAATTGATACTGATGACGCATTTAATGTGCATTGCTCATTGTTATGTCAGTGACGTTCAAAAGTTTAGTAACACCAACATCTGCTTGCCAAACATATTTGTTTTTAATGGTCTGTTTCTTGATTTCTTTCATGTTTCCCCAAGTACACTTCCATTTCCATTGTCAAAATCATCTGCAACTCTGATTACATTTATCACTTAGGATTTGTTAAATTCAGGTACAGAATTACATGTGACTGCACTGACAGTGAAAGCAGGCAGAAGGACTTCGTTCCACCTAACTACTATGTGCTGCAAGCAAAACTAATGAAGATCTTTCTCTCTTTCTTTTTCATTTACACTCTCTTTCTCCAGTCCACCAATTTAGGTGAGTATTTCCATACTTTTTTCTGCTTTACACTGTTGACTATTTTTTTTTTAATCCACAAGGTATATTGATAGTTTATCTATAAGGTTTACTTTGCATACATGCTAAAACAAACCATGCTTTCTTTAACCTGGTCCTTACTAGGGTGTCCCAAAACAGATTCAAGTTCTCCATCATATTTATAATACACACACACAATTCTAATGAAAACAAATATTTAGAGGTCATTCCATTTGGCAGTTTTCAAGTCACAAGACCTGAACAGCAGACAACTGTTCGGCACTTGTAGTTCTACAACATTAGCACTGTCTTTAATGAAGTTGGAAAATTCTTGTGATGGTTTGCAACCCATTTAAGAATTAACTGTTTCTGTTCCTTACCCTTCGTTAGTACATCGATGTATATTTTGATGTGACTCATTCCTCCTTCAGCTGTGTTGTTCAATGCCGTCATGTGTGCCGACAGTTGACAAACTTTGTTGAAGACTGGATCATCTGTTCACTGTTCTGGTGGTTTCTTAAGATCTTTCATTGCCTTTTTCAATAAGGACATCAAAGATGGATGTTGTTCTTTCTGTCTGCAGATCCTTTAACTTCAGCTGTTCAGATTCACTTGTTAGCTTAAGATACTGAGAAATGTCTGATAATGGTGGCGATTGAAGGCTTTTCATCATCTTTTCTTATGTTTCTGCTGAGACTCTGTAATCAAAATGGAAACTCCTACTTACTACTTGAATGTTCTTGAAATTTCTACTTAATATTAGAATGTTCTGTAAACTTCCTCCTCCTACTAGAATTTTATGGGAATTCTACCTTAGTGCTGTTATCTGTTTTTTTTTTTATTGTTTACTAATCGCTTAGCCACTTTGCATTTATTTGGCTGATGCCTTTATCCAAGGCAACTTACCACATTTATGATACAATTGGTTACATCTCTTTTGGTTTTCCAATTGGAGCACAGGCAGGTCTGATGACTTGCACAGGGTCACACAGTGTCAGTGGCCGCCTTTGAACCCACAACCTGAGGGTTTGAAGTGCAAAGCCTTAACCACTAAACCACAATACGTGCCTAGGTTTGACCACGATAGGGTGTTACATCACCTCAAACACAATCTGACAGACACAGTCTCAGGTTAAAAATTCATTTAACGGGTTTCTTTTTCTTAACCCATCACAGTACAACAGTGCATTTCTTTCTCTTCTCTTTCTTTTCTCTCCTACACTTCTGCCCAACAAGTTTTGCCCAGCTTCTCTCCCGATTCCACTCTATTCGAGTGAGGCAGAGTTGCTCCTCTTATACAAGACCCAGACGTGCTTCCTGTACCAGTGAATTGTCCATAGAAAGTACTTCCTGATCAAGTCAAATCCCCACAGAAGTCAGGAGCACAAGTCCCTAAAGTGCCCTCTGGTGGCATCTCCAGGACCTAACAGGGACAGTCCATGAAATTACAGTTTCCAGCATACCTTGTGGGTGTCCATACAGGTACCATTGTCCAGGGATACTGCCATCTAGGGTCTAGAGGAAGTGAATAAGTCACATAAGTGACTTTCGTTGAAGCATCTTGGCTTCCTGGCTAGGTAAGGATCCTTGACTAAACCATTCCAGAACACCACTATCTCCGTAGTGGTATTGGCACCTTCTACCAATCTCCTGGTTGAGGCAGGGAATACCCTGCCTTCCTTCTTGTCCATTTACTGGCTTGACCTCCTGGCCAAGTACGAGATCTTGAACTATCTTGGTCTGGACAGCAGCCCTTACTTGCTGTCTTTTACACCAGTTAAGAACCCTGTGCAAGAATACATATGAAGTAATGATACAAATAAAATGCTCAGAATAGAGTGACCTATAAATATTTCACTATCAGGCCAAAATTTCACAAGGAAGCAAGCTATCCCTGATGAGCAAAAATAAACCTTCTGGAGAAATTATTCTGTATTTGTATTGGTTTGTGGATGACCCTAGTCCTTACTTTACTTACCATTTCATTTTAAAGAAGGAAAAAAAACCTTGAAGTTACTATCACATACTTTAAGAAATTTAATGTAGCTGCTTGCCAGATGGCAGTGAGTCATATACCTTAAAGTGTATACAGTACATACAATTAAAAAATTGAGTGCATGATGGATAACGAACCTTAAAGATAGCATTATTGATTAGAAAATAAACCAAAGACCTTTTAGAACAGCAGGGTAAAGGTTAAAGTGGCAATAGTGATGGATTAGCCTACATTAATTAGGCTGTCCTGTTGATGAATATGGGGTTTCAGGTAAAATCAGTCCAGTCTGAGTTCTGAGATTACACTATAAAATCTAGTGTTCATATTTCACGTCTGTTTACTGAGCTCTACTTGTGTTGCAGAATGCCTTCTTGGAAGCTTTGGCATATGTTCATAAGTCTGGCAGGGAAGAACTTAATGCAATTGCAGGCCAGTCATAGATACAGAGAGAGTAAGAAATTGCTTGCGTTGGGTAGATAGCGACACAAATCTATGGCTGTCTCTTTTTGCAAATGAAACAGACACTGAATTCACAGGTTTGGAAGGTGATACTATATGTTGTTATAGACACTGAAAAAAGTTAATATTTCATTTTAGATGTTGCCACACACGTGCGAGAAGGAAAATGTATGGACGAAGTGAAGGTAATTCCATGCTAGGCCAGGGGGTGGCAGAGTGCGCTAAACCTTCTTCTGTTGTCTCTGCAGACCAAAAACTGGAAAGCCTGTCTGATTCAACCCTGAAGACATCTCTTCTGGTTCCAGCACCCAGAAGAGCATCTCTTCCGGTGCAGATGCCCAGAAGAGCATTGCTTCTGGTTCTAGTACCCGGATACACATCACTTCCGGTTCCAGCCCCAGAAACACGTCACTTTCTAGTCCACTACATCACTTTCCCTTTTGGCATTTAAAAGCTGCCTTCTGTTCCAAGAACCCACAGTCTTGTTTTGGACCCCATCAATGACACATCTGTCTTGATTTTCAAAACCCATTGCAGCCAGGGAAATTATATGGGTGGCTGCCCCAAACCTTTTTTCAAGTGTGTAGAGTCTGATCATTTCACAATGTATAGCTCAGAAATGCAGGCAGGGTAGACAAAGCTAAGAAAGGCTGCAGTCCAGAAGTCAATTAGGTAAAGTCTAACGGACACTCTAACTGTCCTAAAGGAGTGATATACAATTCCTAGTATTGGCTTCTTCACTATCTGCACCCTGACAGCCACTCAAGCTCATCTTAAAAGCGTCCACAAAATATTTGCTCCTCCTTCTGTTTACTCACTCTTTCTGTCTGGATGGGTGATGTCCAAATGCCAATGTGAAGAAATGAGAGCCACTGGAGATCAATTTTTATAGGCAAATTGTTGCACATGACCAAGGACATGGACCATTGTAAAATGATCAGATATAACAAAGAAAAACACACTGCTCTATTGGAAAACCCAAACCATGGAGTAGAAAAAAGATGTAATCAAAGAGTCAAAACATTGCCTGAGATAACACTGATTTACCCGGTGCTTCGCAGAATTGTAACAGTGGTCCGGGTTATGTCCCTAAAGCTGTCTTTTTGATTTTTCTCCTTTAACAGTTTTTGCCCTCTTTCTCTTTTCTCACTCTCTTTTTGATTTCAATATTATGTCAGGAATAAGCATGGGCCCTTGTTGGCATCAGGAGGGTTGGTATTCTCAAATATTTGTTTTAGTGTTACGTAATTCAAAAACACATAACATGGCTTTCTCATTCTGCCTCAGCCTGCAAGTTAATATTTTATATAGCATGGCAGCACTTTTGCTGCATCCTGACTGAGTAGCACAGAAGGAAAATTGCCTTCTGCGCCATATATTACTCTACACCACATCAATCTGTCTTCCTTCCATACATTTTCTAACTGTTCAGATCGTACATTTAAAAGACCTTGAAATTATTTACATTGGCCCCTTTTCTAGATAAATACCTTCCCCTTGTAATGTTTAAGCCAGGATTCATCCCCTGGCTAATATTTAAATGTCTTTTTTCTGTGTTTTATGTTCATTTTTGATTCTTTAAATACTAATGTTAATATTGTTGTTCGTATTATTTGTCCAATTATGCATTCTCAGTCAATTTTATTTTGCCTGTTATTTAGCTTCTATGAGGGTATTTTTGTCCTTTTATGTTCCTTATATTTTGTAGTTGGACCCCCAAAAGGCAGGACCACCTTGACCTCATTGTTAGGTTTCTGCCTCCAGTCTTTATATTCAGGATGAAAAAGCAAACCCCTGCAGTTCATGGAAAATACTTTGGAGGATATTCTGTGAGCAGTGCTCTCCTGTTTTCTTTGCTGTGTTTTTAATCTTTTCTTTCTGCTTATTGGTATATTCCCTGAATTTCATTTTGCAGTTTGTTTGCTCTGGATTGCCTTTTAGGCAAATCCTTTTGCTGCTTTTTGAGCTTTGGTATATTTTTTTTCTTGTTAATGGATATTTTTATTTATAAAGATTCTTGGGGGATTGTTTTTTTTTTCTTCATGGCTTTTCACTTTCCTTTGAGAGACACTTTATATTACCGAAATATTTAAGTGTATTTAAACACATGTGGAACCAAAATTAATCTGGCAGGTGTAGACCACAGCCAGCCACTGGAGTTGGCAGTCAGGCAGCCTGGGGTGAGCTTTATCAAGCCAGACCAGTAGGGAGTCTGGCCTGCTTTTTGGCCCTATTTTGTAGGCCTCAGGCCTTTTTCTATTTTTGTGTGCTGTGAATCATATCACCGCTTTTAGACGGCACATTCCCTGCTCATCTCAATCCACGAGCAAATGTGCCTCCATTTTAAACTCAGCTGATTCCTCACTCTTTCCTCTCAGCTTTAATCACCCTACTTTTAAAACAGAGTAAAGACACAGCAGATTGTGGTATTTATTGTCTGATTTTACTAGTAAATTCTGATGCAAAATTACTGACCAAAGGATAGTGAGGTATCATCAGTTGGTAATCCTCAAATTAATCAACTTTGCCCAAATTAGATTTACCTGGTCAAGTCAAGGAGCAAATAACATGTGATGTCTCCGGTACATAACAGCCATGGCTACAACCCTGTCTCATCCAACAATTCTACTGGCCCTTGATTCTGAAAAAGTCTTAAGCCATTTAAGCTGGAGCTTCCTCTCACAAGTTTTAAATTCTATGGTACTTGAGGAGGGATTTGTCAATATGGTTAAAAGTCTGTTATTCCCTTCCATGTTGGAGTTGTTATAACTTCTAATATCTCCAGTCCTTTTCAGATCTTCAAAGGTGCTGGTCAGGGTTGGCCTTTTAATCATGCCTATTGCCCTCTCATTGTGTAAGTTAAATACTCTAAATTTTATTTGTGGACTGCTGTTCCCTTGTCATTCTGCATGAAATTAGCTATTTTAAGAATAAATGTGGTTTGTCACCTTAACTTTATAAGCCCCATAGTTCCTTTAACCCCACCCCATTATACCTGTACATTGGACTAATGTATGATCCCTGATTTCAAGGTTTTTTAGAACCATAACTGACTTGTAAGTAAGCACTCCACCTTTACACACGACAGATTTTGTGCCTGTTTTGTCCTATACTATATCATTGGTCTTATGACCTGTGCCCATGATTTATCCCCTCTATGAATCTCCAACTTATATATTTGGTACAAGGCTGAAAAACTCTTGTATCCTTGTCCATAATGGCACTCTTATACCCTGTCATATGCACTGATGGCAACCCTATTTCCTTTTTTCCTTGCACCTTTCATGGATGCTTTTGACGACGCAGGGTTCTGCACATTCCAGTCTCTAAGGTCTAGTTTCATTCTCTCTGTCTCCACTATTTCTTCTATCTTTAATCTGTTTTGAAGGTCTGTAATGTTTCTTTATTCTCTCTGCTTTCTTCCCAACCTCTCAATAACCTTTCCAGTTCACTATCTCACTCCTTGAAGACGTTGGCAGTAATATGTGCATTATTATTATTATTATTATTATTAATAATAATAGTAATACATGTTATTTATATAGCCCCTTTACCATGCTCAAGGTACTCCTTAACATTAAAGCATTCAGTCTGTTTGGCATAGTGCAATCCATGCAACCCCTCTTTTTTGGGGATTAGTTTTCAATAACAATTGTGCCTCCAGAACCTCCAACCTTCAAAACATTCAACTGAAGTTTGTTCATCACCTTTATCACAACCCATGCTAGTGTTTTGCCTGGCTTTGGATTCAAACTGCCACTTCTGTCAGGAAAATTTCCCTGGCATATTTTTACATATGTCTTTAGATTGTCCACTGGTTTCTACATTTTGTTCTTTTGTGTCCAGTTTTCTCTCAGTTGCCTTTTCTAACAACATCCTTGCTCATCCACACATTTACCTTCTGTTGAATCTATTCATCTCTGTCTTCACTGCAGCAGAGGATAGTCTATCTGGGCATGATTGCTGCCAAGTTGATTCCTGCTTTGAGGTAGAAATCATCTGATTCTCCTTCTTTTCCCCTCTGGAAAACATCTCTGTTCATTCGTACTCTTCTCAGACTGTCAGCAGTGCTAGTATTAATAGGTCCTCCAGAGGTAACATTGTAAATGGAGGTTTACTGTATGGTGCAGTTAGTCCAGGAACAAGTGTCCTGTGATCCTTATCACCACTCTCCTTCTTAGTCTTCTTATTCTTGGGGTGTGCGCAGGTATTACCAGCCTATGCATTTTCACCTCAACCTTTCAGGGCTGACATAAGAACGGGTGATGTGGATGGGTGGATGATATCATTGATGAGGGGTTGGGCACAGATGGGGGGAAAGGGAATCTTCTTATTTTCATTGTTTTTCATTTTTACTTTCCACTTGTTTACAGTATGTGTTTTATCATTGGATACTAATTTCTGTATTTTCTGCATGTTTTCTTTCTAAACTTAATTAAAATTTGGTGCCAAAAAAGATAAAGCTATAAGCAAAGGTTAAATTTTGGGACAAAACAGTTATTAACACAATAAATTGCCATTGAGAAGGAACTCAACCAATAACACCTACTTGCATGCTGTCACAAGAAGCTCAGTTAACTCAGACTTACACACATGTCACTGACTTGGCAGGTATCCATCTCTCTGTAAGTGTTAGAAAGAGCCTATGAAAGAGATGTTAGCCTGTAGAGGTCAGTAACAACAAGGCAAAAACAACAATCTAATATCCAAACAGAGCCAACAGACAAATTTCAAAAAGGTAAGCAACTCCAAAAAACATTGCAGTAGGCACTGCAACAGAATTTCTCAAATCAAAGGTTCATTCTTATGTATCACTTTTGTCTTCAAAAAACATGAACTATAGGAACAATTACAAGCTGTCTGAACACAAAGTACAAAACGGGAGGATAAAGTAAAAACAAAAAGATGTCAGTTAAGAGTGAAAGATTAAGTATAACCGATAGAAGCAGAAAAATATAACAATAAACACCTAAGACCTTTGGGCCTACATAAACAAGTAACATTAGCTCCTGACTGGCCCATGAGGTGGCTGGTCCACTTTTCCACCACACCTTATCATACTCACTGCTCATACTGTTTGTCCTCCTCTGACCATTACTTGCTTCAACCAGCTGAGCTTTCATTTAACACTACTTCCTAACTCCAACCTAAAAGATATCAGGGTCAGAAGGAGGTTTTAAGTCACAAGCCATGTGCTACTTCTGGATATCCACTGGGTATTATGTACATCTAAGAACCTAGAAAATATAAAGAAGCCCTGTGGTCACATACTCCGAGTTCCCTCTAGCAGTGCCAAGTGTGCTCCTACTTTCTATAACTCCCACCATGGGGATTGGCAGATGAGTCCTAAATAGGCTAAGGTGTCCACTCATATTGTGATGAATCTCTATGTTGACCTCTAAAAAGAAGTTCTCTATTATTTGTTCATTATGATTATACTCTTGTATAGTATTGCTCCCTGCTGGTTAACAATGGAGTTGGTAGTTGCACTTCTGTCACAGCAGATAAGCGACATTACTAAAAAATTGTGTGAGGACTGATGCAATAATCAGACTAAAATCCGTAAAAGGGAAAAAAAAACACATTAAAGGCAACATGCTACATCTGTTTGTGTGGGACGGAATGATTGGTTCCTAACTTTGAACATTGCAGCTCTCTCCTTAAGTCACTTTTAACCTCTTTAAAGCTAAATCTGTTTTGTTAAACAAGCAGCTGTTAGATCGTATGTCATTTGCACCATAATGTTGTGCTTTCCTGTCATTTAATTTACATATTGTCAGGAAATACCTTTTGATTAATGTATTGTGTTTGCTTTTCTTCCAATATGTTTTTCATTTTTTACTTACATCTTGTTATGTTTTAACATTATTGTGGTGATGCCACTGTTAGGAATGACTTAGTTTTTGATTTTTTTCAAATTACTGGCTTGTTTGGATATATTAATAGTATTTTTGTTGTTTTGATTTTCATCATTTTCAGTGGTCGCTCCCATATGTGCATGGCTCATGTTGTCAGCATAATTGCACTATAAGAGAAGATGGCACACTCAGCAAAGTATGCATACGTTTCCTAATTATAAGAAGGACTAATGGTTGAACACCAAATTCAAAAAGAAAGTACCAATCAAATTGAATAGGATTTTTGTTTTTATTCATAGATTCATAGATTAGAAATGGTTCAATTCTAGCATTGCGAAGGAAGATTCACAATGAATCTTGTGAACCTACTCTGCTAAACATCCCAGAGTAAACTATTGCTGACTCCCAAATGAAAAACCTTTGAAATCTAAGTTACAAATTTGGAATAGACATTAAATAAAAACACTAGTGACTCTTGTGTTCACAGAGGCAATAGCACTTTGTGCAAGTTTTAAATGGGAATGCACAACTGTACATCAAAACAAGTTTGAAATTGTGTGCTTGTGGCAGCTTGACATTGGTCTCCATTGTGGCTGTTATTGCTCTTTAACACATCTTGGACTTAATCCCTTAAAATCAACATTTCAAACATTTTATGTGTTGCTTTTGTATGTATCCTATTTAAGGCAAGTAAGCAAAATGTTCTAAATTAAATTTCTTCCAAAGATTTTATCTAAAAAAATGGTATTTAAGATTTCTTCAACCAATACATGTTTCTGTGCATTGTCAAACATGTGAGCCTGGTGAATCTCTTATAGGGATCAATTTAATGGTGCATGGGTGGGGGGTATGAAACAGGAAGTTTATTAATAAGAGTGTTTTCTTTAAATTCCAACCATTTTTCTCATACATCTCTTCATCTGACAACAATTAAATAGGGTTCTTTCTTGACTAGGACACCAGAACTTTGTCTCTTGTTGGTTTCTTACAGTGTATTTTTCAGTCTTAAGTGAGGGTCCTTTATAAGCATTTAATAACCCTATCCATGGCAAAACCTGTTTCAAGTATGAAACATCACTCATAACATTTTGCAACTACAATCAGACAGTAGTTACCAAGAGTATAGTTGTGTTAATAGCTAGTCAGCTGTTTTATGTACATTATACAAATATAATGTACACATAAAAATTTTGTGAGAAATATTTGTTATAATGTTTGTCTTCTGAGCCTCCCCACCTAGAAGCTGTTTCTTTCGTATGATACTTTCTGAATTCTATAAAAGCATATGCTCATTATGTCATTGATATTCCTATGAGAGAATTTTGTTAAGAACTTGAAAACAATCTTGTTTATTTTAGAGGTTTATAAATTTATAGGGTCATTATTGTCACGTATATGGAGAGCAGTGATATTCTTGCTTACATTTGTTTACAAACATGTTACATGTCACCACTCTCCGATGCAATGATAAGTGAGTATAATTACCCTACCCTGACAACTCAGTCTTCCTTACCTGATATGTCTGCAGTGGAAATCTTCATTTGTACACAATACTTTATTAGACATTACCATAGCCAGATACATATTTTGTAAATACCAAGCAGCACAAAGAGACTTACATAGCTCTTATCCACACCAACATGGGAAGAACATGCAAATTCCAGAAAAACTGTAGCCAGGACTGAAAATGGATCTCTATAGTGGTGACGTAGACCCACTGCACCTCTGGGCTGCCTCTTAGCTTCAGTTAGATTTAGAAACTGATATAATGTCAGGCTAATTGAAATCTCTAAATTGGTTCCATAATAGCGAATGTTGTTTGTTGAGTGAAGACAGGCTCAGGCCCTTGGTATATAGTATGGTGCAGGTGAACTTCTTGAGTAAGAAGGAGAGTCAAGAAAAGAGAAATATAAATATAATTAACTAGGAGAAGTACCCAGCAATGCCCAGGTATATTTGTATAATGGGTCAAGGTAAGAAAGCAAATATTTACATGCTTTTTATGTTAACCATTTTGTCAGTGCTGGCAGAAATGCAAGTGTCCCATCCATCATCTACACTACCTCTCAATTTCTCTCTCAATAACTTCTTGCTGGTTTGGAACCATAAACAGTACTTCTTTGTATTTCCTGGTTTATAGTGGTTTCACAAATAGATGTTTAATCACATGTTAATAAAATGGATGGCTTGTTAAAAAATGACATCATTGATATGGCAGGTAAACTGGGCCAACCTTCCAGTGTTTGTGTTGTTCCTTCTACTGAACCCCTTTTCATAATGAAATTTTTGGGTAAAATGGAATATAAATTCAAAATTTCATGTACATCCATGCATCTGTTTTTGAGTAATGTGTGGTTTTCTGGTGTTGGACCTCACATTACGACTCCCCAGTGAAATTCTTGAAATTGAATAAAGCCCATATCTTAAACTACACGAACAACATCATAAATACAATATTTTGTGAGGGTAGACACATGTTTTTAAGTGAAAAACAATTTTTGTGTCGGTCCCCGTCACACCATACCAGAGGTCCCCCAGCCCACCATCATTTACATTGAATCAGTGATGTGGAATGCTAAACATTGCTGTAAGTAGGACCAAACCTAAACAACATGCCACATTCATTACCACTGGCTGAACTGCTTTGGTGTGATAATGCAGTTTTTGAACTTTTGAAAGGCCTAAAAGTGTAGGGTTTTTCCGTTGCATCAACAGTAAAATGCATGCAAAATTTCAACTCAGCCATTTTAGAGTGATGCAGTTCTTTGTAGTTCCCCATTTCAAACCATTCCCTGAAGAAATTTTGGAAATACTATGTAACATATATTTTGTGTTGAACTAAGAGTAAAAATTAATTTAGCCATTTTTGTGTGATTGACAAAAAACATACATACAAACAAAAAAAACACACAAGATGTGATTTGTGGGTACAAATGTGGCTCCTAAACCGTAAAACAGATAAATAAAATTAAAGCCAAGACAAAAATTCAAAAGACTGACAGATGGTATTACATTTTTATTTATATAGATAATACAAAGCTTAAACAATTAAGGAAAAGGCCTGGTTCAGTCTGGCTTTTCACTTTTAAGAGTGCTTTTCTTTATGAAAATTTGGATTTTTTTCAGATACCTTTGCTTAAGACAATTTTCTACAATTTTCACTAAGAGATATATACTTTATGTACTTTTTAATTTCTGTCACCAAATACATAATTCAAATGTAACTTTCCTATGTTCTATTTTAGTGATTAAAGCAGGAAAGACATTAGGTTAGGAATATCATTATGTTTTGTTTAGAATTAAACAAACAAACTAGATGGAAAAAAATTTCCAGCCTTATTTTGTATCTTTGCCACATAAAAGAGAAGGCAAATGTCATGAATGTGCTTTCTTTTTGAAGAGGTGTGCCTTTCCTGCCTTCTATAAGAAGTTTTACTAAAGACCGACTGACTGATTGTCTACATTTCTATCGATTGTCCAATCGTATTGTCTATGTTTCCATTGATTTTTAAACCATATTGTCTGCTTTTCCATTCAGCACATTTCCTAGAATGATTCCTTTGATCTGACTTAACATGAATCCTTTTTTAGCTTAAAAAATAATTCTTTTAGTGTTTAAAAATAAAACCTATTGTTACAAACATTCCAGTCCTTCTTCCATGAGCATTTAGTAAACTGTACTGTAACGGCTTGAGTCAGCCTTAGTGATTCCCTAAGGAGTTTTGAAGGATATCATCTCTCATCTTAGTTTTTGTTTACTCAGAATGAAGCATTTAAGCTTCTTTAGTAGCTGCTGATAGCCCAGGAGGCCTTGACGTGCTGCATTCAGCAGTGCCAACTAAATTCTTCATTATGACTTTATCAGTGTTCGTTCTACATTTTAAGCAGAGCAGCAGAGTCTAAGCACTAATGATATTTTTCTCTAGCCTAATGACATCATACTCATATTTTACTAATGCAGATTTCACTGTAAGCTGCAAATAACCTCCTGTTTCCAATAAAATCCCCTAAAGTAGTGCATGTTAACATATTTGTGATAATGCATACTGCCTTTTAATGTTTCCATTTTATATTAAAACCTTTATGTCTAAAGAAATCCCAAAGCACTTTACAGACACTAGGATGAAAATGATGCATAAATTACTACTCCAGAGGCACTTACTGAGCTAAAAGACCTTGTTTTTTTAATATCTTACCCAAAGGAAAGCAGACATATGACTTGCTCAAGGTTGATGTGTTTACATTGAAAGCCATCCAGAAATTTCACCCAGTGTTTGTGGGGCACAGAACTCATCTAATTGGAGAGTGTACAGCGCAGTGAGCATTTTTCCTGAATGTTCCTGCTTCTCCAAATAAATGCTGCGAAGGAACATTTTAAGGATAAGGCATGACAGTATAAAGCAGTTTATTATGAAAGGTGCTATATTGAACTTAACTAAACTGGACTGACTGTAAAAGCCTTTGACCCTGAGTGCTTCTTCAGAATGGAGCATGAATAAACCAAATCTGTTAATTAGAAAAAACATACGCTTACATCTCCTTTATTACACTGCAGATGGTAACATCTGAGTCATAAACATTAAAATCTATATAGGAGAAAAGTTAAAGGTTATTTCTAAGCTAAAAAGAAAAGAAGGTAAACAACATTTGGTTGTACTGTAAAGACCATCAGGTGTGCAGCTGAAAAGAAAAAAGCAGGCAACATGTATAGGAGAGGAAGGAGGGAACAAAGCCAGGGCAGATGAAGGAAAAAAGGTAAGAGTGCATAAGAAAAAACTGCCAATAAAGAAGATTAAGAAACAGATTAAAAAGTTAGTTGGTCATTAAGACAAAAACAACAACATTTATTTATATACAACAACAACAACAACAACATTTATTTATATAGCACATTTTCATACAAAAAGTAGCTCAAAGTGCTTTACATAATGAAGAAAAGAAAAATAAAAGACAAATAAGAAATTAAAATAAGACAACATTAGTTAACATAGAAAAGGAGTAAGGTCCGATGGCCAGGGTGGACAGAAAAAACAAAAAAAACTCCAGAAGGCTAGAGAAAAAAATAAAATCTGTAGGGGTTCCAGGCCACGAGACCGCCCAGTCCCCTCTGGGCATTCTACCTAACATAAATGAAATAGTCCTCTTTGTAGTTCGGGTTTTCACAGAGTCACTTGATGCTGATGGTCATACAGACTTCTGTCTTTTAATCCATCCATCATTGTTGGATCATCATGGTGCTTTGGGTAGATGGTGGTGGCGCACGCCACCACCAACAGGACACCGGAAAAGGAAATAGAAGAGAGAGTAGGGGTTAGTACAGATTTTGAATGAATAGTTATTATAATGAATTGGATATACAGAGTATCAAGATTAAATTACAGTGAAGTTATGAGAAGGCCATGTTAAAATAATGTGTTTTCAGTAGTTTTTTAAAGTGCTCCACTGTATTAGCCTGGCGAATTCCTATTGGCAGGCTATTCCAGATTTTAGGTGCATAACAGCAGAAGGCCGCCTCACCACTTCTTTTAAGTTTTGCTCTTGGAATTCTAAGGAGACACTCAGTTGAGGATCTGAGGTTACGATTTGGAATATAAGGTGTCAGACATTCCGATATATAAGACGGGGCGAGATTATTTAAAGCTTTATAAACCATAAGCAGAATTTTAAAGTCAATTCTGAATGACACAGGTAACCAGTGTAGTGACATCAAAACTGGAGAAATGTGTTCGGATTTTCTTTTCCTGGTAAGGATTCTAGCAGCTGCATTCTGCACTAGTTGCAAACGATTGATGTCTTTTTTGGGTAGTCCTGAGAGGAGTGCGTTACAGTAATCTAGCCGACTGAAAACAAACGCATGAACTAATTTCTCTGCATCTTTCAATGATATAAGAGGTCTAACTTTTGCTATGTTTCTTAGGTGAAAAAATGCTGTCCTAGTGATCTGATTAATATGCGATTTAAAATTCAGATTAAAATCAACGGTTACCCCTAAGCTTTTTACCTCCGATTTGACTTTTAATCCTAATGCATCCAGTTTATTTCTAATAGCCTCATTGTATCCATTATTGCCAATCACTAAGATTTCAGTTTTTTCTTTATTTAATTTGAGAAAGTTACTATTCATCCATTCTGAGATACAGGTTAGACATTGTGTTAGCGAATCAAGAGATTTGGGGTCATCAGGTGCTATTGATAGGCGGAGTGGTGGCTCTGAGGTTAGGGATCTGCACTGGCAATCGGAAGGTTGCCGGTTCACATCCCGTAAATGCCAAAAGGGATTCTGCTCTGTTGGGCCCTTCAGCAAGGCCCTTAACCTGCAATTGCTGAGCGCTTTGAGTAGTGAGAAATAACGCTATATAAATGCAAACAATTATTATTATTATTGATACATACAGCTGTGTGTGATCAGCATAGCTGTGGTAGCTCACGTTATGTCCCGAGATAATCTGACCTAATGGAAGCATGTAGATTGAGAAGAGCAGCGGACCCAGGATAGAGCCTTGTGGAACACCATATAGAATATCATGTGTCTTTGAGTTATAATTACCACAACTAACAAAGAATTTTCTCCCTGCCAGGTAGGATTCAAACCAATTTAAGACACTGCCAGAGAGGCCCACCCATTGACTAAGGCGATTCTTAAGAATATTATGATCAATGGTGTCAAATGCGGCACTCAGATCTAAGAGGATGAGAACAGATAAATGGCCTCTGTCTGCATTTACCCACAAGTCATTTACTACTTTAACGAGTGCAGTTTCTGTGCTGTGATTTGTTCTAAAACCTGACTGAAATTTATCAAGAATAGCATGTTTATTGAGGTGCTCATTTAACTGTATAATGACTGCCTTCTCTAGAATTTTACTTAAGAAAGGCAGGTTAGAGATGGGTCTATAATTTTCACAGAGGGGTCGAGATTATTTTTCTTAAGTAGGAGTTTAACTACCGCAGTTTTAGCACATTTTCATACAAATGGTGTACCTCAAAGTCCTTTACAAGATGAAGAAAGAATAGTTTATAAAAACAAAAGTAAGATTAGGCAATACTTACTAACAAAACATAAAGTAAGGTTCAACAGCCAGGAATACAAAAAAACAAAAAAAACTCCAGATGGACTGGAGAAAAAAAAAACACAATCTACAGGGGTTCCAAGGCCACGAGACCACCCATAAATAATAAATAATACATGCATGATTTAAGTCAGTCCTCATAGTTTTCAGGCTTCACATATAAGAATTAGATGATGATGGTCAAGTGAACATCTGGCCTTCAGTCCATCAATGTAAGGACTATATGGTGCCTTGATCAGATCGCCACCACAGAAAACCGGAGAAAGAACAGCAGAGAAAGTAGGGGTTAGTATTGATTGTGGAGCCATGAAGAAAATGATAATTCAATGCATATATAGTTTATCAGGTGTACACAAAATATAGCTATGAGAAAGCTATGTTAAAATAATGGGTTTTTAGCAGTGTTTTAAAATGCTCCACCGTATTAACCTGGCGAATTTTTATCTGTAAGCTATTCCAAATTTTAGGTGCATAACAGCAGAAGGCTGCCTCACTATTTCTTTTAAATTTAGCTCTTGGAATTATAAGCAGACCCTTATTTGAAGAACTAAGGTTATAATTTGGAGTGTAAGGTGAAAGGCATTCCAAAGTATAGGATGGAGTGAGATTATTAAAGGCTTTGTAAACCATAAGCAGTATTTAAAAGGCAATTCTGAAAAGCACAAACAGCACAGGTAACCAATGTAACGACATCCAAACTGGAGAGATGTGCTCGGATTTTCTTTTCCTAGTTAAGATTCTGGCAGCTGCATTCTGCACTAGTTGGGTAGTCCTAAAAGGAGTGCTTTACAGTAATCTAGTCGACTAAAAACAAAAGCGTGAACTCATTTTTCAGCATCTTGTAAAGTTATAAGGGATCTAACTTTTTCTCTATTCCTTAAGTGAAAAAATTCTGTCCTGGTAATCTGATTAATATGCGATTTAAAATTTAGGTCAGAGTCAATAATTACCCCAAAATTCTTTACCTCCATCTTAACTTTTAAGCCTAATGGATCAAGTTTACTTTTAATGCCAACAACTAAGATTTCTGATTTCTCCATATTTAGTTTGAGAAAATTACTACTCATCCATTCAGAAACACAAGTTAAGACCTGGAGAAATATGTGATCCCAAGGTGAGAATTAGCTTTTTGTGTTTCTATTTGAAAAGGGTCATTGAAGCCATATGAATGAACATAAACAGAAAGATCAGTGTGGCTATGACCAAGGGATATGAAGTGCTCATATCTATATGGCAATAATGAGACTTGCTCTTGATGCTTTCTTAAGTATGAGATGGACCTCTAAATTTGTCTTCATTGGAAGACAGCAACACAACAAAAAATGCTTATTATTTCCACTTAGTAATCTATCAAATATAAAGGCAAATGTAAGTAGAAAGAGATGGGGTTTGATAGGGTTCTACAAGGTCTTGGCAAGTTGTTGAGTAGTAATGGCAAAACAACATAGCATGCCAGTATAAAAATTGGCACACCAACAAAGTGATTTCGAAGGGCTTAATGCAGTGTTCAACACCGATAAATGAGAGAAGTCATGTCCACGGTGGACACTGTGTCCAGCCAAAACAACAAGGGCCCAGATGACCTAGCCATGACATGGTCTGCCTGAACTTCTGTTACTGGAACCAAAAAGGTCTAGGAGAGTTTTGCTGCACAGGCAATGAAGTGGATGGCATGAATAGAGTTCTGCTTTGTTTTAATTGCTTTGAATAAGTTGGAATTAATGAATGACTGTCACGGTCCAGTTCAGCTCCACACTCCCTAGTTGCTTCTGGGAAACTCTTGAACCTAGAACTGCCGACAACTTACCCTAGGATGAGCCGGGCAAATGAGGACACACACAGTTAACTAAAGGTTGCTGCGAAGTGGATAAGTGTTTTTATTTAAAATAAAACAAAGTGTCCAAAAATGCAGTGCATTACTTTCAACAAATAAATAATCCATAAAACCTTCATTATTAATTTGCCAAATGTAAAACTTGTGCCTAGACAAAATAAATGTCATGTTTTAGCCCAGGCTTTGCCTTGATGTTGATTTATTCTTTTGCGTTTCTTCATTATTTTTGTATACATCTTTAAGGCCGAAGCTGAAATCGGCATGGCTTCCAGTTAATAATTGCCTTACAGATGCAATCACTTATTTTGCTGCATTAATGAGCTGTGGGAAATTTCACAGTTACTACTTGAAATGTCTTACCTTCCTATTTTATTGCATTCATGTGAATTCCAGATCAGCATTTTGGAAGAAATATGGGGCTACAAATCAATATTGATTTGCTACTTGGTCTGCACTAGAAAGTAATTAAAGATAAGCTCTAATGTTTTTATGAAAATAGAAAACAGACTAAACATATCGTATTTGTGTCACATCACTAAAAATACAAAATGAATGCAAGAATGCTATTTTGGCTAACCTTTTAATTTAATAATAGCTCTGTAAGCCGGTACTGTTAAAAAGCACGGGCTCCTAGAAACCATGAATTCTGGCACTAAATCAATCAATCGCATTGTTTGTGTATTAGCAGCTCCTCATCGGTTTTGTTTTGCCGACCTGCTCGCCTCCATTGTCTATCAGTGGCCAAGCAAGTTTTTCTCTCCTTGGAGGTTTCGTTTTGCCGATGTGCTTGCCTCACTTGTGTATTAGTGGCGGTGGTTTCACTGTGGCGATAGAGTCGCTTTCTTTGTGCTTCATGCTGTAGCCTCATACTTCAAGGCTACCCCACACTTCCAGGCTGGACAGACAGACACACACACTTCCACACATAGACATTTATATATAAGATTATTGAATGAAGTGAAAGATCAATACTAAACCATAGCTCTGGTAATTCAGGCAATATAATTTTTTGAGAATTGTCCCACTAAGAGTCAGCACTTTGAAGAACATTCAGATAAAAATCTCTACTCGTCAACTCGTATTTCCAGGCTGTCCCAGAACACAGCATTACCCTGCCTTTACCTGAAGTGTGCTGGCACTGAGTTTCCTCTCGACAAGGCTTCTGTCCATTCAAGAGTTCATCTAATTCTTCTCTTCTTACTTCATGATTCAAGAGATTTAGTTCCATATTTAGGATTCTGCAACTTGTAAACCTACTTCAGAATGTGTTTTGGATTTATGGTTTATTATATTTAGTTTGTTAATCTGGTTTTGGTTTATTGATTTATATTAGGAATAGGTATTTGTTTTTGATTGTTCACTCCCTGTTTTGTGTTTACCCTTTCTTTTCCACTTTTTGTCTTTAATTTTTAATTTTTCAATAAATTCTTTTTTCTTTTCTTGATTAATTGTGTATTGCTTATTTGAAGGCTGGGATTAGAATATTTCTTCAGATTTTGCACTTTTCCCTCAAGCTGATCCTGGCAGTAAACAAAGACAAGTGCACATTAATTCTTACTGTAGGGCCAGTAGCAGCCACACCTAACTCGCCCACATAAAAAACTTACAATACCTACAACCAATATCTCCATTCTAACTAGAAAAACAGGTTTAATAAAAAAGCGATGCTTGTAACTGAAATATACAGTGTGGACTCACACAAGTTGTGAACTTTATTATTTAAAAATAGTCTATGCTGAATGTAACACTTTAAGAAGAAATGAAGATGTTTTAAACATTGTTATTGCTTGACTACTTATTATATTTACTGTACATATTGTGGCAGGCGGCTGGGGGCGGTACCCAGCCGGGATGCCTGGAAGGACTGAAAGAGGACTACGCCTCCTCTGGACCACGAGAGGGCAGCTGCCCTAGTTTGTATGGTGGCCATGTGAACAGAGCATGGAAGCTCAACCTTATAGGCGCCTGTAGTCACCGCCAGGGGGCACCCAGATGCCTGAGAAGCCCTGGATGTTAGCACTTCTGCCACACCCGGAGGTGCTGGCGGAAGGAAAACCAGGGACGCCCGGAGTGCTTCCGGGTGCTCATGCGGCACTTCTGCCACACCAGGAAGTGCCGCAGGAAGCTCATCAGGAGGCACCTGGAGCACGTCCGGGTGGACTTAAAAGGGGCAGCTTCCCTCCATTCGTCAGCTGCAGTCGGGTGGAAGAGGACGAAGCTCAGAGGAGAGGAGTTGAGGCGGTGAAGGAAGGCCAGAGAGTGAAGAGGCCCGGACTGACGGTGTGTGGTGCAGGGGCACCGGGTTGTGTGCGTGGTAGTGTAAATAGTTTGTAAAAATTAGTAAACGTGTTGTGGTGTTTGAACCATCGGTGTCTGTCTGTCTGTGTCAAGGCTGGTCTCCACAATATATTGTTCTAATCTGTTTATTACTACTTTTCGCTTTATGATATCTTCTTGTGATCAACATGGGGGGGGCAACCGAGCCCCAACCCCCCAATATGAATGCACCAACACAGTCCCTGGTTAAAAGCTCAAATGTGTTATCAGACAGCATACCTTTGTGCAGCAATAGAAAATTCTCTTCTTCTCTTTTCTCTCTGTTACTCCTCCCAGATGAATGTTGCCTGCCTCCTCTCCCGGCTCTGACTCACATGGATAAGACAGTGTGGTTCTTTTTGTTGAAGACACTGAAGTACTTCTGGTTCAAGGACATTGTATGTTGGAAGCACTTATACTCCCTACTACCATAAAGTAGGGAGTATAACTCCGTGCAGTGTCCTCTGGTATTGTCCATTAGACTCCTATAATAATTTTATCATTTGAAAATAAATAATTTTACTTGTAAATGTTTTCTTCTTCAGCAACCGCATTTATAATAAAAATACATACAGTATTTTAACTGTAATGTTAATTGTTGACAGTAAGTTGATGTTATTTTTAGGGTTTAAGTTTGTCAGCTAAGCAGTAAGTTGGTGACCTTTATTGATAAAGGTGAAAAATAAAAAAAAGCATTGGATAACAGGCACTGTAACCATAAACAACATGAATTTGGCCATGGAAAGACAGTCAAAAAAAGGGAATGGCGTAAGCCATACCAAAAACTGCCATGTTTAACTTACTGTTCTTTTTTATGCCTTTTTTGTCCACATTTTATCTTTTAAGTATTATCATTTGTGTTATTTATATATTTTATTTGTATAATTATGTCTTTTTTGTCAGCTGTAATAATTCTTTGCATTTATATAGCACTTTTCTCACTACTCAAAGCGCTCAGCAATAGCAGGTTAAGGGCCTTGCTTAAGGGCCCAACAGAGCAGAGTCCCTTTTGGCATTTACGGGATTGGAACTGGCAACCTTCCAATTACCAGTGCAGATCCCTAGCCTCAGAGCCACCACTCTGCCTGTGATTAGTACTGTGTTTCTATGTATGAGAGTATGTTCTTTGTGTTTTGTGGGTAGTCCTCCAAAGACAGGGCCCTTTGTCAGTCTGTTGAGGGACTGCTCCCAGGCCTAAAAAGTGCTCATAGTCCCTTTTTTTTCCTTTTTTGCTATTATTAATTGTTTGTATTTATCTGAGTTCTGGTTAGAGTTTTGGGACATTTTTTGTTTAAGGTTGTCTTTTTCTTGGCTCTTTTGCCTCTTTTTTGCTCTTTTGAGCATTTTGTGATATTTTATGCTTTTTGTCAAATAAATTTCCTTTTTATAATGATTCTTTGTTTGCCCCATCATCCACAAGTTGGAGGTTTATGGTCATCGTTTCTTGGGTGGTGCTTGAAATCTGTTTTAAGAGCTTATTTTTAAACTTTTGAAGCTAAGTGCATTTTGGCACCGTGCAGGCCAAAGCCAGCCATTGGAGTGGAGCTCAGGCTGCCTTCAGGTGCTCCATTACAGATTGGTACATGGACATTTTGGCTGCTTCCCATGGCTATCCTTGGAGGCCTCACACCACTTTGGCCATTTTGGATGAGAGGATCAATACTAAAACAAAATACAAACTAATGTCACCAGCACAACAACAAAATTAATAAAACGGTTTAAAAAACAGACAAAATTGAATTACGAGGGTCAAAAACTGAGAGTAATCATAACCACTTGACATACTATGGGATTTGTAGTGGTACGAAAATACTTACAGATATATTCTGTTGAGGGTGTGACCTGGTTATGTTATAAAACCCCAATTCCAAAAAAGTTGGGGTGCTGTGTAAAATGTAAATAAAAACAGAATGCAATGATTTGCAAATCTCATAAACCCATATTTTATTCACAGTAGAACATAGAAAACATATCAAATGTTTAAACAGAGAAATTGTATCATTTTAAGAAAAGAATAAAGTCATTATGAATTTGATAGCAGCAACATGTCTCAAAAAAAGTTGGGACCGGGCTATGTTTACCACTGTGCAGAATCACCTCTTCTTTTAATAACAGTCCGCAAACATCTGGGAACTGAGGAGACCAGTGGATATTTGGGAAAGGATTGTCGTCTCATTCTTGTCTGAAATAGCATACTATCTGCTCAATAGTCCTGGATCTTCTTTGTCAAATTTTTTGTTTCATGATGCACAGAATGTTTTCAGTTGGTTAAAGGTCAGGACTTCAGGCAGGCCAGTTCAGCACCCAGACGTTTCTACTATGAAGCCATGCTGTTGTAATAGATGCAGTATGAAGTTTAGCATTGTCTTGTTGAAATACGCAAGGCCTTCCCTGAAAAAGACGTTGTCTGGATGGGATATACTGCTCTAAAACTTGTATATACCTATCAGCATTGATAGTACCTTTCTAGATGTGCAAGCTGCCAATTCCATAGGCACTGATGCATCCCAATACCTCCAGAGATGCAGGCTTTAGTCCAGAGGACGTGGCATCCATGTTTTCTAAAAAGAATTTCAAATTTCAGTTCATCTGACCACTTGCCTCAATCCATTTTAAATGAATTTTGGTCCAGAGAAGACGGTGGCGTTTCTGGATCTGTTCACAAGTGGCTTCTTCTTGCATGATAGAGCTTTGACCTGCATTTGTGTATGGCACAGTGAATGTTGTTCACAGACTATGATTTCTGGAAGTGTTACTGAGCCCATGCAGTGATTTCCATGACAGAATCAAGCTTGTTTTTAATGCAGTACCACCTGAGGGCCCAAAGATCATGGGTATCCAATACTGATTTTCAGCCTTTCTCTTGTGCACAGAGATTTCTCCAGATTCTAGGAATCTTTTGATAATATTATATACTGTACTGTAGACGATGAGTTATTCAAAGTTTTTGCAATTTTACATTGAGGAAACATTACTCTGAAATTGTTCCACAATTTGTAGATGCAGTTTTTTGCAGATTGGTGAACCTCTACCCATCTTTACCTCTGAGAGACTTTACCTCTCTAAGACGCTCTTTTTATACCCCATCATGTTACTGACCTGTTACCAATTAACCTAATTAGATGCAAAATGCTCCTCCAGCTGTTTAGTTTTAGTACCACTTTCTTTTCCAGCCTTTTGTTGCCCTATCCTAACTTTTTTGAGATGTGTTTTTGCCATCAAATTCAAAATGTTCAAATTCAAAATATTTTTCATGAAATAGTAAAATGTCTAACTTTCAACATTTGATGTTCTATTATGAATAAAATATGGGTTTATGAGACTAGCAAGTCATTGTATTCTGTTTTTGTTTACATTTTACAGAGTGCCCCACTATTTTGGATTTGAAGTTATGTATCCACAGAAAGGACTTCCTTTCAAGAACATAATTTTCACATGAACGTGAGAGTGCTCATTTACAGCCATTTCAATCGTTACAGTATATTTGTAAAGAGAATCTGTGCTAGTTAGGGACAGGATTGTTTCTAAGGGGGACAGCAAAAAGACTACAGTAAATACAATCCCTAAAAGCCAACCTACACTTAACACCTTAATAAAGATAGAAAGCACTTCTTTATGCAAAGAGTTGTGGGAATCAGGAAAAAACTAGATAGATAGATAGATAGATAGATAGATAGATAGATAGATAGATAGATAGATAGATAGATAGATAGATAGATAGATAGATAGATAGATAGATAGATAGATAGATAGATAGATAGATAGATAGATAGATAGATAGATAGATAGATAGATAGATAGATAGATAGATAGATAGATAGATAGATACTTTATTAATCCCAGGGGTAAATTCACATACTCCAGCAGCAGCATACTGATAAAGAAACAATATCAAACTACTGAGGAATGTAGTTGAAAGATGAATCTTGACAACCTTTAAGAAGTATTGAATGAGATATTGTGACAGTTTATCTATCATCTAAACAAATGAGCATGGAGGACTGAATAGTCTCCTCTCATTTGTCAAATATCTGTTATGTTTGTATGTAATAACAGTAGTGATTGGTAGTTAAATGGGATGCACAAACCAGTGTGTTTCTTCATGCCGGTCCCAAGCCCGGATAAATGGGGAGGGTTACATCAGGAAGGGCATCCGGTTTAAAATTTTGCCAAATCAAATATGCGGACAACAATACAAATTTCCAAACCGGATCGGTTGAGCCCCGGGTTAACAACAACCGCCACCAGTACTGTTAGCCAACAGGATGCTGGCGGAAATTGGGCTACTGTTGGCCGAAGAAGAAGAAGGAGAAGAAGAGGGGGGGAGACATGCCCAGAGGCAGGAGGAGAGGAGGAAAGTAAAGAGAGTGGAACTGAGGGTAGGAACTTTGAATGTTGGCAGTATGACTGGTAAGGGGAGAGAGTTAGCAGATATGATGGAGAGAATGAAGGTTGATATATTGTGCGTGCAAGAGACTAAATGGAAGGGGAGTAAGGCCAGGTGGATCGGAGGTGGATTCAAATTGTTCTATCATGGTGTAGATGGGAGGAGAAATGGGGTAGGAGTTATTCTGAAGGAACAGTATGTCAAGAGTGTTTTGGAGGTGAAAAGAGTGTCAGGCAGAGTAACGATTATGAAGCTGGAAATTAAAGGTGTGACGATGAATGTTGTTAGTGCATATGCACCGCAAGTTGGGTGTGCAATGGGTGAGAAAGAAGATTTTTGGAGTGAGTTGAATGAAGTGATGAACAGTGTACCCAAGGGACAGAAAGTGGTGATTGGAGTGGATTCCAATGGGCATGTTGGTGAAGTGAACAGTGGAGATGAGGAGGTGATGGGTAGGTATGGTGTCACAGAGAGGAATGAAGAAGGTCAGAGGATAGTGGATTTTGCCAAAAGGACGGACATGGCTGTGGTGAATACATATGTTAAGAAAAGGGAGGAACATAGGGTTATGTACTAGAGTGGAGGAAGATGCACACAGGTAGATTACATCCTATGCAGAAGAGTTGATCTGAAGGAGATTGAAGACTGCAAACTGGTGGCAGGGGAAAGTGTAGTTAAGCAGCATAGGATGGTGGTCTGTAGGATGCACTGGGTGTGACGAGGATGGATAGGATTAGAAATGAGTACATTAGAGGGTCAGCTCAAGTTGGACGGTTGGGAGACAAAGTCAGAGAGGTGAGATTGCGTTGGTTTGGACATGTGCAAAGGAGAGATGCTGGGTATATTGGGAGAAGGATGCTAAAGATAGAGCTGCCAGGGAAGAGGAAAAGAGGAAGGCCTAAGTGAAGTTTTATGGATGTGGTGAGAAAGGACATGCAGTTGATGGGTGTAACAGAGCAAGATGCAGAGGACAGAAAGATATGGAAGAAGATGATCTGCTGTGGCAACCTCTAATGGGAGCAGCCGAAAGAAGAAGAAAGAAGAAACTAACAGATAATATAACAAATAAGAGATAATAAAAAGTAAACAATTAACTAGTAAAACTAAAAAAACTGATAAAAGACATGAAATCCATCCATCCATCCATTTTCTAACCCGCTGAATCTGAACACAGGGTCACGGGGGTCTGCTGGAGCCAATCCCAGCCAACACAGGGCACAAGGCAGGAAACAATCCTGGGCAGGGTGCCAACCCACCGCAGGACACACACACACACACACACACACACACCCACACACCAAGCACACACTAGGGCCAATTTATAATCGCCAATCCACCTAACCTGCATGTCTTTGGACTGTGGGAGGAAACCAGAGTACCCGGAGGAAACCCACGCAGACACGAGGAGAACATGCAAACTCCACGCAGGGAGGACCCGGGAAGCGAACCCAGGTCAAATGCTTTACAAAAATCAACAAAGGCTGCAAAGAAACTCGCGTTTGCGCTCCATGAGAACCCTCAGTGCCAGGAAGCGGTCGATGGTAGACGTCTTAAACGTAAAACCAGACTGTTCTGGTCGCTGAAAGGTGAGCAAGTGATCACGGATCCTATTGAGGACGGCCCTAGCAAGGACCTTACCCAGCACCAAGAGCAGTGTTATCCCCCTGTAGTTGCCGCAATCCAGCCGATCACCCTTTCTTTTCCAGATAGGGACGACAAGTTCTGTTTTTCAGTCAGTTGGGATAATGCCAGTCTCCCAAATAGAAGCAAAGATTGCTTGCAATGCCAGGAGGACAGCCTTACCACCAGGCTGGAGAAGTTCACACCGGATACCATAGATCCCTGTAGCCTTTCCTCCCCTCAGCTGGTTCACCACCTGTGCAATGTCAGTGAGATTCGGTGGTTCACAGCTAATTGGAGGATCAGCCTCAGAAACTGTGGAGCAGAGATGTCCAACGTCTTAGCCAGAGGATCAGTTTTAAGCAGCTGCTCAAAGTAGCCAACCCAGTGGGTTACAATTTCAGCATCATCTTTAAGGACCGTTCCATCACCCATCCTGACTGCGATTCTCTGAGGAACAGATTTGGATGTGCGTAATAATTTGATTCCTCTGTAAGCAGGATGTGGGTCACTAGACCATAGATGGTGTTTTACTTGCTGACGGATTCTTCTACCAAATGCCCCCTTATCTGCCCTCAGAGCCCTCGCAGCCGTCCTTCTCAGTTCCCAGTACAGACGGAGTTGCCATCAAGCCGTGTGCTGTGACTCCTCTTGTAAATATCCAGGGTACCCTGTGAAATAAAATACCTTCTTCTGGGAACACTGGCAACACCAACAGAACCCTCGGCAACCTTCAGAATCTTTTTACAGAAGGTCTCCCACATCACATTAGGATCAGCAGAAACACCCAAGTCTGCAAGCTCTTCACACAAACTGCATGCAAACTCATTAGAAACAGCCTGATCTTGGAGTCTGACCAAGTCCAGCCTTATTGTCCTAGACAGTGCCTTTATCATGGCATAGGAAATTCAGGTTCTCACCAATCGCGCAGGTGGCTTAGAAAGCATCCTAGAGCTGCAAATTATGGTTTGGGAATTGCTCAGTCCAAGAATGCAAAGCCCTGCAGAGAGTGGTGCCTTCAACAGAGGGCATCTTAAGGTCAGCACTGCCCTCTCTACAGGACATCTATACCGAGTGCTGTAGAACCAGGGCAATTAAAATAATTATGGACTCTACTCACCCCAGCAACAAACTGTTCAGCCTGCTCAACTCAGGTAAATGGCTACACAACCTAATGGCAAAGACCAAGAGACTCAGGAGGAGCATTTACTTTCAGGCCATCAGAATCCTGAACTCTGACATACCAACAAACGTTTAAACCTAAAACTTACTTTACCTTACTGGACAGCCACTTTATATGTTATGTGAAATGGATGCTGTATATGAATTTCTTTCAACTTTTGAATGCAGATTTATATTTAATTATATGAGTGCAAAGAATTTCAATATCTACAATAGGCACAGATCACATGAAATATGGTAATAGATAATTTGTAGAGATGTATATATTGTAGAGGCATGTTCTTTAAGATTACAAATCACCTTGTATGGCATTTCATATGCACAATATTATTTTTTTTTCACTTTACAGTTCAGGGTTTCAATTCAAATGTATTGTATTAGAATTTATTGTAATTTTGTAGTTATAAAAGTGTCTTCACAATTAGTGTGTATGAGCACCACCATTTTGTGTTTATGGTTTTCATGGGCACTGCTGTTTTCTTGTGCCATCACTATATAAGATGGCAGTGCGGTAGCTTAGATTCAAAAACAAATTACTGATCTTTTACTATAGTTAGTGCTTAGAATTTCAAGCTATGGTTAGGATTGGACAAAACATTCTGTATTTTGATTTCTGAACAACATTTTGTGTGGTTTTGTGACAATTGGTTTCCTTATATTATTTAGATTTTTGATCTTGGCATGTTTTATGATTACTCTTATGGCTTGTGAACTTAAGGCTTAACCCTTCATCTCTTAGACTTGTGCACTACTTTAGATTTCACCAGTCGTTCTAATCACTCTGAGCAAAACAGTGAAAAATTTAGTGCTTGAGCTAAGGGAGCTTTCTTTTTTTTTGTATTTAAAAGAAGTTATATTGTTCATCGTTATTCCAATGTTATGATGCCATTTGTTTTTTACCTGAACACTGACATTTTGAGTTATGGTTGTTAAGATGCAATGCTCTGTTTGTGGGAAACTGGTTTCCAGAAGTGTGTGGGGTGGTGTCATGCCTGCAATAGTTTGTAAGCTGCATCCAAGATTCTGGATACTTAGTCTAGTGTAACAGATATTCGGTGTAAAGACTAAGGAAATGGTTAGTTGTCAATGATTTTTGGTTTGCAGATTGGTCTTAGTATTGTGTTTTCTCAATTTTGATGGCTTTTTCTTCTATTGTTTAAGCACATTTTCTGGTCAGCATTTGACATAAGACATTCTCACCACAGTTATTCTAAAGATACTGCTTATTTTCTGTTTCCGCAACATATAAAATGAAAGGTTTCTGACAAGTCAACACCCCCAGTTCACTATGGCCTACCTCTCTAAGGTATGTCAGTATTAAGTGAGTATGCAAGAAGAACAAAATGGCAACACAATCCAAACTCTGATTTAAACAGCCATAATGTAAAATAGTTATAGAATAAAATCATTTGAAAATTCAATAAACTAAACAAAATGAACATACAGGTATAGCAGGAAGTGTTTTATATAATTGAATAATGTTGTTGTAGTTATGGAGTCAACTATTTAGGTTAAACATTTTGTGAAGCTATTGTCACACATGAGCATCTGAGGACTCCTCTGCAGGCTTAATTCAGGTATGCAATAACCCAACAAGAAGAGAGGGGGGCATACTGTTAACTTTGTCCTCTTTGTCTTCTTCCCTCACAGCACAGAGAAGCTGACCAATAAGAGCAGCTAGCCCCGCCCCTTCCAGTCTGACCTCAATAAAAGCAGGGTGTCCCAGGAGAAGATGTATTTTGAGGCCAGAGCAAGCTGCAGGACAAAGCACCATTTTGTTCTGATATTTTCCTTTGATATTGACGAGAAACCCTGCTTTAGGGATTAGTGCAAAGCCACACATTTTTAATTCTTTTTCTGTTTTTTTCGTTTTGTCTATCGACGAATAAAAGGGGCAATCAGGCTGGCACCCCCAAAAATCCATTATCCTTGAGACTGCTATTCCACGGTTCAAACACACTATATGTAAACAGACTTTGTTTTAGGAGGTTAGGCCATTAGTGTTAAAGAAGCCTGAGTGAGGGGCACAGTGCTGTTGTAATAATGGAGTTATGCTGTTTAAGTAATGCATTTAATGTGAAGCTGTATATTTAAGTGAAACTTGTGTAAGGAGGCTGACGTACTGTTGTGAAATTAAAGTAAATTTAGACAAAGAAATCTACACAAGATTACAATTTAGTTGCCAAACAGAATAAGAAGAGTATTCTTATTAATATTGTTATGATAATTCTTTAGGACTTTTGGATTAATTTCTGCTATTATTTTGTAGTACTAGGGTGTTGTACCGTGTTAGCCATTATGAATATAGAGAAAAGCCAAGCAAAATGACACCTTTTATTGGCTAACTGAAAAGATTACAATATGCAAGCTTTCGAGGCAACTAAGGCCCCTTCTTCAGGCAAGATGTAATACAGAAACTGGAGTTCCCTATGTTTATATTTCTTAAAGTGCTATGATTTTCTAATGTTGTTTTCATGATGTCATTTTGTTGACTGGTTTTTACATCTAATTGGTACCTTGTTTTTATTGGATTATTTATTTATTGAAGATTAAGAGCACTGCACTTTTGAACGCTTTATGTGATTGTTGTTTTAATTCAAAACACCCACAACTTTGTACCCACCCCTTGCTGACTTGTGTGTGTCCTCATTTGCCTGGGTACATTA